>NC_069500.1:778829090-779147840 GCF_027579735.1 Bombina bombina | reverse complement strand
GCCAGTGGGCTTCTATGTTGAGACTAGTGCATTATAGTGCATCATGAGTGATTTCACAGTGTATGCACTAGGCAAGGCTCACATGCTTTCCTATTTGTTACTACAGCATACAAACACCCATGACTGCACGGGTGCAGCTACAGATGTAACATAACAAAATTGCAACCTATAAAATATGAACATTCGACTGACAGCACACAGTATTTGCTGCTGTAAAAAGGAGATCCTAATAATATTAAAGGGAGAGTTTAATAATTTCCCTTGTAGTACAGTGCCCTCTACTAATATTGGCACTCTTGGTAAAATTGTCTTTATTGTTTAAAAAAATATATATCTTATTTAAATATGAGACTTGCAAAAGTGTGTACCTCTCCACCATTAGAACCTATTAGCCAATGCATTAGTAGAAGAGTGAAATACAGCAGTATCAACATTTAATATAAATGTTAACCGCTTTTACTTAAAGTGATGGTAAACTTTACATGTTTTAAAATCAGGTCTAAGCAATATTACGTTAATTGATCACTTCTAATAATGATGTGCTGTGACTTTCTAATAGAAAAAATAGAGGTAATGAACTGGCTAAAATGACTGTAAATGGCACTCTAAGAATCTATCCCTTCTTAATAGATACCGACAAACAGAAAACTCTAATATAGGGCACTAAAAAGCATAGTCTAAATATGCAATATTCAAAAAATAAAACTTTAATTATTCACAATTCATCCATCAAAAAGTACTTATAAGCAGACATAAAGTTCTAATAATAGTCCATAGCAAATGTCTCTCAACAAGGGATGTCTCCCAAATACCACCTTAAAAAGAACTGGATGGGAGCTTGCAGAATTCTACAAGTTTTGACTATAACTCGTGAGCTGCATACAGATTACTATAACTACCACAACAGGTCTTACCAGCATAAAGCAATTTCACAGACCTCTTATCCAACGTTCGTTCTCCGGTAGCAGGAACTGCATGAATACCATCTCTATTTAAGTAAAGGACCAGTCCAAATTGCTATCTTCGCATGTATCCTAAGCGTCCTGCTCTTCAGAGCCCATGGATGGTCCGGCTGTAATGGGTTCCTACCGGATCACGTGGGGCAATGTCACAGTTGTTCGATCGGTAGCCACACTCAGTGCTTACTCGCATGCAGAACGCCTCAGTCTTAACTGTAACGGCTCAATTTAAATTATCTCCAAATAAAATTAAACGTGCACATGAAATAAAACCAGTTGTATCCATGACGCGTTTCACCCTGCTATAGGACTTTTTCAAGATCCCATTTAAAAAGTGTTTGCTTCTTTACCATTGGTTCTTCCACATAAGTGTTTATTAAGATGGTATTGGATAATTACTATCTGTCAGACTTTGTGCAGATGCAAGGTGGTATTGTATTGATCTATATATAACTTAATATCTCAGTACACTTAACAATATCCCACATTGGGCTCAAATAATTTACATCAGTCACAAAGCAAACATAAAACCCCAAAAACAATGAAATCATTAAAAAAAAAATTCCTAAAATTAATCAGTCATCAAAAAATGGGGAAATGTCCAGCTCAGAATTTAACCCATTAGCGTATAAGGTATCCATTTTAAAGAAAAGTGCAGCCTCTTTTTGTCTGAGTTTTTTCTCTTGGCTATCACCTCTCCATTCTGGGCATACTATGCACAAACAAGCCCTACAAGAAATACAGGGATAGAAACCATACAAATTATTACCTGTCAAATCTCTTTTCTTTGCAACGTTTTATTGGTAACTTTAAACTCCGCACAGGTAAGTATTGTCTTCAAATTTCTAGACCCATTGAATATACACCTAGGATTAGGGGGTACTAGGTCACCTATTACTGGGTCATTCTTAATTAAGTGCTAGTATCTTTTAATAATTCTTTATATTGTTCCATGTCCCTCACTATAACAAATGGTACATCAAAATCATCAAAACTCCTATTTATCTTATCTTTTATATTCTAATAAAGACTGCCTAACTGATTTTCTGGCCTTGTCTATTGCTACATTAATGATCTGGTCTTTCTAACCTCGTTCATTAAATCTTTGTTGTAGTACTGCCACTTGCGTGCCATAGTCTTCTATTCTTAAACAGTTTTTCTTAATCCTTAGGCTTGGCCTATAGCTATATTATCCATTTAGTAACCATGGTGACAACTGGACATGTGAATATAGTTATATGAATCCACCAGTTTAATATGGGCTCTAGTGTCCAATCTATTCTTTCCTACTACAATTTATAATTTCAAAAAAGTGATCTTTTTTTATTAAAGCAATACGTGAAACTTTACCCCTTATTATTCATAGCTGAAATAACTCCACAAGGCTACTTTCTGAGCCCCTCTTCAGATGAGCAGAATATCATCAATATATCTTTTAAACAGTATGAGATTTGCACCTAGCTCTGTATTGGCAAATAATTCCAGTTCCCAATCACCCATAAAAAGATTAGAATAGCAATCTCATGCCCATGGCAGTTCCCTCAACCTGCAGATAATACTTATTATTAAATGATAAGTAATGTAATTGTGTTTCCAAATGAACATACTATCCAAAATGAAATTACATTGTGCCTCCTGTAAATCTCTATCTTTACTTAAAAAGTTATTTACAGCCATAACTCCCAAATTATAATAAATTACTGTATAGAGGGAGGTGACTTCACAAGTGGCCAAAATAAGGCTATCTTTCCACTGTAAGCCCTCTAAAAATGGTAATAGACTTGTAGAGTCCCTTAAACAAGATTCCAAGCTCCTAACATACATTTGATGGGACTTATCTACATACTGGGACAGGTTAGAAGTTATGGAAGCAATCCCAGACACTATGGGCTTACCCGGTGGTTTACACAGATCTTTGTGTATCCCTGGCAGGAAATAAAAAATAGGAATCTTTGGAAATCTGGGACTTAGAAAATCAAATTCATTTGAGTTTAGAATTCCCATCCTTTTTTACCTTTGTCCAAAATGCACATCAGCTCTTTTGTAAATGTTTTAGAGGGATCCAATGCTAATCTTCTATAGTTCCTAGTGTCTTTGAGTAATCTCTCAGCTTCCTCCAGGTAGTAGACAGTATCCATGACAACTACTCCTGCCTTATCGGCTGGCTTAATCACAACTTCAAATATACAAGCGCTGCAATATACAGTATGTATATCAATACTAGAAGGCGCTAAAAGATATGATAAAATATAAAAAAACAACAAAAACAAAAAGCACAGTACTTAGAATAAGTTCAGTTTCTCCAGTCAATAAATGATTGTAAAATACTTTGGTTCCTTCTGGAGATAGTAAGAGAACTTTCAAAAAATGTCTGATATGGAGTGCCACTAACTTGAGACAGGTCTGTTCACAGTGTCTGTCAATCAGTAGGAGCGATCTGAGAAAATACAAAGACGGCGCATCTCCAACTCAAGCGTTTTAATAGAAACAGTTGTATTGCTTCATATACAACACAAAGAATAAAACTCACTTGTGTCAGTGAACAATCACACAAATCACAAGCAACGTGCTTAAGGAAATACCCAGTCTCCCAGCTGATATTTGTATCAATGTATAGCCATTCCCTGTGCAGAGTCCAAGAGATCCCTAGTGTCCTGCGGTGTGTATCAAGTTGGGTCAGATGGGTATAGCTGAAAGATGAGGTCCTACATCTCTGAGCTTCTACGAATAGGATAACCAAGCACAGGAGCACAGCCGCACACATCAAATGCAAGGCTGTCAATAAAACCCTGAGCTGACTGCTCCTACGCTCCGGGAAAAATGGCAATGGCCACTGTCAAGAGGAAGTAGCCACTGGTGAGTGAAAAAAGCAGCTGTCAGCTCTGGGATTTAGTGATAGCCTTCCATTTGGTGTATGCAACTGTGCTCCCAGGCTTGGTTATCCTATGCGTAGATGCTCAGAGACGTAGGACGTCATCCGTCAGGTATAACCACGTGACCTGACTTGATACAAGCCGCAGGGCTCCTGGGATCTCTTAGAATCTTCACAGGGACTGGCTATACAGCAATATAGATATTAGTTGGGAGACGGGTATTTCCTTAAGCACGTTGCTTGTGATTTTTCACTCACACATGAGTTTTATTCTTTGTGTTGTATGAGAAGCGATACAACTGTTTCTATTAAAACGCTTGAGTTGGAGATGCACTGTCTTTGTCACAACTTGTTGGTTGTGTTGTAAATTGTTAAAGACCTCCTTATCCTTCCTACTTACATTATAGTTCTTTCTGCCTTTATTTTCTTCTTAAAAAACGGGGAGAGTCCACAGCTGCATTCATTACTTTTGGGAAATACGAACCTGGCCACCAGGAGGAGGCAAACACACCCCAGCCAAAGGCTTAAATACCTCCTCCACTTCCCTCATCCCCCAGTCATTGTTTGCCTTTCATCACAGGAAGTTGGCAGAGAAGTGTCAGAAGATTACGGAATAGTCTCTTATGGAAGGTAGTACTCTTCGAGATGGGACTGGAGTTTTAAGTAGTCCTGTCAGCCTCTCATTGAGAGCATGGATGAAAGTTAGAGTCCGGAGATGCAGGGAGAGTCTTTCTGCGAAACCATCCCGACTCATATTAACAGCTCCATAAGCAATTGGCGTTGACGAGTTTCGCTGCCTGCTTTCTTCACTCAAGTCCATGTCAGAAGCGATGCTACTATTTGTCAAACTTGAAGGACCGTGTTACTGTTCCACGGCATAGATTCTGGTAAGATAGTTTCATTTTCCTTTCACTGTGGGAATATAATGTAATTATAGTACACAGGGTCTCAGTGGGACTCCTTTATCTTTATAGAATCTAGGGTTAATATCTCCTGAGGGGGGTTATTGAACAGTGGGGGACTGTAATCATATTTGTTATGCAATTCTGTCTGCTTATGTGTAGTGATGTTGGGGCTCATGGCTTTTACGGAACGTACAGGTTTTTCGAGCTACGCAGTTCTTGATGGGACTGGCCTGTGGGTTGCACCACGTGACCGTGCGTGTTCACATTTTCGTTCTCAATTTACGTGTTCTTGATGGAGTGTCGGTGGAGAGGGTCTGTTCTCTTCTTGCTGGGTCAAAGGAGGTGGTGAGTGCCCCAGGCATTGAGGGTGTGAGGTGCCAGTTATTTTTCTCAAAAATTTGTCTGGTCAAGTTATGGAGGATTCTGATTTTTTTGAGGAGGATTTCTCTGATTCAGAGTCTGTTTCCTGCTTAGATTGTATGGAGGCCCGGGTATTCCAGCCTAATCAATTATGTTCCGTATGCCTTAATAGAGTGCTCTTTTCTTTCTCTGGGGAGAGATTATAGAATGCTGAGCCATCCGCCTTTGAGGATTCTGTGTTCCGTGAGGTGCGTTCCCTGGAATTTTCTGTTCCTACACAGGCAGTTGTCCCAAATACTGTTACCCCTTCTCCGGAAGGAGGTTTATTTCCACCAAAGGTTGGTGCTCGGTTGCGCATGGCCATATTTTTGGTGTTGGCGCATTTACAGCTTCCTGAGGGCCAGTGAAGAGCTTATCCGTGTCCTCTTAACCTGGGGGCACCAGGTGAGACGGGTCTTTCCTCTGGGGGAGCGGTTTCCTCTGAGGCTTCAGGGGTACAGCCGTCAGGGTCGGGGCCTTCAAATGCCTCACCAGAGCTGAGTTTTGCCTTTAGATTCAGACTGACTCGCCTGCGTGTACTGCTGAGGCAGGGTTTGGAGGATTTCAGTCTTTATTTGCCACCGGATCCTCAGTCTTCTGATTCTGATGGCAAACAGCGCTAGATGAGTGGAGGGATGTGGATCCTACTCCTGATTGTCTTTTGTTCTGAGCTCTTGATGAATCGGGTCTCTGACAGGCTGGTCCTGTTAGTGTTTTCCATTCCTCTTTGGCGTTCACCTGCGGGTGCGGCATATATTCTTTTGATCCGATGAGGATGTGTTTTATTTCTTTATTTTGGAGCTTGTGGTGGTGTAGTCTTTCCTTGTTAGGGAAATTCCTTTTTCTCTGGGATTTTGATGCGGAAGTCCAAAAAAAAGAAAAAAGGAAATTTATTTCAAGACGATGTTTAAGCCTCAGGGTTTATTTGTCTATCGTTTGTCTGTTTTGTTTGGTCTAGCCCTGCTAGGGTTTAGAACTTTCAGTTAGCCCTTGAACAGTTTGGTTATACCCTGGTCAGCAGGCTGGTCCTTGTTGGGTACTAGTTCACTCTGTTCTTTTGGGGTATATGAGATATTTTGTATCCTTGGCAACAGGCTGGTCCTGTTTGGGTACTAAGTGTGCTTACCTATTGTTACGAGGTTGTTTTTCTTGTTCTACAAATTATAGGAGGCCTTTCTATCCTAGATATCAGACTGGTCCTACGTTATTCATCTTGGTGTGGCGTTGGATGTTGGTCGTACTCGATACTAAGGCCTAGATTTGGAGTTCGGCGGTAAAAGGGCTGTTAACGCTCCGCGGGCTTTTTTCTGGCCGCACCATAAATTTAACTCTGGTATCGAGAGTTTAATCAAATGCTGCGTTAGGCTCCAAAAAAGGAGCGTAGAGCATTTTTACCGCAAATGCAACTCTCGATACCAGAGTTGCTTACGGACGCGGCCGGCCTCAAAAACGTGCTCGTGCACGATTCTCCCATAGGAAACAATGGGGCTGTTTGAGCTGAAAAAAAACCTAACACCTGCAAAAAAGCAGCGTTCAGCTCCTAACGCAGCCCCATTGTTTCCTATGGGGAAACACTTCCTACGTCTGCACCTAACACCCTAACATGTACCCCGAGTCTAAACACCCCTAACCTTACACTTATTAACCCCTAATCTGCCGCCCCCGCTATCGCTGACCCCTGCATATTTTTTTTAACCCCTAATCTGCCGCTCCGTAAACCGCCGCAACCTACGTTATCCCTATGTACCCCTAATCTGCTGCCCTAACATCGCCGACCCCTATATTATATTTATTAACCCCTAATCTGCCCCCCTCAACGTCGCCGACACCTGCCTACACTTATTAACCCCTAATCTGCCGAGCGGACCTGAGCGCTACTATAATAAAGTTATTAACCCCTAATCCGCCTCACTAACACTATCATAAATAGTATTAACCCCTAATCTGCCCTCCCTAACATCGCCGACACCTACCTTCAATTATTAACCCCTAATCTTCCGATCGGAGCTCACCGCTATTCTAATAAATGGATTAACCCCTAAAGCTAAGTCTAACCCTAACACTAACACCCCCCTAAGTTAAATATAATTTTTATCTAACGAAATAAATTAACTCTTATTAAATAAATGATTCCTATTTAAAGCCAAATACTTACCTGTAAAATAAACCCTAATATAGCTACAATATAAATTATAATTATATTATAGCTATTTTAGGATTAATATTTATTTTACAGGCAACTTTGTAATTATTTTAACCAGGTACAATAGCTATTAAATAGTTAAGAACTATTTAATAGTTACCTAGTTAAAATAATAACAAATTTACCTGTAAAATAAATCCTAACCTAAGATATAATTAAACCTAACACTACCCTATCAATAAAATAATTAAATAAACTACCTACAATTACCTACAATTAACCTAACACTACACTATCAATAAATTAATTTAACACAATTCCTACAAATAAATACAATTAAATAAACTAGCTAAAGTACAAAAAATAAAAAAGAACTAAGTTACAGAAAATAAAAAAATATTTACAAACATAAGAAAAATATTACAACAATTTTAAACTAATTACACCTACTCTAAGCCCCCTAATAAAATAACAAAGCCCCCCAAAATAAAAAATTCCCTACCCTATTCTAAATTAAAAAAGTTACAAGCTCTTTTACCTTACCAGCCCTGAACAGGGCCCTTTGCGGGGCATGCCCCAAGAAGTTCAGCTCTTTTGCCTGTAAAAAAAAACATACAATACCCCCCCCAACATTACAACCCACCACCCACATACCCCTAATCTAACCCAAACCCCCCTTAAATAAACCTAACACTAATCCCCTGAAGATCTTCCTACCTTGTCTTCACCATCCAGGTATCACCGATCCGTCCTGGCTCCAAGATCTTCATCCAACCCAAGCGGGGGTTGGCGATCCATAATCCGGTGCTGAAGAGGTCCAGAAGAGGCTCCAAAGTCTTCCTCCTGTCCGGCAAGAAGAGGACATCCGGACCGGCAAACATCTTCTCCAAGCGGCATCTTCGATCTTCTTCCATCCGGAGCGAAGCGGCAGGATCCTGAAGACCTCCAGCGCGGAACATCCATCCGGACCGACGACTGAACGACGAATGACTGTTCCTTTAAGGGACGTCATCCAAGATGGCGTCCCTCGAATTCCGATTGGCTGATAGGATTCTATCAGCCAATCGGAATTAAGGTAGGAATTTTCTGATTGGCTGATGGAATCAGCCAATCAGAATCAAGTTCAATCCGATTGGCTGATCCAATCAGCCAATCAGATTGAGCTCGCATTCTATTGGCTGTTCCAATCAGCCAATAGAATGCGAGCTCAATCTGATTGGCTGATTGGATCGGCCAATCGGATTGAACTAGATTCTGATTGGCTGATTCCATCAGCCAATCAGAAAATTCCTACCTTAATTCCGATTGGCTGATAGAATCCTATCAGCCAATCGGAATTCGAGGGACGCCATCTTGGATGACGTCCCTTAAAGGAACAGTCATTCGTCGTTCAGTCGTCGGTCCGGATGGATGTTCCGCGCTGGAGGTCTTCAGGATCCTGCCGCTTCGCTCCGGATGGAAGAAGATCGAAGATGCCGCTTGGAGAAGATGTTTGCCGGTCCGGATGTCCTCTTCTTGCCGGATAGGAGGAAGACTTTGGAGCCTCTTCTGGACCTCTTCAGCATCGGATTATGGATCGCCAACCCCCGCTTGGGTTGGATGAAGATCTTGGAGCCAGGACGGATCGGTGATACCTGGATGGTGAAGACAAGGTAGGAAGATCTTCAGGGGATTAGTGTTAGGTTTATTTAAGGGGGGTTTGGGTTAGATTAGGGGTATGTGGGTGGTGGGTTGTAATGTTGGGGGGGGGGGGTATTGTATGTTTTTTTTTACAGGCAAAAGAGCTGAACTTCTTGGGGCATGCCCCGCAAAGGGCCCTGTTCAGGGCTGGTAAGGTAAAAGAGCTTGTAACTTTTTTAATTTAGAATAGGGTAGGGAATTTTTTATTTTGGGGGGCTTTGTTATTTTATTAGGGGGCTTAGAGTAGGTGTAATTAGTTTAAAATTGTTGTAATATTTTTCTTATGTTTGTAAATATTTTTTTATTTTCTGTAACTTAGTTCTTTTTTATTTTTTGTACTTTAGCTAGTTTATTTAATTGTATTTATTTGTAGGAATTGTGTTTAATTAATTTATTGATAGTGTAGTGTTAGGTTAATTGTAGGTAATTGTAGGTAGTTTATTTAATTATTTTATTGATAGGGTAGTGTTAGGTTTAATTATATCTTAGGTTAGGATTTATTTTACAGGTAAATTTGTTATTATTTTAACTAGGTAACTATTAAATAGTTCTTAACTATTTAATAGCTATTGTACCTGGTTAAAATAATTACAAAGTTGCCTGTAAAATAAATATTAATCCTAAAATAGCTATAATATAATTATAATTTATATTGTAGCTATATTAGGATTTATTTTACAGGTAAGTATTTAGCTTTAAATAGGAATCATTTATTTAATAAGAGTTAATTTATTTCGTTAGATGTAAATTATATTTAATTTAGGGGGGTGTTAGTGTTAGGGTTAGACTTAGCTTTAGGGGTTAATCCATTTATTAGAATAGCGGTGAGCTCCGATCGGAAGATTAGGGGTTAATAATTGAAGGTAGGTGTCGGCGATGTTAGGGAGGGCAGATTAGGGGTTAATACTATTTATGATAGGGTTAGTGAGGCGGATTAGGGGTTAATAACTTTATTATAGTAGCGCTCAGGTCCGCTCGGCAGATTAGGAGTTAATAAGTGTAGGCAGGTGTCGGCGACGTTGTGGGGGGCAGATTAGGGGTTAATAAATATAATATAGGGGTCGGCGGTGTTAGGGGTAGCAGATTAGGGGTACATAGGTGGCGGCGCTTTGCGGTCGGAAGATTAGGGGTTAATTATTTTAAGTAGCTGGCGGCGATGTTGTGGGGGGCAGGTTAGGGGTTAATAAATATAATACAGGGGTCGGCGGGGTTAGGGGCAGCAGATTAGGGGTACATAAATATAACGTAGGTGGCGGTCGGCAGATTAGGGGTTAAAAATTTTAATCGAGTGTCGGCGATGTGGGGGGGCCTCGGTTTAGGGGTACATAGGTAGTTTATGGGTGTTAGTGTACTTTAGGGTACAGTAGTTAAGAGCTTTATGAACCGGCGTTAGCCAGAAAGCTCTTAACTCCTGCTATTTTCAGGCGGCTGGAATCTTGTCGTTAGAGCTCTAACGCTCACTTCAGAAACGACTCTAAATACCAGCGTTAGAAAGATCCCATTGAAAAGATAGGCTACGCAAATGGCGTAGGGGGATCTGCGGTATGGAAAAGTTGCGGCTGAAAAGTGAGCGTTAGACCCTTTAATCACTGACTCCAAATACCAGCGGGCGGCCAAAACCAGCGTTAGGAGCCTCTAACGCTGGTTTTGACGGCTACCGCCGAACTCCAAATCTAGGCCTAAGTGTTTTGTCTCTGCATAGCTTACGTGGTTTGCTGGGATTAAGAATTCTGCTATGACAGTATGTTTTTTATTTCCGGAGGTCCTTAGACAGGAGCTAAAGTCCTCCCCTCCGAGGAGGGAGGATCAGATGACTGCTTGGAGATCTCCATTACCTGGTGTAGGGGGTGATTATTCCTCCCTATTGGTACTCCTTGTGGATTGGATTGTCCGATTTTCAGATCTTTCGCCAGTGTTTCTCTCCTAATTTTTCGCTTTCCCTTGCCTTTTTGGGGTAGGACTTTCGGTCATCCGGTTGCGGAGACTATGTTCTTAGGCACCGTTTTTGTCCCATTGTATCCCTTTTTAGATCCTATATATGGGGATCTGGAGGATTGTTATGCAGTCTCTCTTGCCGTCAACCGATAGGAGGTTTAGGATGCTCGTTCATTCGTTAATTACTTGTAGGTTTACGGAGGGTTGATCCAGACTGGATCTTTAGAGCCTGTCATATTCTCTCAAATCATGGAGTTCTTTTGGGCCCTTCCTTTGTCTTCGGACTTTGTGGGTGTTACCTTGGAGGCCTTTTGGGGCAGAGTGGACAGCCACTGGGATACATCATGAGAGATCAGAGTTCAAGACCCCATGGGTGTATGGCATGCATCAACTTTGGTGCAAATTTCATTTCCAGGTGACTGTGGTTGTTCCGCAAGGTTTTTGGTCTGGATCCGGTACCTGGTTTTTGGGGTCCAGTTTTTTAACCTAGTCCTTGTCTTCAACTTGGCCTTTTGGTTACTCTGTTTTCAAGATTTTAATAGTCTTGGATCTGTTCGGCGTTCAGAAGCAAGCTTGTTTTCCCAGTCCTGGGGAAATATCCTTGTTCCTACTGGGGCGGTTCTTTTTCTCTCTTCTGGAGAAACGGAGGATGTTTTTCATGGGAATTTCTTTACTGGAATATTCCTGGGTTTATTTATTTTCCTTCTATTTTGAAGGATCTGGTCTACTGCGCCTATCCAGTTGGCTCCTCTTGAGGTAGTTTCTCTAGGTGTTTGGTGGGTTGAGGGTCTATCTTGTTTGCAGTGCACCCTCCCTTCGGGTTTCTGAGTGGTAATAAGGATAGGTATCCTGGATCCCGGGTTTGTCTCTCTGGGTGTCTGTGCCTCCTTCCTGCTGCTTTTCCTTAGGAACTTGTGATTGGAGATTCATTCTCTGATCTCTGGGCCTCGGCGATGCTGGGAGCCGATGGAAGCCTGCGGCTTTCGTTTGTGGCGTAAACGGATGTTACTATTCCGTTCCTGTTCTGCTCCTGAGGTTTTTTCTGACCTACGGGTTTTCAGTTTCTCTGTGCTAAGTTAGCTGTCTATATTAAGGTAGTCTTTTTTTCTACTTTTTTTTTTTGTCCTTCCGGGACATCGGTTATGGTTAAGGCTTTACTTTGTTCCTTTTTTGGATCCATGTAGGATGTGATCTTGAATTTTTTCTTTCTTTGCTCGCCTCCATTGGTGGCATATTTTCTAAGCGAATTTGTCCTTTTGCTGCCTGGTAGCCGCTCTTTTTCGAGTTATGCTAGGGGCTTCTCTCTCTGTTTTGTCCTTGAATCTTCAGGGATTGTTTCTGGAGGTTCTTTCGGACCTTCTTATCTGATTCTTACCTTCTTTGGGTTAGGGAGAATGTGGTGTGGGAGTTTGTTGTTTCTCTTGCCATTGTTCATGGATAGGTTTTTATTTTTTATTTATGTGCTTCTAGAGAGTGGGACTTTTGTCTCCTCAGAGGCTTTTGCGCCCAGTGGAGTCCAGAATCTAGAGTGATTGTTAATTGGGATCCTTATGGTTCTAATTGATGGGCAATTACCTTGTCCTCTTTACATATTTTTGTTTTTCCTGCTTCTGTTGAAGTAGTTTTTTATCGGGAATCCGGTTGTGTCAGGCTATACTGCCATCAGAATGGGCTGCATTTTTGTTCCTGCCTGTTTGCATTCAGTGTCCTCTATAAGCTTGGGTATTGATTTCCCAATAGTAATGAATGCAGCTGTGGACTCTCCCTGTTTTAAGAAGAAAAACTTAAATTATGCTTACCTGATCATTTTCTTTTCTTCTATATGGGGAGAGTCCACAGCTCCCCGCCCATTTTTCTATGGGCGGCCTTAAATTATTTTTTATTCATTCTACTGGCACCTTGTTTCACCCTGATATTTCTCTTATTGTTCCTTGTTCCCTTGGCAGAATGACTGGGGGATGAGGGAAGTGGGGGAGGTATTTAAGCCTTTGGCTGGGGTGTCTTTGCCTCCTCCTGGTGGCCAGGTTCTGTATTTCCCAAAAGTAATGAATGCAGCTGTGGACTCTTCCTGTACAGAAGAAAAGAAAATTATCAGGTAAACATAATTTAAGTTTTTCCAGCAGGTCGGCTAAGGCCAGTTTCTCAAAAGTCTCCAAGTTACTCACCTTAGCATAAGTTGGGTAAAGTTTCGATCTCAGCTTCCTATCCATATGTACAAATTGAATCTCAGATAATGCATTTTGTTGTGGTTTTTCAAGGGGATTTTTCACAAAGAATCTTTTTAAAGTAAGTTTCCTCATGAACTTAATATGGGTCTCAAATTTATTTAAACCCCTGCTGGGAGCAAAGGACAAGCCTAAATTGAGGACTTTTTTTTTTCTCCCTCAGATAGGGTAACCTTACTTATATTAAACACTCCTTATGATGTCTCCGTTATTTTAGTCTCTTTGCCTCGCTTCCTGTCTTTAGCCCCTCTTTTTCCTCTTGCAGCCTTTTTCTTGGTTTTAACGACCCTCGGGCGCTCTCCTGATACGACAATATTTCTTTTGTGCCCTCACTCAGAGGGCTCATCTCTAATAAAAAATAAATAAAAAAAATCCTTTCTTCTCATGTTAAATCTCCATAACCTTTATTATTTCTTACCAAAGGTGTATATCTGTTTCTCATTGGGACTCTCTATTCTTGTTCATTGTTCCTACGATTACTCCGAGCTCTTTCTTTGATTTTAATAATTTCCTTTCCATTACTGTCAAATCGGTCTTGTCTATTGAGTCTATTAGAATATATCCTGTTTCTTGGACTATCTAATCTCCTAAAAGCACTAGGATTTTTATAATTCTTAGTAGATTTAGAATGCTTACCATACTGGGGTCTATCATATTGGGGTCTATCAAGGTACTTAAATCATAATAATACTGAGACCTTCTACCACCATTATAATCACATAGATTAGTCTTAGTTCCATTACTTTCCCAACCTATATTACTAGATCTATTCCTCATTCTACTAGAATCTATAGGGTTGGCTAAAAGTCTCCTTTCTCCTTCTATTATTTAATTTGTTTGCCATTTATTAATATTGTCTCATTCCAGATTTGGGACTTCACTCTCAGTGCAATCAACAGGATTTTGATTAAATGGTGTCCTCCACCCCATATTTCCTCAAGCACCTCCCACAAGTTGGATTGCCTTGATTGGCACTTGAAAGTGCATTAGCCTCATTCATATCTCTATTTAGTTTTTTCCACTTAGTTTTTAAAAGATCTTTCTTTAGATCTTGCAATTTGTTAATTATATTTGGTCTCTCTTTACATTCATAAATATCTTCGTTACCTGCATTTAGTTTTTAAGTTCTGTGACCTGTGAATTTAATTGTTCTAATGTCTCTTTTCTTGATTTCTTTAAGATTTCAATTAAGCCATTAGAAGCACCTTCCAGTACGTTATCTCATTCTGTAAATTTGAGAGGAAATGTATATGCTTTCTTCTTAAGACCCCTCGGTATGAAACCCTTAGTATTTTATTTTTCTATAGACAGAGAGGCTTATTTAACAAAGGTCTGTCGGACCTGATCCGACAGTGCGGATCAGGTCCGACAGACGTCTCTGAATGCAGAGAGCAATACTCTTGTAAGCTGCTGGTGCAACGCCACCCCCTGCAGATTCTCGGCCAATCGGCCGACAGCAGGGGGTTGTCAATCAACCCAATCGTACTCTATCGGTTTGAATTGTGGCGATGTTTGACCGCCTCCTCAGAGCTGGTAGACAGGTTATGGAGCAGCGGTCTTTAGAATTTATATTTCCTTTAAGTAAAATAGAAAAAATAATTGAGGTAATGCGCTGGCTGAAATTACTATAAATGCTACTTTAAGAAACTGTCCCTTCTACATATATATATACAAACAACAGAAAACTCTAATAGAGGGTGCTAATAAGCATAGTCTAAATATGAAATATTTAAAAAATAAAAAACATTTATTATTCACAATTTGTGCAATTCTAATACCCCTCTCTCCGGCCACCCAATTCAAAACTCAAATCAAGATTCTAGCCGTATAGCTCACAAAAAAATATGAGTTTTGAAGTGAGTAGTCTGAGAGCAGAGTATTAGAATGGTATGGCTAGATTAAAATGTAGGTCACAGCTCATCTTCATTAGAAGTGATCAATTAAAGTCCCTCTAAAGTATTGCTTAGATTCCGGACCTGATTTTACAGAAGGTAAAGTTTACCATTACTTTAACAGGCAAAAATATTATGAAAGTGTCTTAATATTATGCTACTTTTTTAGTTGGGGGGGATTTTATATATATATATATTTCTTCTGTTATGTGTGATCAGTCCACGGGTCATCATTACTTCTGGGATATAACTCCTCCCCAACAGGAAATGCAAGAGGATTCACCCAGCAGAGCTGCATATAGCTCCTCCCCTCTACGTCAGTCCCAGTCATTCTCTTGCACCCAACGACTAGATAGGATGTGTGAGAGGACTATGGTGATTATACTTAGTTTTTATGACTTCAATCAAAAGTTTGTTATTTTACAATAGCACCGGAGCGTGTTATTACTTCTCTGGCAGAGTTTGAGGAAGAATCTACCAGAGTTTTTTTTACTATGATTTTAACCGGAGTAGTTAAGATCAGATTGCTGTTCTCGGCCATCTGAGGGAGGTAAAAGCTTCAGATCAGGGGACAGCGGGCAGATGAATCTGCATTGAGGTATGTAGCAGTTTTTATTTTCTGAATGGAATTGATGAGAAAATCCTGCCATACCGTTATAATTACATGTATGTATACATTTCAGTATTCTGGGGATGGTATTTCACCGGAACTACTCTGTTAAAAGTCACTAATCCTTTTAATAAGTATTTATCATGTTAAACGTTTTTGCTGGAATGTAGAATCGTTTACATTTCTGAGGTACTGAGTGAATAAATATTTGGGCATTATTTTCCACTTGGCAGTTGTTTGCTTTTAATTGTGACAGTTTCGTTTCTCTTCACTGCTGTGTGTGAGAGGGAGGGGCCGTTTTTGGCGCTCTTTGCTACGCATCAAAAATTTCCAGTCAGCTACTCTTATATTTCCTGCATGATCCGGTTCATCTCTGACAGATCTCAGGGGTCTTCAAACTTCTTTGGAGGGAGGTAGATTCTCTCAGCAGAGCTGTGAGAATTTTATATTGACTGTGAATAAAAACGTTGCTCTGTAATTTTTTATGTCAAATTTAATTATTGTTATTTTACTAATGGGAACAAACCTTTACTAAAAGTTGTGTTGTTTTAAAGTTTGATTCTATAACTGTTTTTCAGTTCATTATTTCAACTGTCATTTAATCGTTTAGTACCTCTTTGAGGCACAGTACGTTTTTGCTAAAAAAGATTATAACCAAGTTGCAAGTTTATTGCTAGTGTGTTAAACATGTCTGACTCAGAGGAAGATATCTGTGTCATTTGTTCCAATGCCAAGGTGGAGCCCAATAGAAATTTATGTACTAACTGTATTGATGCTACTTTAAATAAAAGTCAATCTGTACAATTTGAACAAATTTCACCAAACAGCGAGGGGAGAGTTATGCCGACTAACTCGCCTCACGCGGCAGTACCTGCATCTCCCGCCCGGGAGGTGCGTGATATTATGGCGCCTAGTACATCTGGGCGGCCATTACAGATAACATTACAAGATATGGCTACTGTTATGACTGAAGTTTTGTCTAAATTACCAGAACTAAGAGGCAAGCGTGATCACTCTGGGGTGAGAACAGAGTGCGCTGACAATACTAGGGTCATGTCTGATACTGCGTCACAGCTTGCAGAGCATGAGGACGGAGAGCTTCATTCTGTGGGTGACGGTTCTGATCCAAACAGATTGGATTCAGATATTTCAAATTTTAAATTTAAATTGGAGAACCTCCGTGTATTACTAGGGGAGGTTTTAGCAGCTCTCAATGATTGTAACACCGTTGCAATACCAGAGAAATTGTGTAGGTTGGATAAATACTTTGCGGTACCGGCGAGTACTGACGTTTTTCCTATACCTAAGAGGCTAACTGAAATTGTTACTAAGGAGTGGGATAGACCCGGTGTGCCGTTCTCACCCCCTCCAATATTTAGAAAGATGTTTCCAATAGACGCCACCACTCGGGACTTATGGCAAACGGTCCCTAAGGTGGAGGGAGCAGTTTCTACTTTAGCTAAGCGTACCACTATCCCGGTGGAGGATAGCTGTGCTTTTTCAGATCCAATGGATAAAAAATTAGAGGGTTACCTTAAGAAAATGTTTGTTCAACAAGGTTTTATATTGCAACCCCTTGCATGTATCGCGCCGATTACGGCTGCGGCAGCATTTTGGATTGAGTCTCTGGAAGAGAACCTTAGTTCTTCTACGCTAGACGACATTACGGACAGGCTTAGAGTCCTTAAACTAGCTAATTCATTCATTTCGGAGGCCGTAGTACATTTAACCAAACTTACGGCTAAGAACTCAGGATTCGCCATCCAGGCACGTAGGGCGCTGTGGCTAAAATCCTGGTCAGCTGATGTTACTTCTAAGTCCAAATTACTTAATATACCTTTCAAGGGGCAGTCTTTATTTGGGCCCGGTTTGAAAGAAATTATCGCTGACATTACAGGAGGTAAGGGCCACGCCCTACCTCAAGACAAAGCCAAAGCTAAGGCTAGACAGTCTAATTTTCGTCCCTTTCGGAATTTCAAAACAGGAGCAGCATCAACCTCCACTGCACCAAAACAGGAGGGAGCTGTTGCTCGTTACAGGCAAGGCTGGAAACCTAACCAGTCCTGGAACAAGGGCAAGCAGGCCAGGAAACCTGCTGCTGCCCCAAAGACAGCATGAACCGAGAGCCCTCGATCCGGGACCGGATCTAGTGGGGGGCAGACTTTCTCTCTTCGCCCAGGCCTGGGCAAGAGATGTTCAGGATCCCTGGGCGCTAGAGATCATATCTCAGGGATACCTTCTAGACTTCAAATTATCTCCCCCAAGAGGGAGATTTCATCTGTCAAGGTTGTCAACAAACCAGATAAAGAAAGAAGCGTTTCTACGCTGTGTACAAGATCTGTTATTAATGGGAGTGATCCATCCGGTTCCGCGGTCGGAACAAGGACAAGGGTTCTACTCAAACCTGTTTGTGGTTCCCAAAAAAGAGGGAACTTTCAGGCCAATCTTAGATTTAAAGATTCTAAACAAATTCCTAAGAGTTCCATCGTTCAAAATGGAAACTATTCGGACAATCTTACCCATGATCCAAAAGGGTCAGTACATGACCACAGTGGATTTAAAAGATGCTTACCTTCACATACCGATTCACAAAGATCATCACCGGTACCTAAGGTTTGCCTTCTTAGACAGGCACTACCAGTTTGTAGCTCTTCCATTCGGATTGGCTACGGCTCCAAGAATCTTCACAAAGGTTCTGGGTGCCCTTCTGGCGGTACTAAGACCGCGAGGGATTTCGGTAGCTCCGTATCTAGACGACATTCTAATACAAGCTTCAAGCTTTCAAACTGCCAAGTCTCATACAGAGTTAGTTCTGGCATTTCTAAGGTCGCATGGATGGAAAGTGAACGAAAAGAAGAGTTCTCTTTTTCCTCTCACAAGAGTTCCATTCTTGGGGACTCTTATAGATTCTGTAGAAATGAAGATTTACCTGACAGAAGACAGGTTAACAAAGCTTCTAAATGCATGCCGTGTCCTTCATTCCATTCAACACCCGTCAGTAGCTCAATGCATGGAGGTGATCGGCTTAATGGTAGCGGCAATGGACATAGTACCTTTTGCACGCCTACACCTCAGACCGCTGCAATTGTGCATGCTAAGTCAGTGGAATGGGGATTACTCAGATTTGTCCCCTACTCTGAATCTGAATCAAGAGACCAGAAATTCTCTTCTATGGTGGCTTTATCGGCCACACCTGTCCAGGGGGATGCCATTCAGCAGGCCAGACTGGACAGTTGTAACAACAGACGCCAGCCTACTAGGTTGGGGCGCTGTCTGGAATTCTCTGAAGGCTCAGGGACTATGGAATCAGGAGGAGAGTCTCCTTCCAATAAACATTCTGGAATTGAGAGCAGTTCTCAATGACCTTCTGGCTTGGCCCCAATTAACAACTCGGGGGTTCATCAGGTTTCAGTCGGACAACATCACGACTGTAGCTTACATCAACCATCAGGGAGGGACAAGAAGCTCCCTAGCAATGATGGAAGTATCAAAGATAATTCGCTGGGCAGAGTCTCACTCTTGCCACCTGTCAGCAATCCATATCCCGGGAGTGGAGAACTGGGAGGCGGATTTTTTGAGTCGCCAGACTTTTCATCCGGGGGAGTGGGAACTTCATCCGGAGGTCTTTGCCCAAATACTTCGACGTTGGGGCAAACCAGAGATAGATCTCATGGCGTCTCGCCAGAACGCCAAACTTCCTCACTACGGGTCCAGATCCAGGGATCCGGGAGCGGTTATGATAGATGCTTTGACAGCACCTTGGAACTTCGGGATGGCTTATGTGTTTCCACCCTTCCCGCTGCTTCCTCGATTGATTGCCAAAATCAAACAGGAGAGAGCATCAGTGATTCTAATAGCGCCTGCATGGCCACGCAGGACTTGGTATGCAGATCTAGTGGACATGTCATCCTGTCCGCCTTGGTCTCTACCTCTAAGACAGGACCTTCTGATACAGGGTCCATTCAAACATCAAAATCTAACTTCTCTGAAGCTGACTGCTTGGAAATTGAACGCTTGATTTTATCAAAACGTGGTTTTTCTGAGTCGGTTATTGATACCCTGATACAGGCTAGGAAGCCTGTTACCAGAAAGATTTACCATAAAATATGGCGTAAATACCTATACTGGTGCGAATCCAAACGTTACTCCTGGAGTAAGGTTAGGATCCCTAGGATATTGTCCTTTCTACAAGAAGGTTTAGAAAAGGGTTTATCAGCTAGTTCATTAAAGGGACAGATTTCAGCTCTGTCCATCTTGTTACACAGGCGTCTGTCAGAAAATCCAGACGTCCAGGCCTTTTGTCAGGCTTTAGCTAGGATCAAGCCTGTGTTTAAAGCTGTTGCTCCGCCATGGAGTTTAAACTTAGTTCTTAACGTTTTACAGGGTGTTCCGTTTGAACCCCTTCATTCCATTGATATAAAATTGTTATCTTGGAAAGTTCTGTTTTTAATGGCTATTTCCTCGGCTCGGAGAGTCTCTGAGTTATCAGCTTTACATTGTGATTCTCCTTACCTGATTTTTCACTCAGACAAGGTAGTTCTGCGTACTAAACCTGGGTTCTTACCTAAGGTAGTCACTAACAGGAATATCAATCAAGAGATTGTTGTTCCATCCTTGTGTCCAAATCCTTCTTCAAAGAAGGAACGTCTTCTACACAATCTGGATGTAGTTCGTGCCCTCAAGTTCTACTTGCAGGCAACTAAAGATTTTCGCCAAACTTCTTCCCTGTTTGTCGTTTATTCTGGACAGAGGAGAGGTCAAAAAGCTTCTGCTACCTCTCTCTCTTTTTGGCTTCGTAGCATAATACGTTTAGCCTATGAGACTGCTGGACAGCAGCCTCCTGAAAGAATTACAGCTCACTCCACTAGAGCTGTGGCTTCCACTTGGGCCTTTAAGAATGAGGCCTCTGTTGAACAGATTTGCAAGGCTGCAACTTGGTCTTCGCTTCATACTTTTTCCAAATTTTACAAATTTGACACTTTTGCTTCTTCGGAGGCTATTTTTGGGAGAAAGGTTCTTCAGGCAGTGGTTCCTTCTGTATAATGAGCCTGCCTATCCCTCCCGTCATCCGTGTACTTTTGCTTTGGTATTGGTATCCCAGAAGTAATGATGACCCGTGGACTGATCACACATAACAGAAGAAAACATAATTTATGCTTACCTGATAAATTCCTTTCTTCTGTTGTGTGATCAGTCCACGGCCCGCCCTGTTTCAAGGCAGGTAAATATCTTTTAAATTATACTCCAGTCACCACTTCACCCTTGGTTACTCCTTTCTCGTTGATTCTTGGTCGAATGACTGGGACTGACGTAGAGGGGAGGAGCTATATGCAGCTCTGCTGGGTGAATCCTCTTGCATTTCCTGTTGGGGAGGAGTTATATCCCAGAAGTAATGATGACCCGTGGACTGATCACACAACAGAAGAAAGGAATTTATCAGGTAAGCATAAATTATGTTATATATATATATATATATATATATATATATATATATATATATATATATATATATATATATATATATATATATATATATATATATATATATATATATATACTCCCAGGTATTTAGCAATTATTTACTTTGTAACTTCCTGATTAGGTCAACTCAGATCAAGACGTATTCCTGGGACAATGCACAAGTCCTCTTGGTTGGGAACAAATGTGACATGGAGGATGAGAGGGTGGTATCCTCTGAGCGAGGAAGGCAGCTGGCAGAACATCTAGGTAAGTGTGTTATCAGTAGTAGTCTGCACCTTGTGGAGCCCTTGGTGAAAAACAGTGTTTTGTGTTTGTGGATACATAGAGATAGTTTAGTATAGTTGTAAAAAAGAGAGGACATAACATAGTTCCAGAGATGATTCTATAAACAATGTAAAAAGGAATGTAGGTATAATACCCTGATGGAGATGCAGGTTCCCTTTCAGACGTCAATATGTATATATAATATAATATGTGTCAAGCGTAGGGTGGTGATGGATTCTGTCTGTCTGCTTTGAGTCTGGCAGCTGTCCCTTCTTAATAGAACTGGTATCCATTCTTTGTGTTTGATGTACAGTATCCCACAAAAGTGAGTACACCCCTCACATTTTTGTAAATATTTTATTATAGCTTTTCATGTGACAACACTGAAGAAATGACACTTTGCTACAATGTAAAGTAGTGAGTGTACAGCCTGCATAACAGTGTAAATTTGCTGTCCCCTCAAAATAACTCAACACACAGCCATTAATGTCTAAACCGTTGGCAACAAAAGTGAGTACACTCCTAAGTGGAAATGACCAAATTGGGCCCAATTAGGCATTTTCACTCCCCGGTGTCATGTGACTTGTTGGTGTTACAAGGTCTCAGGTGTGAATGGGGAGCAGGTGTGTTAAATTTGGTGTTATCGCTCTCACACTCTCATACTGGTCACTGGAATTTCAACATGGCACCTCATGGCAAAGAACTCTGAGGATCTGAAAAAAAGAATTGTTGCTCTACATACATATGACCTAGGCTATAAGAAGATTGCCAAGATCCTGAAACTGAGCTGCAACACGGTGGGCAAGACCATACAGCGGTTTCACAGGACAGGTTCCACTCAGAACAGGCTTTGCCATGGTCGACTAAAGAAGTTGAGTGCACGTGCTCAGCGTCATAATCAGAGGTTGTCTTTGGGAGGTTGAAGGGGTGGGGGTTCAGCCTGTCAGTGCTCAGACCATACGCCGAACGCTACATCAAATTGGTCTGCATGGCTGTCGTCCCAGAAGGAAGCCTCTTCTAAAGATTATGCACAAGAAAGCCTGCAAACAGTTTGTTGAAGACAAGCAGACTAAGGACATGGATTACTGGAACCATGTCATGTGGTCCAATGAGCCAAGATAAACTTATTTGGTTCAGATGGTGCCAAGCGTGTGTGGCAGCAACTAGGTGAGGAGTACAAAGACAAGTGTGTCTTGCCTACAGTCAAGCATGGTGGTGGGAGTGTCATGGTCTGCATCTGCATGAGTGCTGCCAGCACTGGGGAGCTACAGTTCATTGAGGGAACCATGAATGCCAACATGTACTGTGACATACTGAAGCAGAGCATGATCCCCTCCCTTCAGAGACTGGGCCGCAGGGCAGTATTCCAACATGATAACGACCCCTAACACACCTCCAAGGCGACCACTGCCTTGCTAAAGAAGCTGAGGGTAAAGGTGATGGACTGGCCAAGCATGTCTCCAGACCTAAACCCTATTGAGCATCTGTGGGGCATCCCCAAACGGAAGGTGGGGGAGCGCAAGGTCTCTAACATCCACCAGCTCCATCATGGAGGAGTGGAAGAGGACTCCAGTGGCAACCTGTGAAGCTCTGGTGAACTCCATGCCCAAGAGGGTTAAGGCAGTGCTGGAAAATAATGGAGGCTAAACAAATTAGTGACACTTTGGGCCCAATTTGGACATTTCCACTTAGGGGTGTACTCACTTTTTTGTTGCCAATGGTTTAGACATTAATGGCTGTGTGTTGAGTTATTTTGAGGGGACAGCAAATTTACACTGTTATACAGGCTGTACACTCACTACTTTACATTGTAGCAAAGTGTCATTTCTTCAGTGTTGTCACATGAAAAGATATAATAAAATATTTACTGAAATGTGAGGGGTGTACTCACTTTTGTGGGATACTGTATGTGGAGGCTGGCTGAACGCCTCAACAGCTATGAATATATCTCCTCTTATGTTCCCAGAAGAAAATATAGGAAAGCAGAATAGTGTAATAATGTTTAATAAGAAAAATAGGTCAAAGACAAGTTTGTATTCACACATTAAGCCCTTAATATATATGAGGTAATAAAGAGAGATTATATTTGTGCACACTTCTGTGATATGTCAGTCTTCTGTAATGTTGGTTGATAGTTTAGTGTAGGGTTTGATAAATCAAACCAGGGAGCCATAGCTTTTTAAGTTTTACTGCTGGCTCCTAACATCTATGATTAGTCTACATACAATGCATTGCTAGCACCTTTAAAAATGGTGGTTTATACCACAGTATTTGTCCTAGCTTCTACCTTTGCTGAGGTATTTTTAAAAATGTAGAGCTATTTTTCAGAATTTTGTATTATGTTTTATATGTATATGAATCTAGTATAATTGGTCTTTCATGTGTAATTAGATATTCTACCATAGCTAACTTTACCCACATCAAGACTTTTTGCTTTTGAGATTTTGAGTAATTCTATCATTATCTAACAGGTTTTGAGTTTTTCGAAGCCAGTGCGAAAGACAATATCAACGTGAAGCAGACATTTGAGCGTTTGGTGGACATCATCTGCGAAAAGATGTCAGAGAGCTTGGACACTGCTGATCCAGCTGTCACTGGAGCCAAACAAGGACCCCAGCTCACCGACCAGCAGGTCCCTCCACACCAGGACTGTGCCTGCTAAATACAGAAAAAAAACTCCCCCCTTACACACACAAACACTATTCTTCCCACTCATCCCTACCTCCTGTAGAGTGGTGGTCTCTCCCTCACTGACCTTGAATCCTGCATATCATCTGAAGATGACTCTTTGTCTGTTACAAACTTTTTAGTTAGAATCTATGTAGCAAAGAAAGAGTTCCGATTGAGTGGTTGATGAAAAAAAGTGAAAAAAAAAGTTAAATATATATATAAATTAATAATGTTATAGTGCTGAGTGGGTACAGCACATAAATGGTTGGAGAACTGTTTTACAGCACTATTATGCTTTTTGTATAATAATAGTGATTACTTGAGTTGTTTAAAACATATAAAAATATTATTTGGAGACGGCATTGTTTAATGTGTGGTGATGCCTCATAATTTCTTAATTTATTATTAAGACTTCACATTATCAACCTCCTTGTTTCAAAAGTGATCTAATTTAGGCATCAGCAATGCAGAGCTTCCCCTGAAGATTGTTCTGGGTCTACATAAGGATATTTGTTTATGGGTAGACTGGATTAGTACAGAGATTATGTTGCACAAACCAGCGCTCAAATGTGTATGGAAAATATAAATTGCCTGAGAGATCAGTAACAAAATTAAGCTATTGAGGTTTCAGTTTTCAGCCAAGGTCACATCAGGAACCAAATAAATATTGTTACTATTTTCTTAAGGAAACATGTTAAGGTTTACAACTATATATGGAAAGGTTTGTTTATATATTATGCAACATTTACAGTTAATGGGATTAAGGAACATCCCAAAGAGCAAGAAGGGCATTGCTATGCATTGGAGATCTTACTGGCACTGCACAATATTACTTAGAGACCTACTATAAAAAGGCACATATAAGAAATATGTGATAAATACTGGGGTATATTAAAGGCCTCCCTTTTACTCATATGACAATAGGCTACATGTATTTTATATATCTACTTACTCTCAACCTCACATTTATGACAACCTCATATTTATGACAGCCTCACTAGAAGCTGTGCTCAGTATTAATAATGGTCATCACCCACATTATTGCATATTACTGCCTAAAATGATCCTAACAAAAAATGGAAAGTCCATTAAATGTGTCTCTGAATGATACATCTAAGAAACAACTACATGTTGTAACCAGATTTTCCAAACATTTCTATGACTTACCCACCAGATATCCAATAATTTTGTCCGCATGAAAATGAATGTTCTTTAAAGCATTATTTTGTTTTTCTTTTTATGGAGTTTAAACACTACCATATTGTGACTCTCTCCACTTTTTGTGTTCGGATTATTTATATAATTATATATACAGTATATATTTTATTATACCTTGTTTTCTTGTGTATGAATCTGCAATCTGTATGTGAGAATTATAAATATATTATTGGAGTGCAGTTCCAGCTGCGTCTATAGTAGTTCACTGGCCAGTAATCAGCCATTTTAATGTCCTGGAATTAGGAGGGGATAAATCTTATTATTTAAATAAATATTCTAATATAAATTATGATCTTCTAGAGTATATAGAGTCATATAAATATATAGCAAATTGTATGTGAATATAGGCTTTTTAAAACTGCATTAAGTTGAGTGCTGTGAATTTCCTATGCGATTTTGTTGGAGTAGATAGAATAAAATATGTGAAAATATATTCCTTTTGTTTTAATAACTGTCTTTATATTAAGAAAAAAATTCTGCTCTTTCTAGAATGTCTTTGAAAAGTGCAACATCTCATTTTTACATCACTAAAGTACTGTTAAATAAAGTAGAATTGCATAATTGAATACTTAATAAAAAGATAATGTAATAGTAATCACACTTTTAAAATTTACGGCAATTTGCCAGCCCTCTGTATCATGTGACAGCCATCAGCCAGTCATAGACTCATGTATACAATAACTCTTGCACAAGCTCGATGGTGCCTCAGAAAGTGTGCATATAAAAATACTGTGCTTTATTTGGTAAATTGGAAAGATTCATTTTGACTTTAGTGTTCTTTTAATAGTCCTAATTCTTTGCTACAAAAAAAAACTGAGGCCCCAAGTATTTCTCAGAAATGAAGCAACAAAATTACCAAATTATAACTAATGTGGAATAGAGTCAGTTTATCCCAAAATAAACGTAAATGTAAAAACTGGAGTGTGAAAAGTGTATACATGTTAAAGTAGATTTCCTATGGGAAAATGCACACAGAGAAAAAAAGCTTTTATTAATCAGTATAACTATTCTCTAGTTTGTAAGTGAAAGACCCGATGCCATTACTGGACATGGAATAATCTATATGGCAGTAAGTAAAATGGTTTTAGTCATATATTATTAGATTTTTCATCCTATCTAGATTATCAGAATTACACAGGTCTGCCACACTATGTAGTGATGTAGATGGGCATAGCGTGAGTGACGCACCATTGTGAGCCATTGAATTTTATCACTTCCTTTTTTGTCTACTTTTAATGTGACATCACAGCGTGTCGCCATATTTGCCTTGTTTACTTTTAAACAGTCTATCATGTCTGTCATATATGTGTTTTGTATATCATCTATTTATATTAATTGTATGTATATTTCTTTCCTAAGATATGGACTGTCCACAATGTAATTCAATTATTAGTGGGAATATCACTCCTGGCCAGCAGGAGGAGGCAAAGAGCACCACAGCTGTTAAGTGTCACTCCCCTACCCATAATCCCCAGTCATTCTCTTTGCCTCTGTCAATGGAGGAGGTGAAGTTTGGTGTCTGAAGAAATTAATTCCTTTTTCGGGTACTTTTCCCTGCAAGCAAGGATTTGGGTTTAGCTGAGTTCACGTCAATCTCTTCAGTAGAGTAGTGGTGGCTTTTAAGCAGTTAGGAAGTTGTGAGGTAGTCCTTGCTTGGTTTCCTAACACATTGGTACAGAAAGCCAGAGTTGGTTACTCTGTTTTTTTTTTCTACAGGTCTCTGTAAGGAGTATGTGTCCTTTCACGCCTTGTGAGCTGACTTCCTGCTGGACAGATAGACTGCAGGTAAGTGCTTTTGTCTTCTAGGTCTTGGAGACTTGCACTTCAGAAGAATATGTCATATGCAGTAGATGGGGACATTTTTAAAATCTTATATACAGGATTTTCTTTGGCAGTGGGCAGGCACATTATGTATGTTAAGACTAGGGGTTAATCTTCCCTTTATTGGGACGTTTTTCCTCTTTGCGCTAATTTTGCTGAAATACTTTATTAGTATGTGTGTGGCTTATGTTGTATACAGGGATTTATGTATAAACTTAAAATTTGGCAGTTGGTTTTCTTTGCTTGCTTAGCTAGAACAGGATAACTGATAAACTGCTTGAGTTTGAAACCAGCTGCAGCTACTTGCATCTTATGTTGTAGGCAGAGGGAAATGCGTGCCTTTTACTTGCTGTGTAGTTTCCTTTCTCTGTCGGTCATGTGACTTATCTCTGCTGTCAGATATTTACGGAGTGGCGTCATTGAATTTCAGTCTCTTCAGTGTCGATCTACTATACAATCGTTTTAGAGACTGCTGGCAGCCAAATTGTGGTATTAAAATTTCTTAAAGTGACAGTGAATTTAAAGAACTTCTACAATTTGGGGAATTTTTTATTTAGTATTATGGACATGGACCAAGACTCTGTGTTTTTTTTTTTTACAAATGCTTGTTATGCCTAGAGGCACAAATTGTTTTGCCTATGCAATTCTTAGCTAGAACACTTCAATTTAGAGATAAATTGTTGCCCTCTGAGAACAATGTCTCTCAGGATGATGCTGTTCAGGCAATGCCACAGCTTTCTCCTCAAACGTCCCAAGCCTCTATGGCGTCACATACAGTGCCCTGCAGTTCCTCTCAGCCTCCTGTAAGAGTTTGTCTGCAGATTTTGCTGCACAGGTATCTTCTGTGGTATCGGCGGCATTATCTGCTTTTCCTATGCTAGGAAAATGCAAGAGGAAAAACATAATTTATGTAAGAACTTACCTGATAAATTAATTTCTTTCATAGTGGCAAGAGTCCATGAGTTAGTGGCGTGTGGGATATACATTCCTACCAGGAGGGGGCAAAGTTTTGCAAACCTCAAAATGCCTATAAATACACCTCCCACCTCACTCATACCTTAGTTTAACGTGTAGCCAAGAAGTGAGGTGTAAAAGGAGTAAAAAGCATACAAAAAAAGGAACTGGAAAAAATAAAGAAAAATAAAATTTATACAAAAAAATCATAACCACCAAAAATAGGTTGGGTCTCTTGAACTCTTGCCACTATGAAAGAAATGAATTTATCAGGTAAGTTCTTACATAAATTATGTTTTCTTTCATGTAAGTGGCAAGAGTCCATGAGCTAGTAACGTATGGGATATAATACCCAAGATGTGGAAATCCACGAGTCACAAGAGAGGGAGGGATAAAATAACAGCTAAATCCACTGAGAAATAAAATCCAAAATATAAATGTTTTCTTAAAAAATGTAAAAAAAAAAACTCAAATCAAAGGCACTAGAATCAAATTGAGATAAGTGTCTGAAGAACCTTTCTACCAAAGGCAGCTTCCGAAAGAGTAAACACAACAAAATGGTGAAATAAAAAAAAGAAGAAAAAAAAAGACTGCTTTGCAAATGTAATCAACTGAAGCTTCATTCTTGACAACCCAAGAAGAGGCAACTAATCTAGTAAAATGAGCTGTAATTCTCAGAGACGGAGACTGCCCCACCTTCAAATAAGCTTTGTGAAACAAAAGTTTAAATCAAAAAATGCCAGAGAAATAGCAAAGGCTCTCTGAACTTTCCTGGAGCCAGAAGAAATAACAAATAGACTAGAAGTCTTTCTGAAATCTTAAATAGCCTCAACATAATATTTCAAAGCTCTTACCACTTCCGAATAATGAGAAAACCTTACAAGAGTATTCTTAGAATTAGGACACAAAGAAGGAACAACAAATTCCCTATTGAATTTGTAAGAATTAACAACTTTAGGCAAACATTTAAATAAAGTCCGCAAAACAGCTTTATCTGGATGAAAAAATCAGATAAGGAGACTCAAGAGCAGACAATTAAGAAACTCTTCTAGCAGAAAAGATAGCCAAAAAAAATAACACTTTCCAAGAAAATAATTAATAATCAGAGAGTGCATAGGCTCAAAAGGAGGAGCCTGACAAAAACTTCAAATCTAAGTTGAATCTCCAAGGAGGAGAAATAGATTAAATAACAGGTTTGATATGAATCAAAACATGAACAAAACAGTGAATATCAGAAAGTGTCGCAATCTTTCTATGAAATAAGACAGAAAGAGCAGAAATTTATCCTTCAAAGTATTTGCAGATAAACCCTTCTCCAAAACATCCGGAAGAAACTGTAAAATCCTAGGAACTCTGAAAGAATGCCAATAATAATTATGAGTGGAACACCATGAAATATAGGTTTTCCAAACCCGATAAAAATTTTTTCCTTGAAACAGACTTACAAGCCTCTACCATAGTGCAAATCACTGAGTCAGAGAAACCTCTATGACTAAGTACTTAGCGTTCAATTTCTATGCCTTCAAATGTAGTGATTTGAGATCTTGATGGAAAAAACAGCCCTAGAGACAGAAGGTCTGGCCATAAAGGAAGTGGCCAAGGCTGGTAACTGGACATCCAGACAATATCTGCATATCAAAACCTGTGAGACCATGCTGGTGCTATCAGAAACACATGAGATTGAACTATTATGATCTTGAAGATTACCTTTGAAAGAAGAATCAGAGGCGGAAAAATATAAACAGGTTGGTAAAAACCAATGAACTGCTAAGGGATCCACCATCTCCGCCTGAGGATCACTGGACCTGGAAAGGTATCTAGAAAGCTTTTTGTTTAGACTAGAGACCTTCATATCTATTTCTGGAAGATCCTCACATCTGTACAAGATGAAAAAAACACATCTGGAGGGAGAGACGACGCCCCCTGTATATAAAGTCTGACGGCTGAGATATTCCACTTCCCAATTGTCTACACCTGGGATATGAATCACAGAAATTAGACAATAGTTGGATTCCGTCCAATAAAGTATCCAAGATACTTCCTTCATAACTGAAGGACTGCGAGTCCCCCCTTGATGATTGACATATGCCACTGTTGTGATATTGTCTGTTTGAAAACAAATGTAAAAGTTATTTCTTTAATAGAAGCCACCTCTGAAGAGCCCTGAAAATAGCTTGGAGTTCTAAAATATTGATTGGTAACCTCGCCTCTTGAGGTTTCCAAACCCCTTGTGCTGTCAGAGACTCTCAGACAGCTCCCCAACCTGAAAAAGTTGCATCTGTTGAGAATACAGTCCAGGTAGGACGAACAAATGAGGCCCCCTGCACAATAAGATGATAGTCCAACCACCAAATTAGAGACAAAAGAGTGTTGGGATTTAAGTATATCAGCTGTGATATCTGAAAATAATCCCTGCACCTTTGATGCAACATGCAAAGCTATAGAGGTCTCAAACGAAAATGAACAAAGAAGATTGCACCCGATGCTGCAGTCATGAGACCTTAAACTTCCAAGCCACTGAAGGGAATAATGGAGAATGAAGGTTTAGACAAACTAAAATTAACTTCATTCATCTCTAGTCTGTCAGAGAGAGAATCGTAGACACTAAAAGGCCAACTTAACAAAGGTCTTGCGGACCTGATCTGACAGTGCGGATCAGGTCCGCAAGACCTCGCTGAATGCGGAGAGCAATACGCTCTCCGTATTCAGCATTGCACCAGCAGCTCACAAGTGCTGCTGGTGCAATGCCGCCCCCTTCAGACTCGCGGCCAATGGGCTGCCAGCAACGAGGTGTCAATCAAACCCCATCATACTCAATCGGGTTGAATTGCGGCGATTCCTGTCCGCCTGCTCAGAGTAGGCGGACAGGGTTATGGAGCAACGGTCTTTAGACCGCAGCTCCATAACTTGTGTTTCTGGCTAGTCTGAAGACTCGCCAGAAACACGGCCCTTCAAGCTCCATTCGGAGCTTGATAGATAGGCCTCATTATCTTATCTAGAAACCTAAAAAGGTGACCCTTGTCTAAGGAATCAAGAAACTCTTTTGTAAATTGATCCTCCAACCATGTCTTTGAAGAAACCACACTAGTTGTTTTGAGTGAGATTCTGCTAAATGAAAAGATTTGAGCTAGTACCAAGATATTGTCCAAATAAGGAAACGCTGCAACACCCTGCTCTCTGATTACTGATAGAAGGGCACCGAGAACCTTTGAAAAGAATCTCTGATCTGTCGCTAAGCCAAATGGAAGAGCGTCAAATTGGTAATGCTTATTTAGAAAAAAGAATCTCAGAAAACGATAGTGGTCTGAATGATTCGGAATGTGAAGATAAGCGTCCTGTAAGTCTATTGTGGACATAAAGTGACCTTGCTGAACAAAAGGCAGAATAGTCCTTATAGTCACCATCTTGAAAGTTGGGACTCTTACAAAATGATTTCAAAATTTCAGATCCAGAATTGGTCTGAACGAATCTTCTTTCTTTGGGACAATGAATAGATTTGAATAGAAAGCCAAACTCCGTTCCTGCAGAGGAACTGGAACAATCACCCCTGAAAACTCTAGATCTGAAACACATTTCTGAGAAACCTGACCTTTCACAGGGTTTGTTGTAACATGGGAAAGAATATTCCCATGGGAGGTTTTATTCTGAAACCTATTCGATACCCCTGAGAAAACAATATTCTGAATCCACTGATTTTGAACAGAAACTGTCCAAAGGTGTTGAAATAAATTCAATCTGCCCTCCACCCCCCACCCCCCCAGCAATTGAACTGGTTTAAGGGCCGCACCTTCATGCAGTCTTAGGGGCTGAATTTGGTTTTATTTATAAGGCTTGGATTTATTAAAATTCTGAGTAGATCTCTAATTAGAGCCAGAGGCCTTAGGGGAAGAAAAAAACAGTTGGGAGTTTAAAATTACCCTTAGATTTCTTATCTTGAGGCAGAAAAAACTCCCTTTCCCCCAGTAATAGTGGAGATAATAAAATCTAATAGAAAACCTAAACAAATTACTATCCTAAAATGATAAGATAGTAATCTAAATTTAGACACCATATCAGAGATTTAAGCCATAAAACTCCTATAGTAAGAATGGCTAAAAACAAAGATTTAATATCAATTAAAATTACATAAAATATAGCATCACAAATGAAATGATTAGCATGTTCAAGTAAAAGAACAATGCTTAGACAATTAAAGATCTGATAACTAAACTGTCCAACCAAAAGGTTGAAACAGCATGAACATCAGCCATAGAAATGGCAGGTTTAAGAACATAGCCAATATGTAAATATGCTTCTCTAAGATAGGATACAAACTTCCTATCTAAAGGATCCTTAAAATAAAAAATAACTTTCATAGGATAGAAGTACGTTCGGCAAGAGTAGAAATAGCCCCACCTTAGGGACTTTTACCCAAAAACTCTAAATTAGCCACATGTAAAGGATATAGCTTTTTAAACCTAGAAGAATGGTAAAAAGAAGCACTACGTTTAGATTCCTTACTAAACATATGAGAGATAGCATCTGGAATAAGAAAAACTTCAAGAGTAACCTCAGAAGCTTTAAAAACCAGAATTCAAACATTTGCTATTCTTGTTATCAAGAGGACTAGATTCCTCAATACCCAAAGTAAACCATACTTCCTTAAAGTGAAGGTAAACTTTGATGAATAAAAACCCGTTTTTTAAAAAATACTATTAAAAACAGGGGCACTTTCATTCATCAAAGTTTACAAAGCAGCCGTTTTGATTAAAAACTTACCTTTTTTTTCCTTTTACAGCCAAAGCAGCTTCCCCCACCTGGATTTCATCTCTTCACACGTCAACAATGACTAATCCAGCTTCCTCCAATGACGCCTTTCCCCCCTGGGTAGTCATTGCCTGAGGCCATGCTGTGAGAGGAAGCCGGATTAGTCATTGCTGACGTGTGAAGAGAGGATTTCCAGAAGGGGGAAGCTGCTCTGGCTGTGCAGAGAAGAGAGGTAAGTTTTTAATCAAAATGGCTGCCTTGTTAACTTTGAATGAAAGTTCCCCTGTTTTTAATAGTATTTTTTAAAAATGGGCTTTCATTCACCAAAGTTTTACCTTCACTTTAATAAAGAACAAATATATTCAATAGAAAGGTTAATTTATCAATATAGGTCTCTGAAGTAGGATCCTCTGAGTCAGAGAAATCCTCATCAGCAGAAATACTTCAGTATGCTGTCGATCAATACAAACTTCATTAGATTTATGAGAAGTTAGGAGAGATCTTATACGTTAATTTGAAGGCGGAATAGCAGTCATAGCCTTCTGTATGGCTGTAGCAATATAATCCTTTATATCTACAGGGATATCATGTACATTAGACTGAAGGTTTAACAGTAGATGTATTTGTACTATAGAAACATCATCAGTATGAAATAATATAACATAACAAGTGCCACATATTTGAGCTGAAGAAATAAGATCAGCTAATTAACAATATACACACAGCTTTGGTAGAAATTGTGTACGGACGGCTTGGTTCCTACAGTGACATCAGAGGCAGGATCAGTTTGAGACATCTTGCAAAATGTAACAAAAAAGAAACAATAACATTTAAACAAAATATCCAATTTCCTCAAAATAGCAGTTTCAGGAATGGGAAAAAATGCTTATGATAAATTGCTTATACAAAAGTAAAATCAAAAGCAAGCAACTTAGCCCTCTATGAATCAAAATGAGAGCAGAGAGCAAAAGAGGGAGATACTTAATATAACAAATTTAGGCGCCAAGAATGGTGCAAATGCAGAGAAAAAACTTTTGGCGCTAAACAAATTAAATGACGCAATTTGCGTCATAACAGGCGCGACTTTGCGCCAAAAAAACCTTGAGACAAGAAAGTAGCAAGAAATTACGTAACTCACGTCACGGCAGACGCGACTTCACGCCAAAAATGTTTGCACCGCAAATGTCGCAATAAAAAGTAACATTCTACACCATCGCGAGCCTAAGCCAGCGGAAATTTTTGAAATAAAATAGACTTAAAGTTTTACAACTAACTGGAACCCCAGGTAAGCCTAAAAACTCCCATAAACATAATTTCCAAGCTGAAACTCTTAGACTGCAGAGGGAAATACACAGACCTGACTCATGGCAAATATATACAATAAACATTTAAAAATTTATAATATAAAGTGCCAAACATAGCTGAGAGTGTCTTTAAAAATGATATATATATATATATATATATACCAGGAGACACCCACATATAGCAGACAGCCAAACCAGTAATCTCTGTGACTGATTACGGAGAGCCTTAGAAGAGATTTCCCATAGGTGAAAACATGGCATAATTCGGCAATCAGACATCCCTCATACAAACACTGTACTTTGAGAGGAACTGGGCTTCAATATGCTTAGAAGCGCCTATCACAGAAGAAAATCTAGCACTTGCTTCACCACCTCCACAAGGAGGCAAAGTTTGTAAAACTAAGGTATGAGTGAGGTGGGAGGTGTATTTATAGGTATTTTTAGGTTTGGTAAACGTTGCCCCTCCTGGTAGGAATGTATATCCCATACGTCACTAGCTCATGGACTCTTGCCACTTACATGAAAGAAATTAGACATTCAGATAGTAAGGTTTCTGTTCCACCTACTGCTACAAAGGTTGCCCTCCCTCATAAGTCTGATGAGGAGGATACGCCGGTAGCCTCTGAGGGTGAAATCTCAGAATCGGACAGTATTAAACTTCAGATTTAAGCTTCAACACCTTTGTGTACTGTGAAAGGAGGTATTGGCTACTTTGGACGACTCTGATACTTCTGTTGTTGTCAACCCTAAGAAGTCTAGTAAACTTAATAAATACTATAATGTTCCTTCCTCTGTCCCAGACAGTGTGACGGAGATTATTTCACAGGAATGGGAGAAGCCAGGGATTCCTTTCTCCCCGTCTCCCGTATTTAAAAAGATGTTTCCTGTTGCTGACTCCATTATTAGATTCTTGGCGCACGGTGCCTAAAGTAGAAGGGGCTATTTTTAGAGAACTACGATCCCTATAGAGGATAGCTGCTCCTTTAAGGATCTCATGGACAAAAAGCTGGAAACTTATTTGAAGAAGATGTATGTTCATCAAGGTCTTCAATGGCAACCTGCAGTTTGTATTGCCACAGTAGCAAGTGTGGCATCTTATTGGTGCGACGCCTTGTCTGAATCAATTTTAGTAGAGACTCCATTGGAGGAGATAGAAAATAGGATTAAGGCTCTCAAACTAGCCAATTCCTTTATTTCGGATGCTAACATGCAAGTTATTAGATTGGGAGCCAAGATGTCTGGCTTCACTGTCCTATCCCGCAGGGCATTGTCTAAAATCTTGGTCAGCGGATGTTACCTCTAAGTCCAAGCTTCTGGCGCTTCCTTACAAGGGGAAGACCTTGTTCGGAACTGGTCTGGCAGAAATAATTTCTGATATTACGGGTGGAAAATGGTCTTTTCTACCACAAGACAAGAAGAACAGACTCAAAGGACGTCAAAGTAATTTTTGTTCCTTTCATAACTTCAAAGGTCAAAAGTCTTCCTCTTCCAAGCAGGAGCAGTCCAAGTCTTCTTGGAAGCCCAATCAGTCTTGGAATAAGGGGAAGCAATCAAAGAAACCCCCAGCTGAGTCTAAGTCATCATGAAGGGTCGGTCCCTGGTCCAGGATCGGATCAAGTGGGGGGCAGACTTTCCCTGTTTTGTCAAGCATGGAGACGAGATGTCCCAGATCCTTGGGCTGTCGACATAGTATCTCAGGGTTACAAAATAGAATTCAAAACTTTCCCTCCTAGGGGCAGCTTCCACTTCTCAAGATTATCTACAGACCAGGTTAAAAGAGAGGTATTCTTGAACTGCGTTCAGGACCTTTCCTCCCTGGGAATGATTGTTCCAGTTCCAGTAAGGAAATAGGGTCTGGGATTCTATTCAAATCTGTTTGTTGTTCCCAAAAAAGAGGGAACTTTTCGACCCATTTTAGACCTAAAGTGCCTCTACAAGTTTCCCAGGGTACCGTCCTTCAAAATGGAAACCATTTGTTCCATTCTTCCTTTGGTCCAAGAGGGTCAGTTCATGATGACCATAGACCTGAAGGACGTGTATCTTCATGTTACCATCCACAGGGATCATCACAAATTCCTGAGATTCACCTTTCTAGACAAACACTTTCAGTTTGTGACTCTTCTGTTTAGCCTTGCAACAACTCCTAGAATTTTCTCAAAGATTCTGGGGGTTCTCTTGGCAGTGATCATGGATCGGGGAATTGCAGTGGCGCCATACCTGGACGACATATTGGTTCAGACGCCATCTTTTCAACAAGCAAACTCTCATACAGGGATCTTGTTGTCTTTTCTACGTTCCCACAGTTGGAAAGTGAATCTGGAAAAATGTTCCCTTGTTCCAGCTACACGTGTGGTTTTCTTAGGGACCATAATAGACTCCCTATCTATGAAAAATTTTCTGACGGGGGTCAGAAAATTCTAAATTCTCTCCTCTTGCCTCTCTCTTCAGTCTACTATTCGGCCATCAGTGGCTCAATGTATGGAGGTAATTGGTGTGATGATCGCTTCCATGGACATCATTCCCTTTGTTCGATTCCATTTGAGAGCTCTGCAATTATGCATGCTCAGACAATGGAATGGAGACCATTCAGATCTGTCTGAGGATAGATCTAGACCAGTCGACTAGAGACTCTCCCGTGGTGGCTTTCTCAGAACCATCTGTCTCAGGGCACATGCTTCCGGAGACCTTCCTGGGTGATTGTGACCATGGACGCCAGCCTGGGCTGGGGAGCAGTCTGGGACTCGTTAAAGGCACAGGGACTATGGACTCGGGAGGAGTCTGCTCTCTCCATAAACATCTTGGAGTTGAGAGCGATTTACAATGCTCTGATGGCTTGGCCTCAATTGTCCTTAGCCCGGTTTATCAGGTTTCAGTCAGACAACATCACCTCAGTGGCTTACATTGACCACCAGGGAGGAACTCGGAGTTCCTTAGCCATGAAGGAGGTGGAACGGATTTTTCAGTGGGCGGAAGCTTACAATTGTCTATCTGCCATCCACATTCCTTGAGTGTGGACAACTGTGAAGCAGATTTCATGAACAGACAGACATTTAATCCCGGGGAGTGGGCTCTCCATCCGGAGGTGTTCTCTAGGTTAACCCTCAAATGGGGGGGTGTCAGAGTTGGATCTGATGGTGTCTCGGCAGAATGCCAAGCTTCCAAGGTACGGTTCAAGGTCAAGAGATCCTCAGGCCACTCTGATAGATGCTCTGGCGGTTCCTTGGGATTTCGATCTAGCATACCTGTTTCCTCCGTTTACGCTCCTTCCACGAGTTATTGCTCGTATCAAAACAAGAGAGAGCATTGGCAATTCTAATAGCTCCTGCATGGTCTCGCAGGATCTGGTATGCAGACCTAGTGAAGATGTCTTCTTGGCCACCTTGGAGGTTGCCTCTGAGGAAGCACCTTCTAACTCAGGGTCCATTCCTCCATCCAAATCTCGTTTCTCTGAAGCTGACTGCTTGGAGATTGAACACTTAGTTCTGTCTAAGCGTGGATTTTCTGAGTCGGTTATTGAGACCATGATCCAGGCTCGCAAGCCTGTTACTCAAAAAATTTACCATAAGGTATGGCGTAAATACCTTTATTGTTGTGAATCTAAGGGTTACTCTTGGAGTAGGGTCAGGTTTTCTAGAATGTTGTCTTTCCTCCAGGAAGGTCTGGAGAAAGGGTTGTCAGTCAGTTCTCTGAACGGTCAGATTTCTGCATTATCTATTTTGTTACACAAGCGTCTGGTGGATGTGCAATCTTTTTGTCAGGCCCTGGTCAGTGGTTTTAGATAGAAATATTAATCAGAAAATTGTTGTTCCTTCTCTCTGTCCCAATCCTTCTTCTCATAAAGTTCTGTTGCGCAACTTGGATGTTGTGTGTGCTCTAAAATTCTACCTACAGGTACCTTCGCCAGTCTTCTGCCCTGTTGTTTGTTTGTTTCTCAGGAAAGCGTAAGGGTCAGAAGGATACTTCTACTTCTCTTTCCCTCTGGTTGAGAAGTATGATTAGTTTTGCTTATGAGACTGCTGGACAGCAGCCTCCTGAGAGAATTACAGTTCATTCCACTAGGTCTGTCTCCTCTTCTTGGGCTTTTAAAGATGAAGCTTCTGTGGAACAGCTTTGCAAGGCTGCAACTTGGTCCTCTCTGCATACTTTTTCCAAATTTGATATTTTTGCCTCGGCTGAGGCCTCTTTTGGGAGAAAGGTTCTTCAAGTGGTGGTGCCTTCTGTTTAGGTCTGCCTGTCTTGTTCTTCCTCCCTGTTCATTCTGTGTGCTCTAGCTTGGGTATTGGTTCCCACTAGTAATTGAATGATGTTGTGGACTCTCCATATCTTAGGAAAGAAAACAAAATTTATGCTTACCTAATAAATTTCTTTCTTTCCTGATATGGAGAGTCCACGACCTCACCCTTTATTAAGAGAGTTATTTTTTACTAAACCTCAGGCACCTCTACACCTTTGTGTTATTCTTTTTCCATTTCCCTTCGGTCGAATGACTGGGGATTATGGGTAGGGGAGTGACACTTAACAGCTTTGCTGTGGTGCTCTTTGCCTCCTCCTGCTGACCAGGAGTGATATTCCCACTAGTAATTGAATGACGTTGTGGACTCTCCGTATCCGGAAAGAAAGAAATTTATCAGGTAAGCATAAATTTTGTTTTTCTTTGTCATGACATTCCTTGTTTTTCCTTGTCTCTGAATTTATTTTTTTCTCTGCAACTTTTGTATTTTTATTCATCATTTATCTCTATTTACCATTCATATATTGATCAATCTTTCCTTCCATTGTTAGTCATCAATCTTTCTATCCAGCTATCCATCATCCATTTATCTGCCTATCCAGCTATCATTTGCTTATCCAGCTATCCATCATCTATTTATCTGCCTGTCCTTCTATAATCCTTCTGTCTAGTTCTGTATCCATCTATCATTGATCTATCTGTCAAGCCACATTGTTTTCACCTTTTTTATTATTCTTAAAATGTCCAAATGATTAGTCTATTTTATCAACATCTCTAAATAAATAAATATATATATATATATATATATATATATATATATATATATATATATATATATATATAATCTCAACAATCGGTGTGATTTTCTTTCCCTGAATGTTGTGGATTTCCACATATGGGGAAAAAACAAGAAATGCATTATTATTTTTATTCACACAACATGTATATGTTGTTCTATTGTTAACATGAATAACTTTACTATATCTCACAATAAAACCAATAAAAATAAAACATTGCTTCTAGCATATCTGCTAATACCTTAGATTTACAGGATATTGCAGGTAATAAGACTAGAAATACAAGATAAACATCTCCTTAGTTCTTTACGGATAGACCAGGCTGATAGATATTAAAGGGACAGTATACACCAATTTTCATATAACTACATGTAATAGACACTACTATAAAGAATAAAATGCACTGATCTAAATACCCAGTATAAAACTTACTAAGAAGCTCCCAGTTTAGCACTGTTTAAAAGATTAGGTTGGGCCACCCAATGAAATGGACTGGAAAGCAAAAAGAGCAGCCCCCCCCCCTTCCCTTCATATGAAAAATACCCTTTACACAAACAGGAGCCAGCTGGAGTAGGTAGACAATAGTCTACTTCTAAAAATTTGGGGCTTGGTTAGGAGTCTGAAAATCAGCACAATGTTATTTAAAAATAAGCAAAACCACCTGTATGGGCAATATAAATGGATCAACTACAAAACATTTATGCAAAGAAAAAACTAGTGTATAATGTCCCTTTAATAGGGTTAAAATATTTCATTTTTCTTAGTTTAACCTATTCATTGAAACTAGGACTAGTGCACCAGTACATTGTAAGTCCTTCTAGCACTATACACAGATAATACATTTTTCTTTGGTTACTATACTTTTAGATTGTATTTTTTGTCAGGTCCTAAGTTATTCTGAAAAAATATGATCTGTTTCTGATGGATTATATATTTAAAAACAGACATACCAAGCATGATTAAAAACTGAAAAAAAATAACATTTACAATCCCAGCATCTGTTTAAAAAAAATGAGTCAATAGTCCGTATTTTATTTTACTATATTTTAAAACCATATTTTTATACAAACATAGGACCATCCCACTGAAATGTGAACCTAACAACTAAAAGTCTGATGATACAGTATGTGTAAAGGGACACTGAACTGAAAGAAATGCTCTATCGGCCATATTAAAGCACCATTTGTATTGCCTAAATAAATATAAATGAAGGATGTTTAAATTTAATACGTTATGCACTAGCTTATAGGTACTTCTTACTAATATTCAAAGAACAATATACAACAAGTACCTACTCAGCTACAAGCATTAGCAGGGAGTACCTATCAGCCTCTAAGTATTACAGGAATTACCTATCAGCCTATGACTATTAAAGGAAGTGACTATCAGCCAATGAACATTAGCAGGTAGAATGCAACTCATACAGCTTTTTTTCTTCATAAATGGAAAGAGTCCACAGCGTCATTCATTACTTTTGGGAATTCAGAACCTGGGCACCAAGAGGAGGCAAAGACACCCCAGCCAAAGGCTTAAATACTCCTCCCACTTCCCTCATCCCCCAGTCATTCTTTGCCTTTCGTCCCAGGAGGTTGGCAGAGAAGTGTCAGAAGTTTTTGATAGTCTCTTATGGAGGGTAATACTCTTCGGCATGGGACTGGAGTTTTAAGTAGTTCTGTCAGCCTCTCAGTGAGAGCATGGGTGAAAGTTAGAGTCCGGAGATGCTGGGAGAGTCTTTCTGCAAAACATCACGACTCATATTAACAGGTCCACAAGCAATCAGCGTTGATGAGGAGTTTCGCTGCCTGCTTTTTTCTCTCAAGTCCATGGCAGATGCAACGCTACTATCTGTCACACTTGAAGGGCCGTGTTTCTGTTCCACGGCGTAGATTCCGGTAAGATCGTTTCATTTTATTTTCATCATGGATGTATTGTAATTACAACTGTTTATCAGAGAGGGGCTACAACCTTTCGGGTATAACTTTAACATAGGGTCTCAGTGAGGCTCCTTTTTGTATCTAGGAATCAAGGGTTAATATCTCCTGAGGGGGATTGTTGAACAGGGGGGGGGGTTATAATCATGTTTAAGTGATTCTGTCTGCTACTGTGTAGTGTTGCTCCGTCTCATGGCTATTTTGGAACATAACGTCCTATGTCTAGTGACGCGGCCTTTACGGTCGGGTGCGCTTTTTCATGGACTGCACGGTTTACCTTGTGACTCCATTTCCGCTTTCCTGACCGTGTGACGACGGAAAAATCCTGGTTTGCTGGTGTCTGGTTCTCTGTGGCAGTGTCCCAGTTATGGAGGATTCTGATTTTTTGGAGACGGATGTCTCTGATTCAGACTCTACTTCTTGTGAAGAATTTGAAGTGGCCTGGGTGATACATGCCCATCAGTTATGTCCCGAATGCCGTTTTAGAGTGCTCTGTTCCTTGAGATTGGGGAATCGGGTGCCCACTGAGCCATCCGCCTCTGGGGATTCTATTTCTTACTACGCATGCAGGTAACCCAAATGCTACTTATCCTTCTAGGGAGTGTGGCCTGTTCCCACCAGAGGTTACGACACGGTTCCGCATGGCCATATCGTTGGCACTGGCGCATCTGCACCTCCCGGGAGTGTGCTTACGATATTGTCTGTGTTTCGTTAACCAGGGCTTGTCAGGCGTGGGATCGCCTGGTCCAGTTCAGCCCTCCGGGGGAGCGACTACCCCTGAGGCCTCAGGGGGTCAACCTTCAGGCCGGTGTTTTCTTTTGTCCCGGCGGAGGTATGTTGCGCCTTTTGTTATAGGCTGGCGCATCTTCGTGTTCTACTAAGGCACGTTTTTGGCATTGTTGGAGGATCCCACTTTTAATCGGTCTGGGGATTCTTAGTCTTACTCTTCGACTGGCTTGTATACATAGACATAAAGTGATGAAGTAATCTTCTTATAGTCTTTGTTATTTGTGTAATCCTTTTTCAGTTCTGAGCTTGGAAGTCTCTGACCCCTGTTGGGCTGGTCCTGCGGGTCTGTCAGTTCTTCCTGGGTGAAAACCTACGGGTTGCCTTATCTTTTATTTTCATCCGGTGAGGATGATTTTTATTTGAACTAAATCTCAGGTTGTGGTGTGATGTTTCCTTCGGGAACTTTCTTCTTTGGAATTGATACTCGCGATTTTGTGGTCACACTGTTTACAAAAGTCTGTCTGACTGTTCTTTATCCCTCCATCTCGGGGGAGACTCTGTGGCCTTGATAGTGCTGGGGCCCTTGGTTTCAGGCTGGTCCTGACTGGGTACAAATCCTTCTGTCTTTGAGGCCTAGTTCAGGCACGTGGCGCCTTTTTATGTCCGGTTGGTCCGGTGAGGGCGCCTAGTGATCACAATATGATTTGTGTTGTTTCTGGTTTTATTTTACAAGCTTCACCTAGCGTCCTGAGAGGACTTGAGGGTCCGTGGTTGCTTAGGGGCATGGAGGATTTGTTCAGTCCTCATTCGCCTTTCAAGCTAGTGGACCGGGACTCCGTTGAGATCCGTGGCGACATGCTCAGCCGTTTCTGATTTTTCAGGGAACTAGAGTGTTTCTTCCCATTGTGGGTTGGAGGCTTGGAGGAATTAGGTCCTTCATTCTGCCGTTCTTACGGTTTTGCCTTTCATGGTCTCTTTGGAGGTGTCCTTTTAGGACTTGTTCCTTTTAGAGGTTCTCTTTCTTTGAGTCGAGACTTTCTGGACTTCGTCCGATTTTTCTGGCGGCTTAATTAGGAAGTGAAGTCCGTGAGGCTCTGTCTTCTTTCGGCTGCCTGGGTTTGGGATGCTTTGCATTCTTCTCCCTTGGGTGTGGTCCTCTGGAACGTTAATCTGAAAGGATTATGGAGACTAGCCTTTCCTTTCTACTCTATCTTTCGGTTGACTCTGTTCTCGTTCTCATTACCCTTTTGTTGCCCTTGGGGCCTTTGGGCTCTAGAGAAATTGCGTGACTTTGTCACGGCCTAGCACCTTGTTGGGGGGGGTGTCGACCTCCGGCCAAGGGTGTTCTCTTCAATTTGGGCTGGGAATTACGAGTGAGTCCTTTGCCCCTTTTCTGGGTACCCCGGTTATCATCCCCTGTGAGGTCTGATTGCTTCAGACGGGGTATCTTGTGTTCCCTGGGGGTGTCTTTTTTTAGGATAATTCTGGGTCCCAGGTCCAGGGTTCTTGTCTTGGATCCTTCTTGAATGTCTGGAGACATATGATCCTGTGGACTAGTTCAGGATGACACAGTTTTCTCTCGTAAGGTGTATCCAGTCCACGGATCATCCATTACTTGTGGGATATTCTCCTTCCCAACAGGAAGTTGCAAGAGGACACCCACAGCAGAGCTGTTATATAGCTCCTCCCTTGCAACTCTCAACAAGCATGGAGGTAGTAAGAGGAAAGTGGTGAAATATAGTTAGTTTTTTTTCTTCAATCAAAAGTTTGTTATTTTTAAATGGTACCGGAGTTGTACTATTTTATCTCAGGCAGTAAATAGAAGAAGAATCTGCCTGCGTTTCCTATGATCTTAGCAGGTTTTAACTAAGATCCATTGCTGTTCTCACATATGTCTGAGGAGAGAGGTAACTTCAGCGGGAGAATGGCGTGCAGGTTACCCTGCTATGAGGTATGTGCAGTTATAATTTTTTCTAGAGATGGAAATGCTAGAAAATGCTGCTGATACCGGATTAATGTAAGTTAAGCCTGGATACAGTGATTTAATAGCGACTGGTATCATGCTTACTCTCAGAGATAAATTCTCTTATAAAATTGCAATATAAAACGTTTGCTGGCATGTTTAAGCGTTTTTGTATATACTTTGGTGATAAAACTTTATGGGGGCCCAGTTTTTTCCACATGGCTGGCTTGAATTTTGCCTAGAAACAGTTTCCTGAGGCTTTCCACTGTTGTAGTATGAGTGGGAGGGGCCTATTTTAGCGCTTTTTTTAACAGTTAAAATTACAGACTGAGACATCCAGCTTCCCTCAGCAGTCCGCTGAATGCTATAGGACATCTCTAAAGGGCTCAAAAGGCTTCCAAAGTCGTTTATTGGGGAAGGTAGGGCCACACCAGAGCTGTGGCAGTTTGTTGTGACTGTTAAAAATCGTCTATTTCGTTTTTTTTGATCCGTTTTTTTGCATTAAGGGGTTAATCATCCATTTGCAAGTGGGTGCAATGCTCTGTTAGCTTATTACATACACTGTAAAAAAATTTGTTTGATTTACTGCCTTTTTTCACTGTTTTTCAAATTTTGACAACATTTGTTTCTCTTAAAGGCACAGTACCGTTTATTATATTTGCTTGTTAACTTGATTTAAAGTGTTTTCCAAGCTTGCTAGTCTCATTGCTAGTCCAAGGAAAATCCTTGTTCATTATGTTTAAAAGCCATGGTGGAACCCCCTCTTAGAATGTGTACCAAATGTACTGATTTCACTTTAAGCAATAAAGATCATCTTTTGTCTTTAAAAAAGTAATCACCAGAGGATTCTGACGAGGGGGAAGTTATGCCGACTAACTCTTCCCACGTGTCAGATCCTTTGACTCCCGCTCAAGGGACTCACGCTCAAATGGCGCCAAGTATATCAAGGGCGCCCATAACGTTTACTTTACAAGACATGGCGGCAGTCATGGATAATACACTGTCAGCGGTATTAGCCAGACTACCTGAATTTAGAGGAAAGCGAGATAGCTCTGGGGTTAGACGTAATACAGAGCATACAGACGCTTTAAGAACCATGTCTGATACTGCCTCACAATATGCAGAAGCTGAGGAAGGGGAGCTTCAGTCTATGGGTGATATTTCTGACTCAGGGAAGATGATGCAACCTGATTCTGATATTTCTACATTTAAATTTAAGCTTGAGAACCTCCGCGTGTTACTAAGGGAGGTTTTAGCTGCTCTGAATGACTGTGATACAATTGCAGTGCCAGAGAAATTGTGTAGACTGGATAAATACTATGCAGTGCCGGTGTGTACTGATGTTTTTCCAATACCTAAAAAGTTTACAGATATTATTAATAAGGAATGGGATAGACCCGGTGTGCCGTTTTCTCTCCCTCCTATTTTTAGCAAAAATGTTTCCAATAGACGCCACCACACGGGACTTATGGCAGACAGTCCCTAAGGTGGAGAGAGCAGTTTCTACTTTAGCAAAGCGTACTACTATCCCTGTCAAGGACAGTTGTGCTTTTTCAGATCCAATGGATAAAAAATTAGAGGGTTACCTTAAGAAAATGTTTATTCAACAAGGTTTTATCCTGCAGCCCCTTGCATGCATTGCTCCTGTCACTGCTGCTGCGGCGTTCTGGTTTGAGTCTCTGGAAGAGGCTTTACAGGTAGCGACTCCATTGGATGACATACTTGACAAGCTTAGAGCACTTAAGCTAGCCAATTCTTTTGTTTCTGATGCCATTGTTCATTTGACTAAACTAACGGCTAAGAATTCTGGATTTGCCATCCAGGCGCGCAGGGCGCTATGCTTAAATCATGGTCAGCTGACGTGACTTCAAAGTCTAAGCTGCTTAACATTCCCTTAAAGGGGCAGACCCTATTCGGGCCTGGTTTAAAGGAGATTATTGCTGACATTACTGGAGGAAAAGGTCATGCCCTTCCTCAGGACAGGTCCAAATCAAGGGCCAAACAGTCTAATTTTCGTGCCTTTCGAAACTGCAAGGCAGGTGCAACATCAACTTCCTCTAATACAAAACAAGAGGGAACTTTTGCTCAGTCCAAGACGGCCTGGAGACCTAACCAGACCTGGAACAAGGGTAAGCAGGCCAAAAAGCCTGCTGCTGCCTCTAAGACAGCATGAAGGAACAGCCCCCTATCCGGTAACGGGTCTAGTAGGGGGCAGACTTTCTCTCTTCGCCCAGGCGTGGGCAAGAGATGTCCAGGATCCCTGGGCGTTGGAAATTATATCTCAGGGATATCTTCTGGACTTCAAAGCTTCCCCCCCCCACAAGGGAGATTTCACCTTTCACGATTATCTGCAAACCAGATAAAGAAAGAGGCATTCTTACACTGTGTGCAAGACCTCCTAGTTATGGGAGTGATCCATCCAGTTCCAAAGGAGGGACAGGGATTTTACTCAAATCCGTTTGTGGTTCCCAAAAAAGAGGGAACCTTCAGACCAATTTTGGATCTAAAGATCTTAAACAAGTTCCTCAGAGTTCCATCATTCAAGATGGAAACTATTCGGACCATCCTACCTATGATCCAGGAGGGTCAATATATGACTACAGTGGATTTAAAGGATGCTTACCTTTACATTCCGATACACAAAGATCATCATCGGTTCCTCAGGTTTGCCTTTCTAGACAGGCATTACCAGTTTGTAGCTCTTCCCTTTGGTTTAGCTACAGCCCCAAGAATTTTTACGAAGGTTCTGGGGTCGCTTCTGGCGGTCCTAAGGCCGCGGGGCATAGCAGTGGCCCCTTATCTAGACGACATCCTGATACAGGCGTCACACTTCCAAATTACCAAGTCTCATACGGACATAGTACTGGCATTTCTGAGGTCGCATGCGTGGAAAGTGAACGAGGAAAATAGTTCTCTATCCCCACTCACAAGAGTTTCCTTCCTAGGGACTCTGATAGATTCTGTAGAAATGAAAATTTACCTGACGGAGTCCAGGTTATCAAAGCTTCTAAATTCCTGCCGTGTTCACCATTCTATTCCGCGCCCTTCGGTGGCTCAGTGCATGGAAGTAATCGGCTTAATGGTAGCGGCAATGGACATAGTGCCGTTTGCGCGCCTACATCTCAGACCGCTGCAACTAGGCATGCTCAGTCAGTGGAATGGGGATTACACAGATTTGTCTCCTCTACTAAATCTGGATCAAGAGACCAGGGATTCTCTTCTCTGGTGGCTATCTCGGGTCCATCTGTCCAAAGGTATGACCTTTCACAGACCAGATTGGACAATTGTAACAACAGATGCCAGCCTTCTAGGTTGGGGTGCAGTCTGGAACTCCCTGAAGGCTCAGGGATCGTGGACTCAGAAGGAGAAACTCCTTCCAATAAATATTCTGTAATTGAGAGCGATATTCAATGCTCTTCAGGCTTGGCCTCAGTTAGCAACTCTGAGGTTCATCAGATTTCAGTCGGACAACATCACGACTGTGGCTTGCATCAACCATCAAGGGGGAACAAGGAGTTCCCTAGCGATGTTAGAAATCTCCAAGATAATTCGCTGGGCAGAGATTCACTCTTGCCACCTATCAGCTATCCATATCCCAGGTGTAGAGAACTGGGAGGCGGATTTTCTAAGTCGTCAGACTTTTCACCCGAGGGAGTGGGAACTCCATTCGGAGGTGTTTGCTCAATTGATTCATCGTTGGGGCAAACCAGAACTGGATCTCATGGTGTCTCGCCAGAACGCCAAGCTTCCTTGTTACGGATCCAGGTCCAGGGACCCCGAGGCGACGCTGATAGATGCTCTAGCAGCGCCTTGGTCTTTCAACCTGGCTTATGTGTTTCCACCGTTTCCTTTGCTCCCTCGACTGATTGCCAAGATCAAGCAGGAGAGAGCATCGGTGATCTTGATAGCGCCTGCGTGGCCACGCAGGACCTGGTATGCAGACCTAGTGGACATGTCATTCTTTCCACCTTGGACTCTGCCGTTAAGACAAGACCTTCTACTACAAGGTCCTTTCAATCATCCAAATCTAATTTCTCTGAGACTGACTGCCTGGAGATTGAACGCTTGATTTTATCAAAGCGTGGCTTCTCCGAGTCAGTCATTGATACCTTAATACAGGCACGAAAGCCTGTCACCAGGAAAATTTACCATAAGATATGGTGTAAATATCTTTATTGGTGTGAATCCAAAGGTTACTCATGGAGTAAGGTCAGGATTCTGTTAAACAGATTTGCAAGGCGGCGACTTGGTCTTCGCTTCATACTTTTTCAAAATTCTATAAATTTGACACTTTTGCTTCTTCGGAGGCTATTTTTGGGAGAAAGGTTTTACAGGCAGTGGTACCTTCCGTTTAAGTGCCTGCCTTGTCCCTCCCTTCTTCCGTGTACTTTAGCTTTGGTATTGGTATCCCACAAGTAATGGATGATCCGTGGACTGGATACACCTTACAAGAGAAAACACAATTTATGCTTACCTGATAAATTTATTTCTCTTGTGGTGTATCCAGTCCACGGCCCGCCCTGTCATTTTAAGGCAGGTAAAAATTTTAAATTTAAACTACAGTCACCACTGCACCCTATGGTTTCTCCTTTCTCGGCTTGTTTTCGGTCGAATGACTGGATATGGCAGTTAGGGGAGGAGCTATATAACAGCTCTGCTGTGGGTGTCCTCTTGCAACTACCTGTTGGGAAGGAGAATATCCCACAAGTAATGAATGATCCATGGACTGGATACACCACAAGAGAAATAAATTTATCAGGTAAGCATAAATTGTGTTTTTTCAGGGACCCTATGATGCGACATAGGGGCTAGCTCATTGGGCTTGCAAGCAGGAAGGCCAGAGGTCACATCCTACTTCGGTACTGGTTATAAACTTTAAGGCCTGACTTGTCCTTCGGACAGAGTGTGCTCCTTTTCATGGGGAGTTTTTTCTCTGTTGGGTCAACAGTAGTGTCTGGATGATTTTTGCATTCGGTCCGTGTTTTGATCATACTATGGCTTCATGTCTTGTGGACATGTATGCTGTTGTTATCTGTGCCCTTCCTTTTTGGAGGGGATAGTTTGTCTTCCTTATGAGCTGGGGTTTCTTCTCTCTGAATGGGTCATTGTCCTGCCCTATGTGTAGGAGGTTGGATCCGGTGGCTTATTTCTGTAAGGGGCAGCATCTGCTGCTCTGTGGGCTCTGTTCCACCTGTTGGAAATTGATATCTCTACGTAGAGACTGTCTAGAAGAGTTGTGACAGGTCTTCCTACGGATCTGTTGCACTTTTCTCTGTTCCAAATCCTAGGGGGTTCTCATTGGGAGTGTCTTATTTTGGAAGAGCGGATTGGGTTGGCACCCGAGCTCTGTGTTTTTGCTTCAGGTGTTGTTCGTCAGACCTATCTGAGATTGCTGCACGAGGTTTCGTTTCTGAATATTTTGGTATTCTGAGCTACCTTTTTGCGACTTGGGGACCTTCATCTTTAGTTGCTTTCTAGAGTGTGGTTGCACTGTGTTAAGGGAAGATCCTCTTTCTGTTTTTGAGTCCCTTAAGGGGGATTAGCCGCGCTTTACAAGTACAATCATGTTTTCTCCGTGCCTTTTCTTGTTTGTGGAATAATACAGTAGTTTGTTCCCTTTCTTTAGTAAGGGGTGTGTTGTTTGGAGACCGACTGCTGAGTTACGGTGTCTCTTGGAGGCTGTTGACTCAATTGAGTCTAGTTTCTGCGGTCTCTAGCAAGGCTGTGGACTATCTGCGGGTCAGTGTCCTTGGGCCTTTTCCTTTTTTTCAAAGTTGTTCTCGGCTTCGAACGAAGCAGGATTTTATTGGGTAGGGGTTTTCAGACCTGGTGCCCTCAGAATGGGCTGCCTCTTGTACCCTCCCGTTTTTGCATTCAGTGTCCTCTATAGCTTGGGTATTGTTTTCCCAAAAGTATTGAATGCAGCTGTGGACTCTTTCCATTTATGAAGAAAAACTTAAATTATGCTTACCTGATAATTTTCTTTTCTTTAGATGGCAAGAGTCCACAGCTCCCGCCCGTATTTTTTCTGTGGGGCATCTGTTATTTTTGTTCTTCTGGCACCTTTTTCACCCTGATATTTCTTCTATTGTTCCTTGTTCCTCAGCAGAATGACTGAGGGATGAGGGAAGTGAGAGGAGTATTTAAGCCTTTAGCTGGGCTGTCATTGCCTCCTCCTGGTGGCCAGGTTCTGAATTCCCAAAAGTAATGTATGCAGCTGTGGACTCTTTCTATCTGAAGAAAAGAAAATTATCAGGTAAGCATAATTTAAGTTTTACTTTTAATTTAAATATACCCACTCTTACTTCACTTTTTTTCATGCATTGTCCCTTTAAAATCATGTGGATTGTCAATCTAGTTAAGCAAATTGTACAGCCTTTTTTGCTATCAAGCTAATAAATGCTTTTGGGAATTTATATGCATCACTGCTGGTTCTCTGTATGGATAAGCCCTATAGATATGGCCTTGATCGCAATATTTCTGATATCAGCTACTGATAAGAGGTTTTCGGTTTTGGCTGATATGGGAAGTTTTTCGGGTGATCACAATTCAAAATGGATTTGGCCACAAAAACCTCATAGCCGAAAAATTGTTTTCACATGAAAAGTTCCTGAAAATATTATTTAAGTTAATTACTTATTTATTATTATTATGGGTTATTTGTAGAGCGCCAACAGCTTCTGCAACGCTAATTATCAGGATCAAAACTGGTAATTCAACCAAAACTGACATATACTATGACTGTTTCATACCTCTTAAGGTTACAGTTGTTTGGAATTAACCCCTTTATATGTGTGAGATTAACCCATTGTAATCCAAATCCATCCTGATAACTGGTAAACAATATGAATGTAATTTGCATATAGGCATAATGGGTATATTGGACATGTTTTCTCAATGATTATATTGACACTTTTAATATTTTATAAGTTCTCTGTTTTATTATTTCCAATCATTGATTGAAATTTGTTTGGCAAGAAATGAAGAAGACAAATATAGGAAATTTGTTTCTATTAGAAGGAAGTGGCCACAAATGATCTCATCTTCTTAAAAGGGAAACTCTAAGTGAAATCCTAAGTGACCAGGTTTAATCCATTGCAGTAATGTTGCTGAAAAAGTTTTGCCAAAACTGAAAAACCTTGCTGTAGGGAAAGTCGTTTGACCTTGGGTAATTTCTATTATTTTAAGAAGAGTGTGACATAAGATTCTGGATATTTTAAATTGCGATGATTAAAAACATGATTTTTGGAACTTCAGATTATTTTATTTATTTTTTTTAAACCTGTGCAAAACATCTTAGTTGCCATCATACAAGACGGAACGGCAAACGGTTAAATCATGGTCACAAAGGCGCAGTTGCCAATTGAAATCTTGTTTATGAAGATGACAGTACTGAAAGTGGCAATCACGAAAATGTGAGTATGAATTAAGAAAAAAACAACGCAATTGCTACAGTCTAGATGTTGTGGTCGGATTTCTACTTTTTCAGCCAATCTCGTTAGATGTACGAGATATCACATATTAAATACATTTATATATGTAAATTTGTGTCCTGTCCACTCCAGATGGCCTATACAATACAATAGCAATGTATATAGCTTTAATGGATCTAGACTAAATATAAATATATATATATATATATATATATATATATATATATATATATATATATATACACACACACACACAAATGCAGCTGTAAACTACCATATATGGCCATTACAGAGTGTATTGCACATGTAACATAATATTCCAAATTGTTATTGAATACTTGCTAATATGTCAAACAGGCTATTTTGGGGACTTTATCAAGTGTCTTTAGGCATCAGATTTGATAGGTGTAAAATGGTCTCAAAAGCCTGTTGAAAAGTATTGACAAAATGGATTGTGATTGCAGAGAAAATGTAAGCTCCATGTTAAAAAGGGGTCTTTTCTTCAGGCTCAGAGAAAACATGTTTTCATGTTTAAGAAACGACCAACATTTCACAATTGTTATTGCCTCGAAATGAAAAGGGCAGAAACCCAGTGAAAAATCCATTGAAAACAAATCAGCCAATATGATTGTGATTGACCCCTCTGTAGGATATAGAAATAGGGGGTATGAAGCAATAGGAGTTATAGTCACCCCTGTGCTAAGCTTTTGCTTCTTACATTTTACATATTGTAAGTCATATTTAGTGAGTAACCCACACAAATTTATATATTTTTTGTTTTTTTCAGCAGGTCAGCAAACTAAGAATATACCATTATTACATTTATATGTCATGGCATGTGAGAAAGCTGCAACAAAACAATGTAAAAAAAATGATGTTTTGTTCGTTTTTTTTAGTAAATAATATTAAAAATGCCCAGAGACCACTGTTCATACTGTGATCATCTTACTAAATTGTCCTCAAAGGAAGCCAGATGTGAATTAGGGGGCATATAGGCTTTTTGGGGTTATAATATAAACTAGAGGGCCCCTTTTAGTACCAGTACAGAAGTTAAAGTACTTTTTTCTTGCAAGGTGGTCACTTTTATTGCAGTAATCACCTGACTATACAGACATAATGGATATATTTATTTAACCCCTTAATAACTAAAGTTCTAATGAGATAAATAAAAAGCACACAGTATAGGTTGAGGGTGAAGCAATACAAGGATTACAAAAAATAATGATGGGGTTATGTATGTATTTCATATTTCAACACCAGTTAAATATTGTCAGCTTTTGTATATATGTAGTTTAAAAAGACACAGGCATACTTTATGCAGCAAAATACATTACATACATACGTGGTCTACCTCTACATAAATTTATATTATTCAGCTTAAAATATCTGGTCTCATTCATCACAAGGTGACAGAAAAATGCAACAAGAACAGGTGAATATGATCCCTGCTTGGTATATAAATTCTATGTATGCATTTTCATGGCTGAATTGCATATGAAATAGTCCTTATACACAAGTCAGGCACACAAGCAATTTACAAGCTAATTAGAAACAACAAAAAACTTTCTGAAAGATTACAAAATAAATTGTTTTTAGCAGAAATCTTTAGTCTGCGTTTTGGTAAAGAAAGTATCTCCAACTACCATATCACTGATGGGACAATAACCTATAGTATTAATTATATTATTATTTTTATTATTATCAGGTATTTGTAGAGTGCCAACAGATTCCACAGCGCTATAAACATAGGTGGTATACAAGATCACATTTATTAATAAGCTGTTAATCTTCTCTTTTGTTTGACTAATGTATTTTTTTTTTTTACATAAAAGCATATGACACATTTGGGGGCATTGGCCTACATTACCATATGTCAGTTATGATTTATGGCAAGGATGGCAAACTTGCAGCCCATAAGCCTCATGTGGCCCTCTGCACTAGTTTTGCGGCCCCAGGGAAAAAGTAGAACTGCCCTACTTTTGTGGTCCCAGGAAAAAGCACAACTAAAAAAGTGTGCTTAGGGGTCTTCTGTTTGGTGGGAAAACTTTAATGAACCATTTGAATGGGATGTCAGAAGATAGAGGATACCCTGCAACAGTACCTAAATCTGTAATCACAAACCAGATAAGTCCCCTAAACAGTGCAGTATAACAATAAATAAAAATAAATATTTGAGAGAATTGTGTATAAAACACTAAGCACATGTACTTATTAACTAATTATATTAAAGGATATAGTCCTTGTAAGCCAATGAAAGCAATTGTAAAGCAATGTTATAAGTCCAAGGAAAACTTCACAGGGAAGAAGAGGTAAACCATTCCGGTAAAGGGACAGTCTACTTGAAAATGTTTATTATTTAAAAAGATAGATAATCCCTTTAATACCCATTCCCCAGTTTTGAATAACCAACATTATGTTAATACACTTTTCACCTCTATGATTACCTTGTATCTAAGCCTCTGCAGACTGTCCCTTTATTTCAGAGCTTTAGACAGACTTACATTTTAGCCAATCAGTGCTGACTAATAAATAACTCCACGGGAGTGAGCACAATGCTATTTATTTAACACACATGAAGTAGTGCTGTCTCGCTGTGAAAAACTATCAAAATGCACTTGGATAATAGGTGGCCTTCAAGGGCTTAGAAATTAGCATATGAGCCTACCTAGGTTTAGCTTTCAACAAAGAATACCAAGAGAACATAGCAAATTTAATGATAAAAGTAAATTGAAAAGTTGTTTAAAATTGCACAACCTAGCTTCCGGGGGAGGAGCGTGGGTGTAAGGTCACGCTGAACACTTGCTCTCTGATTCCCAGCGAGCCGTTGGCGGAGAATTCTCGTGCTTAAGCCCTCAGACCTTGAGAGGCTTGCTCAGGAGATTTTTTTCACCCCTGCCGGAGCCCTAGCCGTGCTAATACACTGCACTGAAAGGACTGGCCCCTTCTCACCAATACATACTACTACTACCAGTCCTCTACGCCTGATCACATAGCTTTGGATCTCGGCTTTAACGGTGTCCCCCTCCCACGGGTGCTGCGCGAGGGGGAGTTACTCACTTCCTGTCTTGCCTACCTTACACTGGGAGTCTGGCCTCTTGCTACCTCAAGTGGTCATACGGACCGCGCTGTGATCCGTTTGTATCCTGCAGTGCTCTACCCTGACGTGTTGAGTGGTGAGAGGGAGGCTGCAATGGAGGAGGTCCCACAGGTTCTCCGGTGAATTGAGCAGCTGCTTGGAACCCGCCCTCCCACTGGTGCTGCGTGAGGAGCGGAGCGGCCCTTATGTTTGTTGCTGCAGGCTTTCTCTCCGCTTGGGACGTGATCTGGCTGATGTGATACCCCTCCCCACTGGTGCTGTGAGGGGGGTGCATTGTTCCGCCGAGAATTGCAAGCCCTACATTCAAGATTCGGGCTATCTGGGAGATCCTAGCCTGAGTGGCTTTTTCTGAGACCTTCTCCCGGTTGGGCTTTCACCTGTTTCGGCTTTCTCAGTTTGCCCCCTCCCACTGGTGTTGTGTGAGGGGGTTCCACTGTTGCTACTCCCAAATTCCAATCTATTCGAGGGATGTTACAGCCAGGATAGTGAAAACCTCCCTGATGTAAAGAGGGAGTTATTCTGGACCTACTCCCTCTGAGGCGCGGGCTCTGCTGCCTGGTTTTCTGCTAATAGAGACCTCTCTTCCCTCCTGTGATCGCCTCTTGTTGTGGGGGTCTTTTCCTTTTTTGTTTTAAAAAAAAAAAAGAGAAAAAGTAATTTTCAAAGAACGTTTGTCTCACTCTGGTAAAACACTGATTCTTTTACACCTGGCTTTGGGATATGGGGAATTTACATTTCCCATGAGTTAAAAATTGGGTTTGAGGAACATCCATTTTCTCAAAAAGGGGACAAAAAAGGGTAAATGTTCACTTGTTTGCCTGCTCATTATGGACATTTCAGTCATTTATAGCTAATAACTAGCTCAATAAAATTCATGTGCTAGAGCCCCGCTGGATTAACATAACAAATATTAATGCCATTAATTAATTAATGCTCCATTTGATGTGTATCTCCATCTTTGGCTGGTTCATACTGACCAATTGCTGTCTCCCATAACTGATTTATTTATTTTTTTTATTTTTTTTCCTATTCTTTCCTTCACTAATCACAACTATTCACTATTTACACAGGACTTTTTTTTTTTTTAAATCTTAATATGGGGGTTCCCCCGACACCTTTTTGTTTCCTCTCTCATATCATGAGAGACTCAATCACTATTTTTTTTCCCTCTCACTCTTATAAAGCACATGGATAAATATTTGAACACACGCTAAAGTTTCACCTTCAGTTATGGCAGCTAGACAAAGGGACAGGAAGAACAAAAATGATCTTGAGACCTCGGCGGACATACATCCTGTTATCACCAATCCTTCACATTTAAGTGAGCCTTTGGACACGCAAGTGTTGGTCCTCAGTATCTCTGAAGCTCTGGCCCCCAAATTTGATATTCTCAGAAATTAGATAAAACAAGATATTACACTTTTAACAAACGAAATTAGGCAATTCTCCAATAGATTGTCAGAGGTAGAACAAATAATTTCGGATTTAGAAGACCTGACGGCAGGCAATGACATTAAGTTAGAAGTCACGAATACCAACTTTTTAAAAATTCAGAGTAAACTAGAAGACAAAGAAAACCGGTCGAGGAGGAACAATTTCAGAGTTATTGAGGTGCCAGAACAAAAGCAGTATGAGGATCTTAATAAATTATTAACGGTCACCCTACCCCAACTTTTACACATCCCGCCCTCCCAGCCACAAATAGTACTAGACAGGGCACATAGGCTAGGTTGGCATATACCTGGTAAAGAGCATACAAGATAAAGTTATGCTGTTGCAATTCTTTCGAAAGAATCAGCCTATTTATCTTGGGGACGCAGAAATCATGATATGTCAGGATTTTTCTGCGGAGACGGCTGCAAAAAGGAGAGAATTAGCCCCAATTTGCACTAAATTAATTAATCAAGGTCACAGAGCCACCTTAATCTATCCAACCAGGCTGAAGATTGTGGTGGATAACCAAATACATTTCTTTGACTCTGCTAAAGATGCAGAGAAATTCTGTACTGAGACTTTTCCTTGGCACAATAGAGGTTCTAGTTAATTGTTTTTTGTTTTGCTTACTCTAATAAAGTTATGGATAGGGGAGAAAGTGGGCCAACTTTTTTTTTTCTTCCCCTTAGATGGTGGATGTGGCAGGTAGATTTAAGCTAACCTCCTGGAATATTGGGGGTATTTCATCCCCTATTAAACGGAAAACAATAATTTCTTATCTAAGAAAGATAAATACAGATATTGCCTTCCTACAGGAAACACATTTAAATCTGGAAGAAGTTCTTAAGCTTAAATGCTCATGGGTCAAGGAAGTCCTCGCTTCTTCTAGTGTGAAGAGGAAAGGAGGTGTTGCGATTCTCTTAGGGAAGAAGTTAAACTACGAAGTTATTCATGTCAATGCAGATGCAGAGAGGAGGTTCCTAATGGTAAAAATTAAAATAGCCAAGACATTATATACATTATGTAATATTTATGCGCTTAATGTTTTTAATCTACCTTTTTGGGAGACAATTCAGGCCAATATCATGTCATATACGGAAGGCTACCTGATAGTAGGAGGGGATTTTAATATGGCACCACAGTATCCCCTAGATATGTTAAGACAGAACTCTTCTGGTCTTAAAAGTAAAAGGGATAACCTAGAATCAAAATTGTTCATTAGACTTTTCCGAAATCGGGGGTCAGGGATTTCTGGAGATCACAGGATCCTGACACCAGAGACTTCACATGCCTCTCCAAGGCACATAAGTCCCTTTCTAGGATTGATTTACTTCTTCTTGATGAAAGGTTGTGTAAAATGTGAATTACATCTGGGATCCTTCGTATTTGTATCTCGGACCATGCCCCTATTTTTCTTGATTGTTACAGTATAAATAGGACAAAAAAATTAAAATAAGGGAAAAGGAAATTCTGCGATCAGTATCTAATTCGTATAATCAACACCTGCTAGAGAAAACATCGGAGAGCTGGGCAAAATACATGTATGCATTAAAGGAAAGGGATTATTTTCTTCTATACAGGGCTTTGCAGAAAGATCTGAGATCCCAGGCTAAATTTTACATGCACGGAAACAAAACTGGAAAACTTCTTACAAGTTTAGTCAAGAGGGACAAGGGTTCATCACTAATTGATTCCCTTGATTCCCTCCGAAGTGAATGTAAAACTTTTACGAGCCCAGAGGAGCTCTTGAAGATCTTCTCAGATTACTACCAGGGTTTATACTCTTAAAACTTCAAATAATCTTTTTTTTAAACAATTTTTTATTGAAGTTTCAAAGCAAAGTTGTGTACATAGTTCGCCCATGTGTGATAAATATAACAGAACAGTACATACATTGTTGTAACATGAATGTCAATCCTATAAGGCAGGACAAAGAATTCAACATTACCTCTCAAGTCTATGTTGAAAATAGGGTTTTGGACTAGAGAGAGACAAAGGTTGCCTTCTAGTGATATAAAACAACATATCTAAGTTTATTATGCTTGAATGAAGAGGAGAACAACAGTGGGAGATGAACATATGTATATAATATTGCATATCATGTCCTGAATATGTGATAGAGAGGTTATGGGCTATATCAAACGGAACTTCAGTTTTTGTTATATTAACTTGTAAATGGTCCCAACATCTAATATAAGAGTATTCTATACCTTTCTATTGCAATGATATTAAGATGTGGCGAGTTAGTTTTGGTGACGGCCAAACTTAGGCCATGGGATATAATGAAAAGAAGGGAAAGCAGCGGGCAAGAGCCACTCGTATTATAAGGGAGAATAAAGAGGGTGAGGGACGGAGCTATCTACAGTCAGGTGGTAGAGTATCCATGGAGGAGGGCATATATTGTGTGAGTAAAGGGGTAGGGATTTCTATTGTTAAGTGTCTGAAGTCAGGGGTAAGAAACTATTTGTTGAGTAAGCTAGGGCCACATACTGCATTACCTAACCCAAACACTCAATCAGGGCATTAACTAGTGTAGTGAAGTGAAGAGGATGTATCGCCTAATACAAGAACTTAAGTATAAGCATAATACCTATGCATAACTATAGATTTAGTTAATTCAGTGCAAGTAGTCACCTTTGGTACTATTAGATATATTTGTCCCCAAACAACCATAGAGGGCAGTAGTGACTGAATAGGAAGTATATGCCCATGAAGTTGGGGCATATGAGTTGTGGCACCCTGATATGTACGTTAGAATAAGTCATAAGTATGCTGTCAGAGGAGTAGTCTAGCTGAACAAATGTGGCTATGCATAGGGGTGGATGTAGGCGGTACCAGCTAAGCCTTTTAACTCAGCGAAAGAGGGTTATGAGACTAGGGTGAGCATACTCTAGAAGCAAGAAACATTAGACTGAGGTTAAATATAATATGCAAAGCATGAGGAAATTTGATGGGCTCGTGAGGTAGGGTAAGATTAGGTCATGAGGAAGGATGCTATTTGTAGCTATGGGGTCCAATTAGTTAATGTCCACAAACTCAAGGCAACTTTGGCGTGATCTAAATTCTGAGAACAAAAGATTAATTCACTGCGTGAATTAGTTAGGAGTAGGGAGTTGTATATGCATCCAATATGACTCCTATATCCCTCTGAGTTAGCTAAATATCATCCTATATTTTGATATAGGAGCTAATGGGGGTGTTGTCTAGCATTAACATATGATGTATATCGTTTTGGGATTCCAGAAGTGATCTACATACAGGTGAATTATAATGATGTGTCATAACATATGGCCTAAGGATTAAGACAAACATATGAGGATGTAATGTGCCTTAAATGCATTGCTTAAAAGAAAACAGTACATGCAAACATTCATAAACATTCATAAAGATAAGTCTGCCTATCTACATTGGGGTAAACTGAGTATATACATAGAATCTCCAAGCATCAGGTATAACTAATAATAGGTACATTCCACTTCCTTAATAAAACCTTTAACTAATACAGAATCTGAGGAGCAAATTAAAGGCAATATTGTAGTCCAACATGAGTTTTCAGTAAGTAAAATATAAAGGGGACTATAAACTATAAGCTCTATAATTCCTATGTTTAAGGTTATGGCTACAAGAACCTAAGGATACGGAGCTTTCTACTGCCCCTTTGGCACTCCTTAGGTGTGTGGTGTAAGGCTAACTATGGCACATATCAGTAATGCTATGTAAATGACCGACAGATGGAAATCTGTCTTAATGTTATATAATCTAGCAAGGGGTATACGTCTACCTAATATTGTCAGGCCCTGGAATGATAATCAGCAATGTAATATGTGGTGAGCTCAATATAAGTACTATTCGTCTTATCCAAGAATCTCAAAATATGCATATACCTTCATGTATATAAAAAATAAATAGCAATGATTGGAATAAAATTACTTATATTCTAGCTAAGGAGGAGATATCCTGTCATAACAGTTATTACAATTTACCCAATACACACATAGTATTAAAGTGAGAAGATGATGAACACAAAGCCAATCATAAATTAAATATTGAGAACTGGGGTGAGGGTGTAAATCCAATAAGTGAGCATATATCAGATGTATTTGTGTTTTTCAAACTAGAAAGGGAGTAACAGGTGTCTTTCTTATGAACAAAGCTCCGGGCCCGGATGCCCTTCCCAACAAATTTTATAAGATATTATCTCCTGTAATTAAACCACATTTAACTTCACTTTTTAATAATATCTATAGTGAAGGCAACTTGACCTCCTCCAGTTTTGCTGCTTCCCTTACTACCCTAATTTTAAAACAAGGGAAGGACCCTGATGAGAAAGAATCATATAGGCCCATAGCCCTGTTGAATATGGACTACACATTATTTACTTCTATCTTAGCTTTTAGGCTTCAATCCCTTCTACCTAGCATCATACATAAAGATCAGGCAGGATTCATGTTTAAGCGAAACTCTTCAGCCAAAATAAGGGAAGTCTTTCTTACCATAGATTATTTCATAACCAGGTTGGGGAGCGGAGGGGACAACGACACATCCAATCTAGCAATTATTTCAATTGATTCAGTTCATTACTTTTTTCCCTTCAACGCATTGGCTTTCATGGTAACTTTCTTAAATTTGTTGATAACCTATACAATAATGCTTCTACAAGGATGCTAGTTAATGGCATGATTTCTACAGATATATTGCTTAAGAGAGGAACTCGACAGGTGTGTCCTCTCTCCTCTCTTCTCTTCAACCTTTCCATTGAACCCCTTGCTATTTATGTTAGGCAGCATCTAGAAGGGATCAGGGTAGGCAGGAAGGAGCTGAAAATAGCATTATATGCTGATGACATTCTTATATACATCACAAACCCCTGCACTAACATCCCGAAACTTCTTTCGATTATAGATCAGTTTGGATCCTTCTCTGGATATAGGGTAAATACCACAAAATCTGAACTTTTGTGGATTAAACAATCTAATGAGTCCCTCGCAGACATACCATTCAGAGTAGTCTCTGAATCATTTAGATATCTTGGCATTATAGTCTCTTCCAATCCGGGATACTTGGTACAGTCTCAATATCTGCCAAGTGGTAAGTAGAATTAAAGAGAGCTTGAAAAACTGGCAAAATCTTCCTCTCTCCTTGACAGGTCGAATAGCCCTGTATAAGATGGTTCTTCTTCCCAAACTTCTTTATATTTTGCAGAATATTCCATTGCTTCTTAAGGGAAAAGACATTTTAACTTTTAACTCAGTACTGAGATGCTTTATTTGGCATAATAAAAAACCTAGAATCTCACTTTCAAAACTTTCTCTTCCTTGAAAGTTTGCTGGGCTGACTTTACCAGCTCTTAGACTCTACAACCATGTATTCCTTGTATGTATAATTATGGACTGGATCTTTACCCGAGACTATGTTACTGATAATGAGCTGGAAAGAAACGTAATTTTTCCACTTTCGCCTACAGCAATAATTCACTGTGCTTCTAGCTCACTACCCCCTGAGGTGAAAAAAATCAGAACTATATTCAACCCACTTCTGGCATGGCGGAAAATTTGTAAACTCTTTGATTTAGATCACAGAATATCTAAATATATCCTGTTGTCAGGCAACCCCCAATTTCAAGCAGGACTTCAATCAGCACCTTTTCAAAAATGGATCAATTTAGGTCTAGGTAATGTTGCTCAAATATTAGACTTCGATAGGAGATGTATTAAAACATTTGGCTCCCTTAGGGAGGAATTTAATCTCCCTCAAAAGGACTTTTTCGCATATTTACAAGCAAGGCACTATGCGTTCAAATTAATAAATGACTTTGGATAGAATTGGACCCTGGGGGGTATCGAGAAACGGTTTGTATTAGTCAAAAATGGACATACGTCAGTATCTCTCTGCTACCAATCCTTGAGCTCCCTGAAGGGTACTCTTTACCTGGAAAAAATTGCCTCCAAATGGGCCGCAGTAACACCTCAAGGTCACGTGGATGCTGGTAGCATTCAATCTTCAGTTCTTGAAGTTATGCGTACCACACATTACTCTTCCTGGAGAGAATCTCATATTCATTATCCTCGGCTGGCCTTGTGCATATGATATGGGACTGTCCAGGGGTTAGTTTTTTCTGGTCTAAACTACAATACTGGCTTAATTAATAATACATTGGGGATTTCTCCTCTGACGTTACAGTTGACACACATACTGTTCCTCCGGAAAGATTCAAAGAACCGGCAGGTCAATAACAAGATTATTAATATGGCTATCTTAGCAGCTAGATATTTAATTTTTTTAAAATGGAAAGGGAGAGCTACCCCCAGTATCCCGGAGGTTAAGAATTGTTTAAAGAAACAATGCATTCTAGAACAGATAGATACCAACTTAAAGGGACACTCAGGTTAAATTAAATTTTCATGATTCAGATACAGCATGTCTTTTTAAACAACTTTCCAATTTACTTCCATTAAAAAAAATGTGCACAGTCTTTTATATTTACATTTTTTGAGTCACCAGCTTCTACTGAGCATGTGCAAGAAATCACAGACTATACGTATATGCATTTGTGATTGGCTGATTGCTATCACATGGTACAAGGGGAGTGGAAATATACATAACTTTAAAATTTGTTATAAAAAAATCTGCTACTCATTTGAAGTTCAGACTAAGTGCTATTGCATTGTCTTGTTATCTTGCATTTGTTGGTTATGCAAATCTAATGCGTTGACTGGTCCTTTAAACGATGAACATGACATCGCTGATTATTTTTTTTTAAATGGTCGTTTTTTATTAAAACTCTTCCGGCCAGTGAAATTGATTATATAATATATCCATTTAGAAATTCAGAACTTGTTCTTTTGGGTTTATGGTAAGGGGTCTGCTCGCTGCATCCTCCCTCCCACCCCCTTTTTTTTTTCTCTTGTCTTTTGTGCTGGTTAGTTTTGCACAGGGTTTTTTTTTTTGTTCGTTTGTTTGTTTGTCTGTCTGTTTTGTTGACATTGTAACAAGAAAGTTTAAAAAACACACCAACAGAGTAGTATAAAGTTGTTGTTTTTTATGAGGGTCTTTTGTGAGACGTAGATTAGTTTATATAATACCCTAGATAGGTTCGACAAAGTTTTGTCAGGCTGGGTTGTTTCCTATTGTTAGACGTCGAACAATAAGGAAAGGTTCTACATTATGTTTAGATTAAAGCCTAGAAGGTGGTACTTTTTGCTTTTTTCTTGTTAAAGGAAGTACTTAGTCACCCTGTAAGGTGTGCCTTTCTGTTTTTTGTCTTTGAATATATATGTACAGATCAAAGTGTATACTCTGTTGGATATTAAATAAAGATATATATAAAAAAAAATATTTAACTATTTCAAACATGGCAGTCCCCATTACTTTTTAGAATCTAGAGTACTTTATAGAAACTAAACTTTTACACTTCTAATCATCAATATTTAAACCACTAATAAAATTGTAAAAAATACAGCTAGATGTTATTCTAAGGCAAATCTTTGCTTTGAATAAACCATTATGTGTTACATGTATTTACTGTTTGAAGGGAAAGTCAAAATTAAACTTGTGTGATTCAGATAGAGCAAAAAAAAAAAGAAAGAAAATTGCACAACCTATCTGAATCATTAAAGTTTAATTTTGACTAGACTGTCCCTTTAAATAGACACTTCTAAACTGTACTCTCATTTATAAGAGCTATGATGTATCTCTCAGTTTTAATACTTTGGGTTCCACTCTCATGGCATTAGAAAAAGGCATCTAGACAATCCAGTAAAAGGCAATATAAAGATTTTAAAATAATGGACAAGCTGTGGGCATTAGGGTTAAAAGAACACTGACTGCCACTCGCCGTTCTCAGTCAATCCCAAAATCAGCATTTGAGTGATACAATACAGTCCCGCCCTCTTGTGATGTAATTGCCTGTGTTAATCCAACGTATGTTTCACCAGTAGCTTAAGTTTTTTAAAGAATCTAATGCCACAAGAGTGGAACCCAAAGCATTAAAACTGAGCTATGTCATAGCTCTTATAAATGTCAGTATGTAAAACTAGCAATGCTCTGCGGGTCCCAAGCGAGACTTCTACTGTACGTTTAACCCCTTTCCGAGGGTTAAACACACAGTAGTGCAGGGTCGATGATGGTCATAAATGATATGCTCTAACAAATTAGAGCATGTCACTTTTAGACTATTATAGTCCATTAATGTTACTTAAATCTGGGCCTGTGGCACTGCACATATTTTTTTAACCCCTTAACGACCAAGGACGTGCAGGGTACGTCCTAAAAAAAAGGCAGTTAACGCCTGAGGACGTACCCTGCACGTCCTCGGTGTGGAAAGCAGCTGGAAGCGATCCTGTTTGCTTCCAGCTGCTTTCCGGTTATTGCAGTGATGCCTCAATATGGAGGCATCCTGCAATAACCTTTTGAAGCCATCCGATGCAGAGAGAGCCACTCTGTGGCCCTCTCTGCACCGGAGATCGGTGGCTTCCTTCGTTGGTGGGTGGGAGCAGTACCGGGAGGCGGGTGGCGGCCATCGATGGCCCTGGAGATGTGGAGGGGGGCGGGATCGTGGGCGGGGATGCCCGGGGGCGCGCACGGACGTGCGCGCATGCACGGGAGGGCGGGGGCGGGCGCGTGCACAGGGAGGGAGCGGGTGGGAACCGCTACACTACAGAAAAAGGTTTAAAATAAATCACTTAAAAAAAAGTAAAAAAAAAAAAAAAACCGATCAATGAGGTGGTGGGGGTTTGTGGTGGTGGTGGTGGTGGGGGGGGGGGGGGTTTGGGGAAGCTACACTACAGAAAAAAAAACCTAAGAAAAAAGCCCTTTTTTGTGCAAGCTGGGTACTGGCAGACAGCTGCCAGTACCCAAGATGGCCCCCAATAAGGCAGATGGGGAAGGTTACAGAGCTGTTTTGGGGGGATCAGGGAGGTTGGAGGCTAAGGGGGGTCCTACACAGCAGAAGAATTTTTTTTATTTTTTTTTTAAAAACCTAAACCCCCCAAAAAGCTTTTATTTTAGTACTGGCAGACTTTCTGCCAGTACTTAAGATGGCGGGGACAATTGTGGGGTGGGGGAGGGAAGAGAGCTGTTTGGGAGGGATCAGGGGGTCTGATGTGTCAGGTGGGAGGCTGATCTCTACACTAAAGCTAAAATTAACCCTGCAAGCTCCCTACAAACTTCCTAATTAACCCCTTCACTGCTAGCCATAATACACATGTGATGCGCAGCAGCATTTTGCGGCCTTCTAATTACCAGAAAGCAACGCCAAAGTCATATATATCTACTATTTCTGAACAAAGGGGATCCCAGAGAAGCATTTACAACCATTTGTGCCATAATTGCACAAGCTGTTTGTAAATAATTTCAGTGAGAAACCTAAAATTGTGAAAAATTTAACGTTTTTTTTATTTGATCGCATTTGGCGGTGAAATGGTGGCATGAAATATACCAAAATGGGCCTAGATCAATACTTTGGGTTGTCTACTACACTACACTAAAGCTAAAATTAACCATACAAGCTCCCTACAAGCTCCCTAATTAACCCCTGCACTGCTGGGCATAATACACGTGTGGCATTTAGCGGCCTTCTAATTACCAAAAAGCAATGCCAAAGCCATATATGTCTGCTATTTCTGAACAAAGGGGATCCCAGAGAAGCATTTACAACCATTTGTGCCATAATTGCACAAGCTGTTTGTAAATAATTTCAGTGAGAAACTGAAAGTTTGTGAAAAAAGTTGTGAAAAAGTGAACGATTTTTTGTATTTGATCGCATTTGGCGGTGAAATGGTGGCATGAAATATACCAAAATTGGCCTAGATCAATACTTTGGGATGTCTTCTAAAAAATATATATATATATGTCAAGGGATATTCAGGGATTCCTGAAAGATATCAGTGTCCCAATGTAACTATCGCTAATTTTGAAAAAAATGGTTTGGAAATAGCAAAGTGCTACTTATATTTATGGCCCTATAAGTTGCAAAAAAAGCAAAGAACATGTAACCATTGGGTATTTCTAAACTCAGGACAAAATTTAGAAACTATTTAGCATGGGTGTTTTTTGGTGGTTCTAGATGTGTAACAGATTTTGGGGGTCAAAGTTAAAAAAGTGTGTTTTTTCCATTTTTCCTCATATTTTATATTTTTTTTATAGTAAATTATAAGATATGATGAAAATAATGGTATCTTTAGAAAGTCCATTTAATGGCGAGAAAAACGGTATATAATATGTGTGGGTACAGTAAATGAGTAAGAGGAAAATTACAGCTAAACACAAACGCTGTAAAAATAGCCTTGGTCCCAAACGGACAGAAAATGGAAAAGTGCTGTGGTCATTAAGGGGTTAAATATATTTCTATGTGTTTAATATCCATAAATGAATATGCAGCCCTTGATCTGCAGCCGCCATGAGTGAGGAAGCTTATGGAGACTGTCAAAGAGACAATGAAAATATGTTATGTGTAGTGGATCTAATCTGCATATATTTGCATACTATGACTTAAATCATTAACTGCCAGAGTGCTAAAATGTAACAAAATCACTTCTGTGATAAGCATTTTTATAAGGGAACCTATATAGTTCTTAAACAAATAGTGCGTGTATTTCATCTGTCTCATTTAGAGGTACAGCCCCCCTTAAAAGAGAAAATATTTCTGCCCCTCTTTAAATTAGGGCTCCCAGCCCCCATAGCATAACAATTGTGTGACCGTGTGTTTGCTCTGATGTGTTTATAGAGAATTCAGGAGGTTAAGTGTAATATACAGAACGTTTGCTGCAGGATACAGCATACCAGGAACAGTGCCAAATAATATAAATAACTTCAAGGGTATGTGTTTTTCTTTGGCCACTTAAACTATGATGTTATGCCAAATTTGTATTTAGTTTTACATCTTTATGAATCAATTTGATAAATACAGACGGCTAGATTTAGAGTTCTGCGGCCAAAGGGGTGCGTTAGCTACGCTGGCTTTTTTCCCCCCGCACCTTTTAAATACCGCTGGTAGTTAGAGTTCACAGAATGGCTGCGTTAGGCTCCAAAAAGGGAGCGTAGAGCATATTTACAGCCACTGCAACTCTCGATACCAGCGGTGCTTACGGACACGGCCATCTTAAAAAACGTGCTTGTGCACGATTCCCCCATAGGAAACAATGGGGCTGTTTGAGCTGAAAAAAAACCTAACACCTGCAAAAAAGCAGCGTTCAGCTCCTAACGCAGCCCCATTGTTTCCTATGGGGAAACACTTCCTATGTCTGCACCTAACACCCTAATATGAACCCCGAGTCTAAACACCCCTAACCTTACACTTATTAACCCCTAATCTGCCGCCCCCTCTATCGCTGACACCTGCATATTATTATTAACCCCTAATCTGCTGCTCCGTACACCGCCGCAACCTACATTATCCCTATGTACCCCTAATCTGCTGCCCCTAACACCGCCGACCCCTATATTATATTTATTAACCCCTAATCTGCCGCCCCCGCTATCGCTGACACCTGCATATTATTATTAACCCCTAATCTGCCGCTCCGTACACCGCCGCAACCTACGTTATCCCTATATACCCCTAATCTGCTGCCCCTAACACCGCCGACCCCTATATTATATTTATTAACCCCTAATCTGCCGCCCCCAACGTCGCCTCCACCTACCTACAATAATTAACCCCTAATCTGCCGACCGGATCTCACCGCTACTCTAATAAATGTATTAACCCCTAAAGCTAAGTCTAACCCTAAAACTAACACCCCCCTAAGTTAAATATAATTTAAATCTAACGAAATAAATTAACTCTTATTACATAAATTATTCCTATTTAAAGCTAAATACTTACCTGTAAAATAAACCCTAATATAGCTACAATATAAATTATAATTATATTGTAGCTATTTTAGGATTAATATTTATTTTACAGGCAACTTTGTAATTATTTTAACCAGGTACAATAGCTATTAAATAGTTAAGAACTATTTAATAGCTACCTAGTTAAAATAATTACAAAATTACCTGTAAAATAAATCCTAAAATAGCTATAATTAAACCAAACACTACACTATCAATAAATAAATTAAATAAACTACCTACAATTATGTACAATTAAACCTAACACTACACTATCAATAAATTAATTAAATACAATACCTACAAATAAATACAATGAAATAAACTAACTAAAGTACAAAAAATAAAAAAGAACTAAGTTACAAAAAATAAAAAAATATTTACAAACATTAGAAAAATATTACAACAATTTTAAACTAATTACACCTACTCTAAGCCCCCTAATAAAATAACAAAGACCCTCAAAATAAAAAAATGCCCTACCCTATTCTAAAATTAAAATAGAAAAGCTCTTTTACCTTACCAGCCCTGAAAAGGGCCCTTTGCGGGGCATGCCCCAAAGAATTCAGCTCTTTTGCCTGTAAAAAAAAAAACATACAATACCCCCCCCCCAACATTACAACCCAACACCCACATACCCCTAATCTAACCCAAACCCTCCTTAAATAAACCTAACACTAAGCCCCTGAAGATCTTCCTACCTTGTCTTCACCATGCCAGGTATCACCGATCGCTCCAGGATCCGAAATCTTCATCCAAGCCCAAGCGGGGGCTGGAGATCCATCATCCGGCTGAAGTCTTCTATCAAGCGACGGCTGAAGAGGTCCAGAAGAGGCTCCAAAGTCTTCCTCCTATCCGGGCAGAAGAGTAGATCCGGACCGGCAACCATCTTCTTCAAAGCGGTGACAAGCGGCTCCATGTTGAAGACCTCCGTCGCGGATCCATCCTCTTCTTGCGACGTCCTAAGTCCGAATGAAGGTTCCTTTAAATGACGTCATCCAAGATGGCGTCCCTCGAATTCCGATTGGCTGATAGGATTCTATCAGCCAATCGGAATTAAGGTAGGGAAAATCTGATTGGCTGATTGAATCAGCCTGGCCCGACCGCGCCATTAGACACAATGCAGCTCGCTCCCGCTGTCAGACAGAGCAGGAGCGAGCTGCATTGTGTCTAATGGCGCGGTCGGGCCGGGCTGTGACTATACAGCTGGCCCGATGCGCTCAGTAAAAACAACAGACCCGCTCAGCAGAGCCCAGAGAGCGGGTCTGTAAAACAGCGATATTTTTTAAAAATAAAAAGGCAATATTATGATTTAAAATGTTTGGCTAATGTAATGTTATATAATTCTGCACTATGTGCAGAATTATATAACATTTTTTTTTAAGGTGTACTGTCCCTTTAAGGGGGGTTTGGGTTAGATTAGGGGTATGTGGGTGGTGGGTTGTAATGTAGGGGGGGTATTGTATGTTTTCTTTTTACAGGCAAAAGAGCTGAATTCTTTGGGGCATGCCCCGCAAAGGGCCCTTTTCAGGGCTGGTAAGGTAAAAGAGCTTTTCTATTTTAATTTTAGAATAGGGTAGGGCATTTTTTTTATTTTGGGGGTCTTTGTTATTTTATTAGGGGGTTTGGAGTAGGTGTAATTAGTTTAAAATTGTTGCAATATTTTTCTAAAATATTTGTAAATATTTTTTTATTTTTTGTAACTTAGTTCTTTTATATTTTTTGTACTTTAGTTAGTTTATTTAATTGTATTTATTTGTAGGTATTGTATTTAATTAATTTATTGATAGTGTAGTGTTAGGTTTAATTGTACATAATTGTAGGTAGTTTATTTAATTTATTTATTGATAGTCTAGTGTTAGGTTTAATTGTAACTTAGGTTAGGATTTATTTTACAGGTAATTTTGTAATTATTTTAACTAGGTAGCTATTAAATAGTTCTTAACTATTTAATAGCTATTGTACCTGGTTAAAATAATTACAAAGTTGCCTGTAAAATAAATATTAATCCTAAAATAGCTACAATATAATTATAATTTATATTGTATCTATATTAGGGTTTATTTTACAGGTAAGTATTTAGCTTTAAATAGGAATAATTTATGTAATAAGAGTTAATTTATTTCGTTAGATTTAAATTATATTTAAGTTAGGGGGGGTGTTAGTGTTAGGGTTAGACTTAGCTTTAGGGGTTAATACATTTATTATAGTAGCGGTGTGGTCCGGTCGGCAGATTAGGGGTTAATAATTGTAGGTAGGTGGAGGCGACGTTGGGGGCGGCAGATTAGGGGTTAGTAAAGATAATATAGGGGTCGGCCGTGTTAGGGGCATCAGATTAGGGGTACATAGGTATAATGTAGGTTGCGGCGGTGTACGGAGCGGCAGATTAGGGGTTAAAAAAATATGCAGGTGTCAGCGATAGCGGGGGCGGCAGATTAGGGGTTAATAAATATTATGTAGGTGTCGGCGGTATTATGGGCAGCAGATTAGGGGTACATAGGGATAACGTAGGTGGCGGCAGTGTGCGGTCGGCAGATTAGGGGTTAAAAAAATTTAATAGAGTGGCGGCGATGTGGGGGGGCCTCGGTTTAGGGGTACATAGGTAGTTTATGGGTGTTAGTGTACTTTAGAGCACAGTAGTTAAGAGCTTTATAAACCGGCGTTAGCCCAGAAAGCTCTTAACTACTGACTTTTTTCTGCGGCTGGAGTTTTGTCGTTAGATTTCTAACGCTTACTTCAGCCACGATTCTAAATACCGGTGTTAGAAAGATCCCATTGAAAAGATAGGATACGCAATTGACGTAAGGGGATCTGCGGTATGGAAAAGTCGCGGCTGCAAAGTGAGCGTTAGACCCTTTCCTGACTGACTCCAAATACCAGCGGTAGCCCAAAACCAGCGTTAGGAGCCTCTAACGCTGGTTTTGACGGCTAACGCCAAACTCTAAATCTAGCCGAGAGTATTTCTTGAGTAATTTAGTAAAATACATTATTCTCTGAGTGTTTCAAATTGCTCATCCATCTTTTTTCATCTTTTTATTAATCATCGCCCCTCTATTTCATCCCACTTGCAGTGAATAGTCAACTCCCCACCTGCTGTTAATAAACACTGACCTAGATGTATTAAAGGGAGTTTGCACTGTGTTTTCTCTGTTTGAGAGCATTTCTTTCATATAGTTGGCAAGAGTCCACAAGCTAGTTCCTACCAGAAGGGGGTAAAGTTTCCAAAACCTCAAATGCCAATAAATACACATCCCACCTCATTCATACTTCAGTTGCCAACCTTGGTCACTTCCTCTAAGATTAGATCTTTTGTCTCAAGGCTCGTTTTTCCCTCCGGGTCTCAAATTTTTAAATTTGAAGGCATGGAAATTGAACGCTTAGTCCTTAGTCATAGAGGTTTCTCTGACTCTGTAATTAACACTATGATGCAGGCTCGTATGCTTGTTTAAAGGAAAATATATCACAAGGTTCGGAAAACCTATATTTTATGGTATTTCACTCATGGTTATTCTTGGCATTCTTTTAGAATTCCTAGGATTCTTCAGTTTCTTCAGGATGGTTTGGATAAAGGTTTGTCTACCAATACTTTGAAATGACAAATCTCTGCTCTTTCTGTTTTATTTCACAGAAAGGTTGCTAATCTTCTTGATGTTCAGTGTTTCGTACAGGTTTTGACTCGTATCAAACCTGTAATTAAATCTATCTCTCCACCTTGGGGGCTGATCCGATATGCAGCGTCGCCCGCAGAAGCCGGCGACGCCAAATATTGCACGGGTTTGGTATCACATATACGGCGTAACCTAGAAGTTACGCTCGTATATTTCACCCTTCGGCCGTAGTTTTTTGGCCCATAGAGTGATATACCAAACCCGCGCAGTTTGGTATCCAATATACAGCGTAAGGACTTACGTGGCGAAAATGGAGAAATCTTACTCCATTTTCACCTCGCCACAAATTGCAGGCGTAGTAAGCCTTACGCTGAATATTGGAGCCCCGTAACTCCCTAAACTACCTGCAAAATAAAACCTAACACCTAACGCATGTGCAATGTCTATCTACCAGTCAACCGCAATCCCCCGCCGCAATCCCTAATAAAAGTCTTTAACCCCTAAACCGCCGCTCCCGGACCCCGCCACCACCTACATTATATGTATTACCCCCTAATCTGATCCCCCTACACCGCCACCAGCTATATTAAATGTATTACCCCCTAATCCTTTGAAAAAGCCGGGTCACGGCGAAACATGTCAGGAAAGATAGGGAAATGGTGAGTCCTAGGAGCTCCTGTGTTTTTAGGCAAGCCTTAAGCTGCATATAAAAATTACTGTAGTCGATACTGGTGATATTATAGTTACAGGTGGTCAGTTTCCACCAATTCAATGATACATTCCTATAACTCTCAGTATTAAGTAGAGAGCAAGCACTGCTGACAGCTGCAACTGAAATTCTGAGCAGTCTCAAGTATATTATATTTTCAGTTGCAAACTGACCAGCTACTCTCTCAAAATGAAACTAACAATGTTTCGTCTAAGAGTTTGAGAAGCTAAATTAATTCAGCTACTAATCGTATGTTTTCTCAACTTTGTTAAAACACAACGATTTCACTGACCGCAATCTTACATAAGCGGGTCAAGCAATAACTAACAAATGTATGAATGGTATCAAACAGTAAGCTAATTTTGTAGGTTTCAAGAGAGGAAAACACTAGTAGCACCTACAAGCTTAATATAACGCTAAAGGCATAGAAAGTGAGAAGGGGGGTCCACATTGACAAGTATATTTGATAGCGAATCCAAACCGACCAATCATTTGTTACGCTTTCCATATTTAGTATTAAGAACAGCGATTAACACTGACATTATAGGATCAGCTACACCCCGCACACTTAATATGCAGCGTTTCTCTGCAGAAGTTAAACCAATGCAATAATAAGTGTATTTGATAGCAAATCCAAACAGACTAATTATTCGTCACGCTCTCCATACTTAATATTAGGAACAGCGTAAATACTGATAATAACGGATCTGCTATACCCCGCACACTAAATATGTAGTGTTTTTCTGCAGAGGTAAAACCAATAGAGTACTACAAAAAACTGAAACTTTATGAAACCTCTACCTACAGCACCGCATACAAGCAATAGACATTGTGAGTTATAAGAGATAGGAATATAGGAGGTACAATGATATTGGAAACACGCTCAAAATCTATTGAGAGCGTGATATTAGCATGAATACTGAGTAACGTGTCTGCCAGTCAATTTACTAGATAACTAAAGACTTAGAGGTATACAAGAGACATTGAAGTATATCCAGCTACTAGAGTGATAGAGACTAATTGAATTATATTGTATTCACTTTCACCCTAGGCAAGGCATCACACTGTTACCTGTCCAGTATAAGTGCTTAGATTAGTTACTACTCCTAGCAAAAATAAAAAGGTTAGGTGGAACTGAACCAATAATAATTAACCTATATGTATCCACTACCATTTGCAGTTTAAGAGTGTTTTTAATTTCTAATCCTATTTTAACATATATTATTAAAAGTTAAATTTTAATTTTTGAATCACTAGCATTTGTCAATATCCTGTATCCACGTTAAGTATATATGGTAATTATATGCACAAGTCCTGAGTGCTATAGTGTGTATTCTTTTGGGAGCAAGTCTCTTCTTGCTACCTGTTGTAAATAAAATGATTATTAATACACCAGCACCTATACCCGCAATAAACTAGTGACTAGAACTAGCTTGATATTTATGGGTGATCTTTAGGCCTTGTCCAAAATAATGAATAAGTAGTGCCATTGGTTTTGTTTTACATTCTGTAAGTTGTATTTTAAAGGACATGGAACCCAAAATGTTTCTTCCATGATAAAGTCAAAGCTTACAATATTAAAAAGATTCTTATTTACTTCTATTATCAAATTGGTTTTGTTCTAATTGTTTTCTTTGTTGAAGAGATACCTAGGTAGATGTCTGTAGCACCACATGGCAGGAAACAGTGCTGCCATCTAGTGCTCTTGCAAATGGATACCATTAATGCGAAACTGCTGACACATGCACTCTCCTGAGCTTACCTTACTGCTTTTCAACAAAAGACATCAAGAGAACAACATACGTTTGATAATAGAAGTGCATTGTTTAAAATTGCATGCTCTCTCTCACTGGTTTTCAAACTTGTCCTCAGACCTCCCTAACAGGCCAGATTTTGAGGATATCTAAACTGGAGCTCGGGTGAAATAATCGGCTGATTAGTATACCTGGTTATTTTACCTGCTGTCATCCAAGGTAAACCTGAAAACCTGTTAGGGAGGCCTGATGAGAGGTTTGAAAACCAGTGCCCTATCTGAATCACAAAAGAAAAAAATGTAAGTTGCATGTTCTTTAAATATAGTTTTCACTTGATCTTTTTTCATCTTCATTTTTTTTCATGCACACATATTTAGCATGTTTAAAGGGACAGAAAAGTCAAATTAAAACTTTAATAATCCAGACAGAGCATACAATTTTAATCAACTTTCCCATTTACATTTATTATTAAATTTGCTTCATTCTCTTGGCAGTCTTTGTTGAACAGCAGGCTAGGAGCAACAATACACTAGTGGAACACATCTAGGGAGCAAATGATAAGAGGCATATCTGCAGCCCACAAATCAACAGCTAGCACCCAGCAGTACACTGCTGCTCCCGAGCCTACCTAGGTATACTCTTTAGCAAAGGATAGCAAGAGAGTAAAGCAAATTTCATAATATAACTAATTTGGAAAGTTGTTTAAAAATTGCACTCCAGAAAAATTGTATGATCTGGAGGGGAGTTCCGGAGGAGGAGTTCAGGTGTGTGGTCACGAGTTGCACCTGCTCTGCATTACCTCCCTTCCAAGCTTGTCTGGCGAGATACCTGTGCCTAAAACCCCAGACCGTGGTTTGCTTGGATAGCTGAATAGATTGCTACTGGGACTTCTATAGGTGCTATAACATCGCACCTGAGCTGTTTGCTACTACCTTGGGAAGGATTCATTCCTTTATTGGTGTAAATAAAAACTGCTGAAACCTGAAATGGGGACCTGAGATAAAGTACACCGCATACTCTTTCCCCTGCTGGGCAATCACAAGGAAAAGATCTCCCTACCTGGTGGGGGCTCCTGCTTGGACATTTCATCCAACCGGCGGGGAAGGTTTGTCAGTGAAGAGGGACGCGGTGCCCCGCTGTTCAGAACTGCCGCCTGCCCCAGGAGGGGTTTCCTGACGCTGAATTCGTGTGGGGCGTGACACGATACGCTACCTGTTGAAAATCTCTATACCTGTGGTGTGGAGGTTGGAGTCAGAGCTCTCTGCTGCAAAGCTGGTTCGGTGTGCACGGCCAAGATCCTCAGAGTCACAGTGCTTCACACAGCTACAGTGTTTAACAACCCTACCCCCCCTCCCACCGGTGTTGCGCGAGGGGTGAGGTATGAGAGTGCTTGTTGGGCTGCTCCTGGAGTAGCGGTGTGGAGTTCTTTTTACCAAGTGTATATGCCTCAGTGACAACTATCAACGGGGATAGCTTCTCCGGACTCCCCCCTCCCACCGATGCTGCGAGAGAGGGGTAGTCACGGAGAGACGCCGTCTGGATTTCCACTTCACACCTGTCAATAAGGACTGGTAAAGTACCGCTGGCTAGACTGATTTTTCTCCCCTTCATCTCTGCCCTAAAGGTCTTTTCTTGGTTTGCTGTGGAGTAATAGCTTTCTTCCCGTCTTTAGTTACCTGAACAGTGACCCCTTCCCCGGTCAATTACTCCCTGTGTAAGGGTAGTTAAACAAAGCTTGTAACTAGGGGTAAAAAAGGAAAGAGACGAAGGACAGGATACCTGGACTTTAATCAGTTAGCGGAAAAAGTGTCAGGCTGAAGTATTCTATTAGAAGTTGTGTATGCAGGGGTCCAATTTTGACTCTTTTTTTGATTTTTTTGATTATTTGACTTTTTTTTTGCGTCCTCTGCCTTAAAGTGCCATAAAAAGCATTCAGGTTCCTGCCTAACAACTATGGAGATCTCTGTTGATTAGGACCTAGGAATGTTTATAAAAATATGTTTGTAACTGTCTGGTTTAAGCTCTAGTATTATCAGACATTCTAGGCAATCATAGTACTTTCTATATTATAAACGGGGACTGGTATTACAGTAGGACTGTTTCTTTTTTCTGTTAGAGGCTTTGGATAGTTAACACGATATGTTAGTGTTTAGGTAAAAGGTTTTTGTAAGGAGCCTTCTCTATATACACTATAATACTCAGAGTTCCTTAGATTACACTCATTTGGTTACAGATTTACTCTGAACAACCCTATTATATAACTGCTGAACCACTGAGCATCTGCACTAATTTATCTTTATGGTTTATATTAAAGGGGAGATTGCTCAAAGCACTGAGACACAGCATGGATAAATAAGTAAGGGAGGAAGGGCTAGGATCTACAAAAATAACTAACTGACTTTGTAATTCTGTTAACCATAGCCCACTCTTCACAAGGGTACGTTTTTGCAGGTTAATCACAAGAAATGTTATTTTAGACTTTCTGTATTATAGAAGATTGTGAATATAACTGTGTAAACTGATTATACTATAACTCCTTGAGAGCTGGGAAACTCCTAAAGAGGGACAGAAGGGGGAGGGAAGAAAAAGAAAAAAAAAATAGTATCCAAAACTAAACTCATCTGAAAGAGGGGTACTGTTTAAATTAATTAAAGGTTTAGGGTGCCCTCAGACTAGCCACCTGGATCACTGAGGTTTATTCTAGCTAAGGGTCAGCGTGTACCACCTGGTTGATTATAGACAGATAAAGCGGGCTCTTCTTACTTATCTATTTATTTATTTGTTTGTTTTTTCTGTTTCTTTTCGTTCCCCCCCTTTTTTTTTTTTTTTTTGTTTCTCCTTTTTGCTTAGGAGACAGGGATTCCTAACTGAATTCACTTAATTAACACTTTGTCTCCCTTCACATCCTCCTTTTTTCTCTTTTTTTCTTTTTTTGAACTTCTTTTCCCTCACCTCAATCACTGAACACATCACTTAGCACACTCACTTTCCCCCCCCCCCCTCACCCCCCCTCGGGGTTCCCCCTTTTTTTTTTTTTTTTTTTTTTTTTTCTTCCCCTTTTTTTCTCTCCCCTTTCCTTTTCCCACATTAGTCACTAATTATTCAATCAACCCACTGATTACCCACATTTTTTCGTACTCCTTTCCTTCCCCCCCTTTCCTTTCTTTTCCCCCCCCTTTTTTTTTTTTTTTTTTTTTTTTTTTTTTTTCTTCTCTTCTCCCCCCCCCCTCTCTCTCCTCACCTTTTCCTCACACGAGTTATTAATTAATCACTATTTTCTTCACTTTAGTACACAGCACATGGATAAGTTTCTTAATAGTCACGGCAAATCCCTGTCTCCAAGTATGACAAATAAACAGAAAGATAGGAGAGCTAAAAATATAACTGATACCCCTATAGATGCACACTCAGCTGAGCCACTAAATACCCAAGCTTTAGTAGATAGTATCTCCGAGGCCCTAGCCCCAAAATTCGAGACCTTGAGATTGGAGATCAAACAAGACATTATGTCCCTCACCCAAGAACTCAAACAATTCTCAAACAGGGTGCAAGAAGTCGAACAGAGAGTCTCGGATCTAGAAGATCTTAGCATAATACATAGTTCCAAGCTGGACACTGCCGACTCTAAGTTGGGGAAAATTCAGTCTAAACTAGAGGAGTTAGAAAACCGTTCCAGAAGGAACAACTTCAGAATCATAGGGGTCCCAGAAGGGAAGCAATATGAAGATCTGAATAAGTTTGTCTCTGAGACATTAGTACAGTTACTTAAAATTCCACAAACATACCCTAAAATTGTTATTGAAAGAATACATAGATTAGGCAGATCTCCCCTGGACAGTACAGGGAAGGCTAGACCTAGACCAGTTATAGTTAAAGTTTTAAATTTTCAGGACAAAACTACTATTTTTGAATATTATCGTAAAAACCAGCCTGTTGCCATGGGGAGTTCAAATATTCTCCTGTTTCAGGATTTTTCCACGGAAACAGCAATAAAGAGAAGGGAGCTCTCGCCAATTTGCACTAAGCTCATTAATTTAGGTATTCGAGCTACCTTAATCTATCCTGCCAGACTCAAAGTCTGGATCAAGGATGAATTTTATTTTGCTGAATCCCCCAAAGATGCAAGGGAACTCTTAGCCAAACTTAATCTCCCTGCTTAGTTGAATGGTTCCCAAACATGGTAGAGTATGGGTTATGGGGCAATCTCGTGTCCCTCCCCTCCCTCCCCTCTCCCCCCCCCCCCTTTTTTTTTTTTTTTTTTTTTTTTTCTTCTCTCTTTCTTTTTTTCTTTCTCTTCTTCCTCCTCTCTCTCCATCCCCCCCCCCACTCCACTGATTTTGGTAGGCTCAAATTTCAAATATGCAAGAGCTAGATAGTATTAAATTTGCTTCGTGGAATATTGGAGGCCTGACATCCCCCATTAAAAGAAAAGCAATATTAAATCAGCTAAGAAAGATAAACACCGATATTGCATTCCTTCAGGAAACACACTTGAAAATTGAGGAAGTTTTGAAATTAAAATCATCATGGGTGAGGGAGGTATATGCATCTCCAAGTGTAGATAGAAAAAGAGGGGTGGCTATTTTACTTGGAAAAAAGATTATGGTAAATGGTCTGCAAGTCTTAAGTGTTAAAATAGATCCCGAAGGACGTTTTATTATGCTGAAAATCAGAGTGGCAAAAATAACATACACACTGTGTAATATTTACGCTCCCAATGTGATAGATTCAATATTCTGGGATTCCTTACAAACCAAAATAATGTTTTTTCAGGAAGGATACCTGATTTGTGGGGGAGATTTCAATATGACCCCACAATATCCCTTAGACAGGCTGAGAGCTGATTCGAAACAGAGGAAAAACAAAAAAGATAAATTGGAAACTAAGATTATTAAAAATATCATTCAGAATTTGGCTGTAAAAGACATATGGAGATTACAAAATCCTGATGTTAGAGACTTCACGTGCCTTTCTAAGGCGCACAAGTCACTCTCCAGAATTGACTTATTTCTTATCGATGATAGGTTGCTTAAATTGAAAGTTAAGGCAGAAATTCTACCGATATCTCTTTCGGACCATGGTCCTATTTCTCTCCAAATTCAACAAGTTGAGGTGAGGACTAGACAATCGCGTTTTTACTTCCCAACCTACTTATCAAAAGATTTAAAATTTAAAAATTGGCTCAAACTTAAATTTGAAGAATACGCAGAATATAATTCTGAGTATCTAGACCGCCCGGTGGTATTTTGGGAGGCGGCGAAGGCAGTCTTAAGAGGGGAAATAATATCATTTAGCTCCAATATAGTCAAAAAACTTAAAGCTAGAGAGAAAGAAATGCTTAGGTCATTGTCTAACTCATACAATCATTATTTGTTAGCAAAAACGCAGGTAAATTGGTTAAGATACACAAGAGCTAAGAAAGAGAGAGATACTTACCTTATCCATCAAACAACTCAAAAAGATATAAAAACACAAGCTAAGTTCTATAGATTTGGCAACAAATCAGGGAAACTTTTAACTAAGTTAGTTAAAGGAGCGAAAGGCTCGACGACGATTGAATCAATTCAGAGTGAGGGGGAAACACTTACTACGACCGAAGAGATCTTGATGAACTTTACAAAATATTACCAAGACATTTATACATTAAGAAAATCAGATAAGAGTCAATCTGATCAATTTTGGAGTAATATGATTCTTCCAACTATTACAATAGAAGATAGGGAAAATTTAAATACCCCTATTCGTGAATCTGAAATTGAGAGAGCTATTCTTAAACTTGCATTGGATAAGACACCGGGTCCAGATGCGTTACCAAACGAATTCTACAAAATTCTCTCCCCAGTGATAGTACCGAGCCTTTGCAAAATGTATAATGCCATCTATACTGACGGGGTTCAAATTCCACCCTCCTTTTCGGCTTCAAATACAACCTTAATACCTAAGCAGGGGAAAGATCCTAGTCTGAAAGGTTCTTACAGACCTATAGCTCTCTTGAACACAGATTATAAAATCTTAACCTCTGTGTTAGCAGATAGGCTACAACCTTTATTAAACTCTATTATTCATACTGATCAAGCAGGATTTCTCGCCAACCGCAACTCATCTGCAAAGATAAGAGAGATTCTGTTACTTGTGGATTATTTTTCACAGGGGCGGGAGGAGGAAGAGGACACCCCTGACATGGCAGTTATTTCAATAGATGCTGAAAAAGCATTTGATTCTATACATTATGATCATATAATGCACTCTCTGTCCAAATTTGGTTTTGAAGGTAAATTTTCTCAATTTATAAGGAATCTCTATAATAAACCTCATACAAGGTTGTTAGTTAATAGTATACTCTCCCCAGAAATCACGCTGGAGAGGGGAACACGCCAGGGATGTCCTCTTTCTCCCCTGCTTTTTGATCTCTCAATAGAACCTCTGGCAATTGCAGTTAGACACCAGTTAGAAGGCATAAAAATTCGAAGAAAGGAGCTTAAAATTGCCTTATATGCCGATGATATTCTCTTATATTTATCTAATATCAAAAAAAACCTCCCAATACTATTATCCATTATCAGTCAATTTGGATCCTTTTCAGGATACAAAATAAATAACTCAAAATCGGAATTTCTCTGGTTAAGGAAGAAAAATGACGTGTCCTTAAACATACCTTTTAAAACAGTCTCTGACTCATTTAAATACTTGGGCGTCTTAGTACCTTCAAACATAGAAAATCTCTATGATTTTAATATTCCCCCCAATACTTCTAGACATCAAGCAGAAATTGAAAAATTGGCAAAACCTCCCCCTATCTATTTCAGGTCGGGTAGCCCTATTTAAAATGGTTTTATTGCCAAAATTGCTGTACATTCTACAAAATGTTCCAATTATACTCAAGGGGAAGGATATTCGGACACTGAATACTCTGTTGAGAAACTTTATTTGGCAAGGCAAGGTCCCAAGAATTGCTCTCTCTAAGATACAGCTACCTCGAAGTTATGGGGGCTTTGCACTCCCAGATCTGCGTCTTTATAACTATGCTTTCTTAGCACGCATAGTAGCAGATTGGTTCCTGTCTAAGGATTATGTTACAAATAACGAACTAGAAAATAGTATTTGTTACCCATTTCTACCAACGGCTTTGACGCATTGTAAATTAAAATCAATACCTCAAGAGCTGAAAGGGTTTAAAACTATATATAATCCTATACAGAGCTGGTGGAAAATGGGTAAACTCATGGACCTGGACTGCAGAGTGTCAAAGTTCCTTTCATTTGTAGGTAACCCTCAATTTTTAGCAGGTATACACTCAGCAGTGTTCCTAAGATGGCACAGTTTAGGCTTGGGTAGGGTTATTCAATTCATTGATAAGGAGAACCAGTGTGTGAAAACTTTTGAGTCATTAAAACAAGAATTCAATCTGCTTAATAAAGAATTCTTTGCGTACCTACAGGCTAGACATTTTGTAGAAGAGTTACGGAAGGAAGTAAATAGACCATGGTCTTGGGGGAATCTTGAGGGGTGGTTGAACATAGTGGAAAAGGGACACTTGTCTATCACTCCATGTTACCAGTTACTTATCTCCCTTAAGGGCCGATTGAATTTGGAGAAACTTTCAACAGAGTGGAACACCTTAGCACATGATGGAAACATTAATCCACAGCTTGTGCAGGGCTCGTTTACTAGAATAGCACAAACTACACTATCTGCTACCTGGAGGGAGTCTCATGTGAAACTCCTTTATAGGGCATACTTTACCCCAGAAAAAGGTCTCAGATGCGGAAATTTAGATTTTAATAAATGTCCAAAATGTTCGAAACCCGCAGCTGACCTTGTTCATATGATATGGAACTGTCCTAGAGTAAGTCAATTCTGGATGAAACTAGAATATTGGTTGAAGAACTCCCTTAAGATCTCTCCATTAGAATTCTCTTTGACTTATAATGTGTTCTTAAGGAAAGACATGGGGAAGCTACACCCACAACATAAACTAATCAATATGACAATAATTGCAGCTAGATATTTAATATTTAAAAGATGGAAAACGAATGTAACTCCAACTATCATGGAAGTGAAAAACTGTTTAAAAAAACAGTGTATACTAGAACAGAGGGACACGGACATGAATAACGAAGGAGATATCAGAAAGTTTTTTCTAAAATGGTCGCTATTTATTAAGACCCTTTCTGTAACTGAGACTGACTATATGATTTTTCCATTTAGAAATTCGGAACTGGTATTACTCGGAGTATGGTAAAAATGTATCCCAACTTATACGATTCCCAACACTGGGGTGGGGGATGGGGGAGGGAGAGAGAGCAGAGGTTAATCTTACCCTTTTAATTCTTTGATCCCCCTTTTTTTTTTTTTTTTTTTTTTCTCTTTTCTTTCTTTCTTCTTTTTTTTTCTCTGTTTGGAGGAGGGGGGCCGCGGGGGGAGGGTGGGTCGGTTAATACAAACGATGTTATGATCAGAGGCGATTATAAATAGAGGTGATCCTTAAAATACATCAGTACAAGGAGTCAAACTAAAGATAGGTCAAATTCAGACCCAACTTATAGAGTATTTTTTTTTTTTTTTTTTTTTTTATTTAGCTACAATGGATTGAAAGTCGTAGTCTATGGATTATGTGTAAACTTTATTCATATTTGTTCTTTGAATGTTGTATTAAGGTAATTACCTTTATCGTGGTTTTTTGTTGTACCTCTGAGTGTGATATCAATAAAAATTATTTTGAAAAAAAAAAAAAAAAAAAATTGCACTCCATATCTACTGTATATCATATATATTACAGAAAACATAGAGAACAATGTTCCATTAAAATCTACAAAAAACAAACAACGTTTCGGTCAGCACCTGACCTTAATCATGTTGTATACAGAAATGTCTATACACACTCTTTATATAGCCATTAGAGGCGGAGTTACAGATACCTGTGTGGGTGTTCAACTTTTTGTTAACCCTTTCTTTACAGATCAAGGTATAGTTCTCCATACTCCCTCTAGTGGATAAGGACACTTCATCTTAACCATCTATATTAACCTGTAAAACACAATATATATACATTGTTACCTAAATATTGCAAAACAATGTTAATTACTGTATTAATTTACCTCCCTATAATTGCAACATTATTCCAATCACAGAGTTTTATCTAAAAATATATCTCTCCTCAATGAATAAAATATTCATAAAGTTACATGCCAGTCTATCTCCCTGTTCATTCCCAAAGGGATTAGTGTTTGTAATGTATAGATCCAGTATGTTTCTCTACATTTAAGAGTTCGCTGTCTATCACCCCCCCCCCCCTCCTAGGTCTCTTGATCTGTTCAATGATCTGATACCTCAGTTGTGCAATAGTATGCCCTGCCTGTAAAAAGTGGTTAGAAACTGGAGCATCCCTGTTATTCCGTTGTATATTTGATTTGTGTTCAATAATTCTGTCCCTTATCCTACGTGTTGACTCACCTATATAAATTTTGGAACAGGGGAATTTAATTAAATAAATCACATACTCAGAATTGCATCTGAAATATCCAGGGATTTTATATTTCTTACCAGTTAGGGGATGGGAAAAAGAATCACCTTTAATGATGTTGTTACAGTTACAACACCCTAGGCATGGGAAACATCCCAGTTTAGGTGTAGATATATGTGTCTGTATCTGTCTCTTCCCTGAGCCTAGATCAGCTCTCACTAGTTCGTCTCTCAGATTTCTACACCTTTTGTATGCTGGCATTGGTGGTTCTTCAAACTCTTTGATATGGGGATTCAAATCTTTAATGACAGACCAATGTTTTCTGATGATATTATTTATATCTTTACTCAAGGGGTTGTACTGTGAGACAAAGACCATACATTTATTGTCCTGTTTTTGCTTCATTTTATTCCCTCTCAGGAGAGAATGTCTGGGGATTTTACTGACATCTTCAATTTGTTTTTGAATAAGTTGCTTAGGGAAACCTCTCTCCATAAAAAGTTTACCCATTTCCAGCAATCTGTTCTGTACAATATCCTCATCTGAGACAATCTTTTTGACTGTAAGGCTCATAGGAAGGCTTTTAATAAGAGGGGGGGATGAGCACTTTCATATCTAAGAAGGCTATTTCTATCGCTCTCCTTCCTGTATAGATCCACTTTTAGATCCCTTCCATTCTTAATAACCTTAGTGTCTAGGAATGCCACTGATTCCTCACTGTATGTCAATTTAAATTTGATATGTCTAGTGGATATATTAAGGTCAGCCACAAACTCATGCAAGGAGTCAATGTCGCCCCCCCCATATGCCAAAGACATCATCTATATATCTAAACCAGCATAATCCATATTGTAGAAACAGCTTATTAGTGTATACAAATCTCTCCTCGTACACATTCATAAAGATGTTGGCATATGTGGGGGCGACATTCGACCCCATTGCAGTTCCTTGACATTGTATAAAAAAATTGATCTTGGAAAAGAAAATAATTACAGTAGAGGATAAGCTGTAATAATTCCAAAATGAATTCACATTGGGTAACAGATAGTATACCATTATTGTCAATAGCCTATCTAATAGCACCTAATCCACTAGTGTGGGTAATTGATGTGTACAGGCTATTGACATCAAGGGTAAACCTCTCACTTTCCATACCTAGTTCTTTCAATTTAATAAAGAAATCCCCAGTATCCTTAATATAGGACATTGATTTTATAGCGAGGGGTCTAAGTAATTTGTCAAGGTATATAGAAACATTGGTCATGATAGAATTTGTGCTGGCCACAATTGGGCGGCCAGGAGGGGTATCTCTATTTTTGTGTATTTTAGGCAGTGTGTAAAATACTGGTGTAACAAATTTCTCTGGTAGTAAAATTTTTTGTTCTTTATCTGTTATCAGCCCATTACACATTGCCTTATCAATACATTTAACCAACTCACGTTTTACTTCATTTTTTATACAATGTCAAGGAAATGCAATGGGGTTGAATATGTCGCCCCCACATATGCCAACATCTTTATGAATGTGTACGAGGAGAGATTTGTATACACTAATAAGCTGTTTCTACAATATGGATTATGCTGGTTTAGATATATAGATGATGTCTTTGGCATATGGGGGGCGACATTGACTCCTTGCATGAGTTTGTGGTTGACCTTAATATATCCACTAGACATATCAAATTTAAATTGACTATTACAGTGAGGAATCAGTGGCATTCCTAGACACTAAGGTTATTAAGAATGGGAGGGATCTAAAAGTAGATCTATACAGGAAGGAGAGCGATAAAAATAGCCTTCTTAGATATGAAAGTGCTCATCCCCCCCCCCTCTTATTAAAAGCCTTCCTATGAGCCAATTCCTTACAGTCAAAAAGATTGTCTCAGATGAGGATATTGTACAGACCAGATTGCTGGAAATGGGTAAACTTTTTTATAGAGAGATTTCCCTAAGCAACTTATTCAAAAACAAATTGAAGATGTCAGTAAAATCCCCAGACATTCTATCCTGAGAGGGAATAAAATGAAGCAAAAACAGGACAATAAATGTATGGTCTTTGTCTCACAGTACAACCCCTTAAGTAATGATATAAATAATATCATCAGAAAACATCGGTCTGTCATTAAAGATTTGAATCCCCATATCAAAGAGTTTGAAGAACCACCAACCAATGCCAGCATACAAAAGGTGTAGAAATCTGAGAGACAAACTAGTGAGAGATGATCTAGGCTCAGGGAAGAGACAGATACAGACACATATATCTACACCTAAACTGGGATGTTTCCCATGCCTAGGGTGTTGTAACTGTAACAACATCATTAAAGGTGATTGTTTTTCCCATCCCCTAACTGGTAAGAAATATAAAATCCCTGGATATTTCAGATGCAATTCTGAGTATGTGATTTATTTAATTAAATGCCCCTGTTCCAAAATGTATTTAGGTGAGTCAACACGTAGGATAAGGGACAGAATTATTGAACACAAATCAAATATATACGACGGAATAACAGGGATGCTCCAGTTTCAAACCACTTTTTACAGGCAGGGCATACTATTGCACAACTGAGGTATCAGATCATTGAACAGATCAAGAGACCTAGGAGGGGGGGGGTGATAGACAGCGAACCCTTAAATGTAGAGGAACATACTGGATCTATACATTACAAACACTAATCCCTATGGGAATGAATAGGGAGATAGACTGGCATGTAACTTTATGAATATTTTATTCATTGAGGAGAGATATATTTTTAGATAAAACTCTGTGATTGGAATAATGTTGCAATTATAGGGAGGTAAATTAATACAGTCATTAATATTGTTTTGAAATATTTAGGTAACAATGTATATATATATATTGTGTTTTACAGGTTAATATAGATGGTTAAGATGAAGTGTCCTTATCCCCTTATCCACTAGAGGGAGTATGGAGAACTATACCTTGATCTGTAAAGAAAGGGTTAACAAAAAGTTGAACACCCACACAGGTATCTGTAACTCCGCCTCTAATGGCTATATAAAGAGTGTGTATGGACATTTCTGTATACAACATGATTAAGGTCAGGTGCTGACCAAAACATTGTTTGTTTTTTGGTATGTCTCTAATTAAAAGTTACAAAATTTCTACATTTTGGTTCTGATACCTTTTTTATTTGCTGATACTATATGGGGTTAGTGCATGGACCCTAACAGCGTGCCCCAGAGACTTGATGGTGAGTGCTGGGCATACCTTTGATTTTTCCATTAAAATCTCCACCATCTTTAAATACAAATCCTTATTTTTTATTCTATGTAGCTAATAGACTCTAGTCATATGGGTCATATTGAGAAGACAACATTCCCAAATTGAAGCTTTTCCAATTGTGGCTCATAGTGGGGGGAAAAAAACAACTTTTCGACTAATGGCAATTAGATTTCTGTTAATACTGTTATATCCCTATACTGTATATGCTGCTTTACAAAAAAAAAGCATCTACTGAATTTGCTAACACACCCTGATTAGGCAGAGAACTCCATATCCTTATTGTTCTTACGGTAAAGAACCTCATATACGGCTATAGGAGACATTTCTGTTCCTCGAGTTCCAATAGATACCTTCTTGTCCTTTATTTAATAAACTGTCTCATTGGAGAGGTATTTGAACTGTTGTTGCATCCATGCCACTATCTTAAAGGGATACTCAAGCAAGCAACTGATTAAAGCTAATTGTATTTAAAGCAGCTGCAGGAACAATCACCAATTGAAATGGGTTAGACTCTCTTACTCTTCAATGGGAAGTTTTTTTTGTGGTTGCCTCTTATTTACATAGCTCATCTATGCAATGGGCATTCAGCATTTAACAACGTTGCCACGAGATGGATTTATACTTGTGAAAGGTCACTAGACTAAGGGCTAGATTAATAGTGGAGTGCTATTTACCGATTCTGTTAGAGCGCTAATTTAGCTAGAAGTAATCTTTTCGTGCGCGTCGGATTGCGCTGGTATTATGAGTTGAAAGTAAAAAGTTATTACGCCCGTGCCAACCTGACGAACACAAACAGCTTACTTCTAGCGCAATTAGACTATCACGCAAAAGATAACTTATTGCTCCCTAGAAGTCAATGGAGGGGGAAAAAAGCCAGACTTGAGTGCTAACCTGATCGCATATTCTCATATGCGCTAACCCAACATGAAAATATGAATTTCACATTCAAATGTGCTGCACATAGCAGAATATGTTCTATTTATTCATAAATACATATTTCTATATCTGATATTTTTTTGGTACAATATATATTTATACATTTCTTTCATATAGGTGGCGAGAGTCCATGAGCTAGTTACTGATGGGAAATACATTCCTACCAGGAGGGGTAAAAGTTTCCTAAACCTCAAATGCCTATAGATACACCTTCCACCTCACACATACCTCAGTTTTAAAAACTTTGCCTCCTTAGGAGATGGTGAAGCATGATGTGCTTGATTTCTTCAGTGAACAGTGCTTCTAAGCATATTGAGGCCCAGTTCCTCTCTAAGTGCAGTGTTTGTCTGAGGGATGTGAAGGGAGTATTGCCTGATAATACCATGTTTTCACCTATGGGAAAGCTTTTCTTAAGGCTCTCTGTAAATCGGTCAAAGGGATTAATCTGCTGCCTCCCTTTATAGATTGACATTATACTCTTGTACCATTACCTCTGCTGATATGTTTCATACTGGTTTGGCTGTCTGCTATATGTGGATGGTGTCTTAAACTGAAGGTAAAGTTAATTCTATTTCACAGTCTAATATCACTTGTTGACCCAAATTGATATGAGTTTAAGTCATAATTTTTTTCAATTTCAAATAATAAAGTCTTTTTTTCCTGTTTATACTCAAATGTTTAACTTTGCCGATGTCAACCCGTAATTTTTTTTGGTCACGTTTTCTTTTCATCCAACTGAAATTCTGGCCGTTAGGCGGCCGTCAATCTACGTCATCCGCCTTCCAGATGATCTGCGCATGCGTTTTATTTTTATTATCGGACTTGCAATACAAGCGCGCTCCCGTTTCGAATATGAGAATTGGTGAAATCTGGAATGCTACAAATATTTACACAGCATAATAAACAGTTCAATTACTGTTTTAAAACAATAACAATGTAATCTCATATAATACATTAGTATGAGAATTGACATTAATTATTGCCATGAGTGGACTACGTTATGCGCATGCGCAGTTTGTTGCATTCCTCGTGAACGCGCGTTGGAGACTGCTCTGTACGTCAGTCTCTAAAATAAGGAAATGGCTGTGGGGAGGAGTTAGGAAGGTAACGATAGTGAAAAAGAAAAGTTTTTTTTTTACATAAATATATAATCGATTTGTGACAAAAGCTTAGCGACTTAGTAAATGAAGATATGACTAATTGATTGGTGTATAGAGAGCGGTAAAACTTTACCTTCACTTTAAAGGTAAGTATGAAAATGTATCTTTTTTTAACAAAGACACTCTCAGCTATGGATTAGGCACTTTTTAAGCAAAAGTAGTTTTATATTGTTTATATATATATATATATATATATATATATATATATATATATATATATATATATATATATATATATATATATATATATATATATATATATATATATATATATATATATATATATAGTATTCAAATAGGATAAGCACTCACTGGACTTCAGCCGTCTGTGTAATAAAAATTTTATTGGTGACATTTCGGGACAAAAAAACAGTCCCTTCCTCTGACAAACAACAATACAAAGTACCAAACTAATAAAGGTGAATAAAGCCCTCCCCTGTGTTCAAAAACCAATCAATGTGATCTGCGTGTAAAGACTGGAGAGACAAGTCTCCTGATAGGTTAGAGACCAAAGGTCAAACAAGTTGATAGGATTAAAAACTGTCAATCAAAGTGCATATTAATCTGAATGATTAAAAGTGAACAAAAGTGTGTGTGTTAAAAAACAAAGTCCTGGGTCAGCAACTAATAAATAGGCATATAAAGACAACAAAGGGTGTCAATCATAATGTTGAGTGAGGCCCGTGTGGCATTGATTTACATCATACAAATAACCAATGGCATTAGTCCACACAAAAGGATCAAGCCCGATCAACCAATCACACAATCCGTCAGACAAATGGTAAGATGAGTCACAACTCGTCCGGCTCCACCTCCAAAATTGTCCGTGTCTCCCAGATTGACTCTGTCAAAAGATTTATGTCGATCAGGATATATCCATCACGCTAGTCACCAACTGTCAATAGGGGTCTCATGTATATCCCCACTGAGTTAAGATCTATCACAACCCCATAGAAGTCCGGTCCCAGATACATAGACTGGACAAAGGCTAAAGCGACATCGTCCAGAACAATGGGAGCACACAATCGCCACACTTTCCCATCGGGTCCACTCCGACCAAGAGCTGCGACACATTACCATCACAAATAGAAAATAGAAAATAACCACTATCCTGTCTCAATCTGTGCCCGACAAGTGTATACTATCTAGCGCGCGTCACTGGCCAATGGTGTGTCGGTGTGGAGCCACACACCACCGGTGCACCAATCATACGCATTGTTGACTAAATATTGTAGTCACATGTCTCTAACCAATAGTGTTACAGTGTGGCGCCACACACCACTGAAGCACCAATCATGTAAAGTATAGCCACAATGCACGCCCATATATTCGCAAGTAATCTACATACTATGGACGGCACTGTCTAACTCTGTCAGTAAAGAAGACGCTGCCGAAAGAAACACCTAGTTACCAACACAACCATGTATCAACAAGAACTACTATGTTCTGTTAAAAGAAAAACAAAACAAAACCTAGAGATTCGCAATATCTAAATGACCACCTATCAAACCAATCACAACTGCCAAAAAACCAGGCAGTGTCACAACGACTCTTCAATGTGTAAGACAAACAATGTGTAGTTCCCACATGCAGAACCCAAATCATAGATATGCGCGTACCAAATATAACCAAAAAGCCGTAGGCAATCCCTTATAGCCTAATACATGCAACAAACTGTCTTGGCAACGCCATGTGTAAGTGTCATCGGCCGCTGCCTATCACATTAAGTGTTCCTCATAAATTAGTGATACGGCAACAAGCCACTATCAGAGTGTGAAACAAACTTAAACATACCAACTCCCTATATCATAGTATAAATAAATTAATCAAAATACATAATTAGTTAGCTCCAATAGTGTCTAGATCAAACCAAGATCCTAGACATTCTACAGAAAATAATGATAGTGGAAACAAGCCACTTATCGGAGTGTGAATAAACGTCATCCTACCAACTCCATATCGTATCAAAATAAATCTATCAAAATACATAATTGGTTAGCTTCAATGGTGTCTAGATCAAACCAAGATCCTGGACATTCCAGAGAAAATAGTGTAATATTGGTAGTGGTGCCGCCTATAACTGTTTATGTGTGTAATTCCATGCCCCCACAGCCTGTCACTCTCTAAGCACCAACATGGCTATTTGCTGACCAAGGAACATTGCCAGAATAAAAACAAACAAAACAAAAACAAATTAAAAGCAATGGTGTCCTATTGCAATATTAGTATCTTGTTTAAAAAATGTACCCATTGTATATCTTCTTAACATCAGAGGAACATAATGGTAGTGTACAGAGTAATCATCATACTATATCTATTCATATAAGTGAATTGAGGACAAAACCTGTATCAAATAGGTTCACAAAGGCTCGTGGACTCTCACTATCATGTGTGGACCATAGACTCTCATTACTAAAGATGGATCAATGAACTCTCATCAAAGATAGCATTGCCATCCTGTGTGGACGTTAAGACCTCTTGGTTGTAATGTCCCCAATTCGAACATCCATCTGGCTTCTTTCTTTAGAAGAATTGTCGCCCTGTCGCCTCCTCTGTTCAATTTAGGAACATGGTCAATGATCCGAAATCTCATGTCTGTGACCGTGTGTCCAGCTTCCAAAAAGTGGTGAGCCACCGGTTGGTCTGATTTACCATTGTTGATTGCAGATCTAATACTGGACCGGTGATTTGCCATCCTAGTCCTGGCGTCATCTGTCGTCTTACCGGTGTAATATTTGCCACATGGACAATTCAAGAGATATACGATATGCGTGGTGGTACAGGTCACTACATGTCTAATTTTATACTTCTTCCTGCGTTCTGGGTGTTGAAAGTGTGTCCCCGCTATCATCGCATTGCATGTGACACACCCTAGGCATCTGTAACACACTGTTTTCTTGCTGAGCCAAGTTGTATGTGTGGCTTCAGTGATGTCCGTCTTCATCAGCAGATCCCTGAGGCTCCAGCCCCTTCTGTAGCCAATCTGTGGCGTCTGCCATTTCGTAAAGGGTAACTTCGGGTCAGCCTCCAATAACTTCCACTCTTCCTTCAGAGATTGAATAATCCGGTTCTTATCTGGTGTGTAGGAGGTTACGAAAGTCATTTGAGGTGACTTCCAATTATCAACAGTATTGCTCCTTGTAGGCGTAATAGCCAATGTGCGCATTTCAGTAAGCACCTTCTGGCTGTACCCCCTTTCCTTGAATCTTTGTGTCATTTCTTCAAGCTGGGTTAGACATCTCTCATTTTCAGTGTTGTTTCTAATTACTCGTTGGTATTGTGCTTTTGGGATGTTTTTGATTAGACTGGGTTGGTGGCAACTGCGAGCATGTAGAATTGAATTTCGGTCAGTTGTCTTCCTATATAGGGTAGTTCCCAACTTAGTGCCATTCTTAAAGACCCTAACGTCTAGATAATCCACAACCTCACTGTTGGTGGTATGACTGAATCTGATTGTGCTGTCGATCTCATTGAGGGTCTGAATCCATGTGTCCAGTGTATCTGGGCCATCTTGCCATATCAGAAACAAGTCATCAATATAGTGACAGTAATATTTTATTTCTGTTTTTTCAAATATCTTCAATATATTGATCTCATAATCAGCCATGAAAAGATTGGCTAGTGATGGGGCCACATTGGACCCCATCGCCGTGCCAGAGGTTTGCAAATAGTAGATCTTGTCAAACCGAAAATAATTTTCAGAGAGGCATATATCCAGAAGTTTGATTAGTACCTCCTCAGAAGGGCCAATATATGGTACTTGTCTTAGACATTTGGCCACTGCTGCTATACCCGATGTATGTGGTATAACAGTATATAAGCTTGAAACATCTAGTGTGGCCAAAATGTCAGTTGGTTTCATGTCTGTAATCCGTAATATATGAGACATAAAATCTGTGGAGTCCCGAATATATGATTTTTGTTGCTTCACCCACGGTTGTAGGAAGGACTCAACGTATTCTGCCAGTGGTTGGAGCAGCGAACCCCTGGCCGACACAATCGGCCTGCCAGGGGGATTTTTACTGTCCTTGTGGACCTTGGGGAGTGTGTATAGTATGGGAACCACTGGAAAATCCCGTTTCAGAAAACTGTAGTGGTTCTGTGTAATCTGACCCTCAGTTAACCATTGTTGTAAACTGGCATCGATTTTCTTTTTGAGTACTGTTGTGGCATCAGCAGTGGGATAATCCCAAGAATACAATTACATCACTACCACCCAGCTCAGGAAACCGTTTTTTAGGTTGAGGCAGAGGCCGCACACGAGGAGGGGGGAGCACTGCCCGCCGCCCTCCAACACAGCTGTAAAAACAAATATGGTGTTTAATATTAGTAATCGTATATTAAATGAGGCAGAAATGAGCCTGCTTAACAAAGGACTATCATTTATACCAGTCACCAAGAAAGATAACTTTGACCTATATATAGACATTCAAAAATTTGGGAGAAATCTCAGGTTAAAGGAGTACTTTGGCACTGAAAATGATGAGATTGACGTCATAGATAGATTCAAACCAAAAGGGCGTTTTGATCCACATTCCAATAATGCCACCATCCAGACAGTCACTAACTTCTTAGCGGAACAGATTCCCAAAAGATCTACGCATCGGTGGTCTGATAATTTGACTAAAGAAGAAAGACTTGCCATTGGCTCACTACAGAAAGACTCTTCCATCGTCATACGCCCCGCCGATAAAGGCGGGGGTATAGTAGTTATGAACACCATGGACTACAAGGCAGAAATTTTAAGACAACTATCTGACATAAAAACATATCAACCTCTTCCGAGTGATCCCACAACAGTACTCAAAAAGAAAATCGATGCCAGTTTACAACAATGGTTAACTGAGGGTCAGATTACACAGAACCACTACAGTTTTCTGAAACGGGATTTTCCAGTGGTTCCCATACTATACACACTCCCCAAGGTCCACAAGGACAGTAAAAATCCCCCTGGCAGGCCGATTGTGTCGGCCAGGGGTTCGCTGCTCCAACCACTGGCAGAATACGTTGACTCCTTCCTACAACCGTGGGTGAAGCAACAAAAATCATATATTCGGGACTCCACAGACTTTATGTCTCATATATTACGGATTACAGATATGAAACCAACTGACATTTTGGCCACACTAGATGTTTCAAGCTTATATACTGTTATACCACATACATCGGGTATAGCAGCAGTGGCCAAATGTCTAAGACGAGTACCATATATTAGCCCTGCTGAGGAGGTACTAATCAAACTTCTGGATATATGCCTCTCTGAAAATTATTTTCGGTTTGACAAGATCTACTATTTGCAAACCTCTGGCACGGCGATGGGGTCCAATGTGGCCCCATCACTAGCCAATCTTTTCATGGCTGATTATGAGATCAATATATTGAAGATATTTGAAAAACCAGAAATAAAATATTACTGTCGCTATATTGATGACTTGTTTCTGATATGGCAAGATGGCCCAGATACACTGGACACATGGATTCAGACCCTCAATGAGATCAACAGCACAATCAGATTCAGTCATACCACCAACAGTGAGGTCGTGGATTATCTAGACGTTAGGGTCTTTAAGAATGGCACTAAGTTGGGAACTACCCTATATAGGAAGACAACTGACCGAAATTCAATTCTACATGCTCGCAGTTGCCACCAACCCAGTCTAATCAAAAACATCCCAAAAGCACAATACCAACGAGTAATTAGAAACAACACTGAAAATGAGAGATGTCTAACCCAGCTTGAAGAAATGACACAAAGATTCAAGGAAAGGGGGTACAGCCAGAAGGTGCTTACTGAAATGCGCACATTGGCTATTACGCCTACAAGGAGCAATACTGTTGATAATCGGAAGTCACCTCAAATGACTTTCGTAACCACCTACACACCAGATAAGAACCGGATTATTCAATCTCTGAAGGAAGAGTGGAAGTTATTGGAGGCTGACCCGAAGTTACCCTTTACGAAATGGCAGACGCCACGGATTGGCTACAGAAGGGGCCGGAGCCTCAGGGATCTGCTGATGAAGACGGACATCACTGAAGCCACACATACAACTTGGCTCAGCAAGAAAACAGGGTGTTACAGATGCCTAGGGTGTGTCACATGCAATGCGATGATAGCGGGGACACACTTTCAACACCCAGAACGCAGGAAGAAGTATAAAATTACAGGGAGTGCAGAATTATTAGGCAAATGAGTATTTTGACCACATCATCCTCTTTATTCATGTTGTCTTACTCCAAGCTGTATAGGCTCGAAAGCCTACTACCAATTAAGCATATTAGGTGATGTGCATCTCTGTAATGAGAAGGGGTGTGGTCTAATGACATCAACACCCTATATCAGGTGTGCATAATTATTAGGCAACTTCCTTTCCTTTGGCAAAATGGGTCAAAAGAAGGACTTGACAGGCTCAGAAAAGTAAAAAATAGTGAGATATCTTGCAGAGGGATGCAGCACTCTTAAAATTGCAAAGCTTCTGAAGCGTGATCATCGAACAATCAAGCGTTTCATTCAAAATAGTCAGCAGGGTCGCAAGAAGCGTGTGGAAAAACCAAGGCGCAAAATAACTGCCCATGAACTGAGAAAAGTCAAGCGTGCAGCTGCCAAGATGCCACTTGCCACCAGTTTGGCCATATTTCAGAGCTGCAACATCACTGGAGTGCCCAAAAGCACAAGGTGTGCAATACTCAGAGACATGGCCAAGGTAAGAAAGGCTGAAAGACGACCACCACTGAACAAGACACACAAGCTGAAACGTCAAGACTGGGCCAAGAAATATCTCAAGACTGATTTTTCTAAGGTTTTATGGACTGATGAAATGAGAGTGAGTCTTGATGGGCCAGATGGATGGGCCCGTGGCTGGATTGGTAAAGGGCAGAGAGCTCCAGTCCAACTCAGACGCCAGCAAGGTGGAGGTGGAGTACTGGTTTGGGCTGGTATCATCAAAGATGAGCTTGTGGGGCCTTTTCGGGTTGAGGATGGAGTCAAGCTCAACTCCCAGTCCTACTGCCAGTTTCTGGAAGATACCTTCTTCAAGCAGTGGTACAGGAAGAAGTCTGCATCCTTCAAGAAAAACATGATTTTCATGCAGGACAATGCTCCATCACACGCGTCCAAGTACTCCACAGCGTGGCTGGCAAGAAAGGGTATAAAAGAAGAAAATCTAATGACATGGCCTCCTTGTTCACCTGATCTGAACCCCATTGAGAACCTGTGGTCCATCATCAAATGTGAGATTTACAAGGAGGGAAAACAGTACACCTCTCTGTACAGTGTCTGGGAGGCTGTGGTTGCTGCTGCACGCAATGTTGATGGTGAACAGATCAAAACACTGACAGAATCCATGGATGGCAGGCTTTTGAGTGTCCTTGCAAAGAAAGGTGGCTATATTGGTCACTGATTTGTTTTTGTTTTGTTTTTGAATGTCAGAAATGTATATTTGTGAATGTTGAGATGTTATATTGGTTTCACTGGTAAAAATAAATAATTGAAATGTGTATATATTTGTTCTTTGTTAAGTTGCCTAATAATTATGCACAGTAATAGTCACCTGCACACACAGATATCCCCCTAAAATAGCTAAAACTAAAAACAAACTAAAAACTACTTCCAAAAATATTCAGCTTTGATATTAATGAGTTTTTTGGGTTCATTGAGAACATGGTTGTTGTTCAATAATAAAATTAATCCTCAAAAATACAACTTGCCTAATAATTCTGCACTCCCTGGAGACATGTAGTGACCTGTACCACCACGCATATTGTATATCTCTTGAATTGTTCATGTGGCAAATATTACACCGGTAAGACGACAGATGATGCCAGGACTAGGATGGCAAATCACCGGTCCAGTATTAGATCTGCAATCAACAATGGTAAATCAGACCAACCGGTGGCTCGCCACTTTTTGGAAGCTGGACACACGGTCACAGACATGAGATTTCGGATCATTGACCATGTTCCTAAATTGAACAGAGGAGGCGACAGGGCGACAATTCTTCTAAAGAAAGAAGCCAGATGGATGTTCGAATTGGGGACATTACAACCAAGAGGTCTTAACGTCCACACAGGATGGCAATGCTATCTTTGATGAGAGTTCATTGATCCATCTTTAGTAATGAGAGTCTATGGTCCACACATGATAGTGAGAGTCCACGAGCCTTTGTGAACCTATTTGATACAGGTTTTGTCCTCAATTCACTTATATGAATAGATATAGTATGATGATTACTCTGTACACTACCATTATGTTCCTCTGATGTTAAGAAGATATACAATGGGTACATTTTTTAAACAAGATACTAATATTGCAATAGGACACCATTGCTTTTAATTTGTTTTTGTTTTGTTTGTTTTTATTTTGGCAATGTTCCTTGGTCAGCAAATAGCCATGTTGGTGCTTAGAGAGTGACAGGCTGTGGGGGCATGGAATTACACACATAAACAGTTATAGGCAGCACCACTACCAATATTAACACTATTTTCTCTAGAATGTCCAGGATCTTGGTTTGATCTAGACACCATTGAAGCTAACCAATTATGTATTTTGATAGATTTATTTTGATACGATAGGGAGTTGGTAGGATGAAATTTATTCACACTCCGATAAGTGGCTTGTTTCCACTATCATTATTTTCTGTAGAATGTCTAGGATCTTGGTTTGATCTAGACACTATTGGAGCTAACTAATTATGTATTTTGATTAATTTATTTATACTATGATATAGGGAGTTGGTATGTTTAAGTTTGTTTCACACTCCGATAGTGGCTTGTTGCCGTATCACTAATTTATGAGGAACACTTAATGTGATAGGCTGCGGCCGATGACACTTACACATGGCGTTGCCAAGACAGTTTGTTGCATGTATTAGGCTATAAGGGATTGCCTACGGCTTTTTGGTTATATTTGGTGCGCGCATATCTATGATTTGGGTTCTGCATGTGGGAACTACACATTGTTTGTCTTACACATTGAAGAGTCGTTGTCACACTGCCTGTTTTTTTGGCAGTTGTGATTGGTTTGATAGGTGGTCATTTAGATATTGCGAGTCTCTAGGTTTTGTTTTGTTTTTCTTTTAACAGAACATAGTAGTTCTTGTTGATACATGGTTGTGTTGGTAACTAGGTGTTTCTTTCGGCAGCGTCTTCTTTACTGACAGAGTTAGACAGTGCCGTCCATAGTATGTAGATTACTTGCGAATATATGGGCGTGCATTGTGGCTATACTTTACATGATTGGTGCTTCAGTGGTGTGTGGCGCCACACTGTAACACTATTGGTTAGAGACGCGTGACTACAATATTTAGTCAACAATGCGTATGATTGGTGCACCGGTGGTGTGTGGCTCCACACCGACACACCATTGGCCAGTGACGCGCGCTAGATAGTATACACTTGTCGGGCACAGATTGAGACAGGATAGTGGTTATTTTCTATTTTCTATTTGTGATGGTAATGTGTCGCAGCTCTTGGTCGGAGTGGACCCGATGGGAAAGTGTGGCGATTGTGTGCTCCCATTGTTCTGGACGATGTCGCTTTAGCCTTTGTCCAGTCTATGTATCTGGGACCGGACTTCTATGGGGTTGTGATAGATCTTAACTCAGTGGGGATATACATGAGACCCCTATTGACAGTTGGTGACTAGCGTGATGGATATATCCTGATCGACATAAATCTTTTGACAGAGTCAATCTGGGAGACACGGACAATTTTGGAGGTGGAGCCGGACGAGTTGTGACTCATCTTACCATTTGTCTGACGGATTGTGTGATTGGTTGATCGGGCTTGATCCTTTTGTGTGGACTAATGCCATTGGTTATTTGTATGATGTAAATCAATGCCACACGGGCCTCACTCAACATTATGATTGACACCCTTTGTTGTCTTTATATGCCTATTTATTAGTTGCTGACCCAGGACTTTGTTTTTTAACACACACACTTTTGTTCACTTTTAATCATTCAGATTAATATGCACTTTGATTGACAGTTTTTAATCCTATCAACTTGTTTGACCTTTGGTCTCTAACCTATCAGGAGACTTGTCTCTCCAGTCTTTACACGCAGATCACATTGATTGGTTTTTGAACACAGGGGAGGGCTTTATTCACCTTTATTAGTTTGGTACTTTGTATTGTTGTTTGTCAGAGGAAGGGACTGTTTTTTTGTCCCGAAACGTCACCAATAAAATTGTTTATTACACAGACGGCTGAAGTCCAGTGAGTGCTTATCCTATTTGAATACTATTGAAATACCCATAGAGCACCCTGGCGGTTGATGACAGATAGTGAGAGTTCACACACCTACAACAAAAATTATATATATATGCCTTGAGTCAGTTGTTTAGTGCTCCTTATATACTATAGCTGCAAAACAGGTTTGTTTGAGTTTGAAACATATCTTAGTATGTACTTGAAATGCAAAAGGAATTGCAAGAAAAAGAAAGATTGCCTCACTCTATTACTATATATATATGAGAGAAAAATTAGCTATCAAATTGGCACATGCATACTAAATAACTTTATTAAGAAAATTGCCAACAGATCAGAGTCCAGCCAGACTCCTGCACACACCCAAACACACACTGTTAAAAGTAGCCTAAACTCAGTACTATAAATTACTATTTTCTAAGTAGAGGTATTATAAATAATAATATCATGTACAATTAATTCAAATAGCATTTGGTAAATACCCCTCTTATAAGGTTATGCTGTTGAATTTAGTATCAAGTGAAATGCAAAGGCAGATATAAAAAAATAGCACTTGAAATGACCAAAAGATATTATCAGTGGTTATTGTTATGTAGAGACCGATATATTTAATTAAATATCATAAGTGAGATAATCACTCAACTAAAATACTGTGAGTGAGTACCCATAAAGATTATTCATTTACAGATATTAATACATGTGTATCGGCTCCACAACAAAGTATATATTTGTCTCAAATAAGTTGCAACTTATGTTAATAAAATTGCAAATAGCGGTATATATATATTGGCACTGTTTCCCACTCTCTCAAGCCTGCTATATATAGGAGCATAGATATAAAATTGCAAAAAATGTATATATTTTTGTTTTGTTTTTATGCTACTATGTCTCAAACTGAACCTGCCTCAGAAGTTACCATAGAAACTAAGCTGCTTGAACATATCTCTACAAAAAGATAAGTGTGTTTGTTTTTAAAGGCTGATCTGATTTCTTCAGCTCAATTATGTAGCTATTGTTTTAATATTTTCTCTGAGTATAAATGCTATCACTGTTAATAATTTCCAGTCTAATGCAGAGGGAATTTACTTTAGGGATGGAGGAGCCTAAAACTCCTGATGATAGGCCTAGTAAGCATTTAAATTCTGTATTCAAGACTATTGTTATTACTCCTAAAGTATTTCCTATTCCAGACCCTATCTCTAATCTCATTGCTAAAGAATGGTCTTAGCCTGGTACTTCTTTTAATCCTTCTTCTAGGTTTTAAAAATTGTATCTTTTACTTATTGCTAATTTGGAGCTTTGGGAAACAGTCCCTAACATTGATGGGGCTATTTTCACTCTTGCCAAAGGTACCATTCCTATAGAAGACAGCACTTCTTTTAAACCCTTTAGATAGAAGACTTGAATCTTAGCTTAGAAGGGCATATTTGCATATTGGCTATATTCTTAGACCAGTTATATCTATCACTGATGTTGCTGCTGCCTCTATATTTTCGTTGGGCAGTTTAGCTCAGCAGTTGTCTTTAGACCCAGAATTATCTAACATTATTTTCTTACTTCAACATGAAAATCATTTTATTTGCGATACTATCTTTTAATGTTGTGAAACTTACATCAAATCTTTGTCTTTAGCTATTCTTACTAGAAGAGCTTTATGGTTTAAATATTAGAATGCTGAGATGGTATCTAAACACGATTGCTATCTCTTTCTTTTCAAAGTAAAGAATCTTTTTGGTTCTCAATTGGATTCTATTATTTCCACTATCACTGGGGGGAAGGCAGTTTTTCTGCCCCAAGAAGGTGCAGGCCTCAAGCCAGTTCTTTTGGTAGGGGGCAGACTAAAGCTATTTCAAAATATTTGGATAGACTGTCCAAAATCAGTGGATTCAGAATATAATTTCTCAGGGGTATCGAATAGGATTCAAAATAAGACCTCCCTTGGGAAGATTCTTTCTTACCCATGTACTAAACAACCCAGTAAAAGCTCAAGCCTTTCTGAAATGTGTTTCAGATCTAAAACTTTCAGGGTTAATTGTCCCAGTTCCACAGCAGGATCAAGGATTGGGTTTTCATTCAAATCTATTCATTGTACCAAAGACCAATTTTAGATCTGAAAACTTTAAATAATTTTGTAAGAGTCCCAACTTTCAAGATGGTGACTATAAGAAATAGTCTGCCTTTTGTTCAGCAAGGTCACTTCATGTCCACAATAGACTTACATGACACTTAGCTTTACATTTTGATTCATCCAGATCCCTATCGATTTCTGAGATTTTCTTTTCTAAACAAGCATTACCAATTTGTCACTCTTCTGTTTGGCTTTGCAACAGTACCAAAAACATTCTCAAGAGTTCTAGGTGTTCTTCTATCTGTAATCAGAGAGCAGGGTATTGCTGTGTTTCCTTATTTGGACGATATCTTGGTACTAGCTCAATCTTTTAATTTAGCAGAATCTCATACAAAACAACTTCTGTTGTTTCTTCAAAGACATGGTTGGAGGATTGTATATTTGGATTTCAAACCGACAATGTCACAACAGGGCCATATGTCAATCATCAATGTGGGACTCGCAGTCCCCTAGCAATGAAAGAAGTATCTCTAATACTTTCTTGGGCGGAATCCAACTCTTGTCTAATCAATGCGATTAATATACCAGGTGTAGACAATTGGGAAGCGGATTATCTCAGCCATCAGTGTTCAATCAGATTGTGCAGATGTGGGGTCTTCCAGAGATAGCTCTGATGGCCTCTCATCTAAACAAGAATTTTCTCAGATACCTCTCCAGGTCTAGGGATCCTCAGGTGGAATTGATGGATGCTCTAGCGGTTCCATGGTTTTACCAACCTGCTTACATTTTTCCACCTCTGGTTCTTCTTCCAAGAGTGATCTCAAAGATCAGTGATGGCGAACCTATGGCACACGAGCAATAACTCTGTAAACATCACTCACTGTTCTTTCTGGCCTGTAAAGAGAGTGCGACAGGCCTATGCAAAAATTACAGAGAGTATATAAACGTAGTGCACCATTTACCTTCACTAGGAAGCATGCTCGCACAGTGAAAGCAAGGACAGCAGCAGCTGAGGAGGTAAGTTTCTGGCCTTTGAAAGAAGTCTTTATTTTATTTTCGTGGTGTCTAATTTTAATTTAGTTTAACAGTTACAGCGTGTAGTAGGCTCCTGCATCTGCACAGTGACAGTAGTCTCATCCAGAACTGTTTAAGAGTGTATGAAGTGTATTTTTATTTAGGATGCATATCCGGACGCAGGCATTATCATTTGCTATTCAAGTTCTAGTATGGGAACACAATGAGTAGAAAATGATATGCATCCTAAATAAAAAAAGCTCCAGTATGACAACACAATGTACCATTCTGAGTCCCGGCTTGTATTTTTAAGAGTTTGCCTGGCACCTACAGTGAGGGCTGAGCATGGTGATTTGGGGGTAATATCTGTTTGTTGTTGTTTTATTTGTCTCCCCCCCTCTCTCTCTACCTCTCCCTCCCCTCCTCTCTTGCTCCTTCTCTCTCTCTTCCTCTCCCTCTTTACCCCATATCTATCTCCCCATCTCTCTCTCTTTCCCCCACTCTCCCCCTCTCTCTCTCCCCCCTCTCTCTTCTTCTCTCCCCCTCCCCCTCTCTCTTCCTTCACCCCTCTCTCTCACTCCCCCCATCTCTCTCCCCACCTCTCTCTCTCCCCCACCTCTCTCTCTCCCTCCCCACCTCTCTCTCTCCCCCACCTCTCTCTCTCTCCCCCTCTCTCCCTCTCTCTTCTTCTCTCTCTTTCCCCCCTCTCTCTCTCCCCCTTTCTCTCTCCCCCCTCTCTTTCTCTCTTCCTCCCTCTACCTCTTTCCCCCTCTCTCCCCCCCTCTCTCCCGCTTCCTCCCTCTCTCTCTCTCTCCCACCCTCTTTACCCCATATCTCTCTTCCCCTCTCTACCCCTCACTCTCTCTTTACCACACTCTCTCCCTCTCTCGTTTGTATCATAGAAACATGTTTTATTGTTTTTATTTTGAGGTTTGGGAAACTTTGCTCCCTCCAGGTAGGAATGTATATTCCATCAGTAAATAGCTTGTGGACTCTCGCCACCTTAAAATAAATTAATTTATCAGGTAAGTTCTTACATAAATTATGTTATATATACTGTGTATATATATATATATATATATATATATACATGCTTATATATAGGTATAGATATATACAGATATATATAGGAATATCTATTTATAAATACGTAGAACATATTCTGCTATGTGCAGAACATTGGAATGTGAAATATTTACATTAAATACACAGTTTAACACTTTATTAAAAATGAATATCGCAGAAATATGCTTTTTCATGTTTTCATCTTGCAAAGGGCTCATATGCACTTGTATATGTCTATATATGCGTACATATGTATTTATGGCTTTATATGTGTACATAGCTCTGTAAATACATACAGTATATACACTTATAAATTAAGTTTCTGAAAAGACAGAAAGAAATGGAGCTCAACACCGTGCACCAGAAAAATGCACAAACGATCTAAGTGTAGTAAATATAGTAACACTTTAATACATCAAAAGCACAATAAAAAATGCACACAGTATAACCTCAAACGTATGAGTTATGTTCCAGCATACTCCAGCATACTTCATATTCATTTTCTGTTTAGGTTGACCATTAACATGATATCTCTTATGGTCATAACCTGGTTTCTCATTACTCATATCTTCCCTAGTATTTCCTCCGGGGTCTCCACAGTGGCTGTCCCTTCCTGTACCTCATTCTCTTTCCCACCATACAGGGCATTGTGTAGTTTTTGCTTTTTATTCTTAATGATTTCTGATTCAAACTGTTTTAGAGATATTCTGTTTCTCATGTCCAATTCTTTATATAGGACATCTTCTTTGTACTCATTTAGAACTGTCTCAATCTGACCTATTTCGGTAGTTAATCTTTCCACCTTTTTATCTCTGTATCTCTTTAAAATCGATATAAGTTTCCTAGAGCATTCATCTAATTCTACCTCGTCTAATTAAAAAATACAGGCTTTTTGCAAATTAAGCCCTTTTGGGATAATGCCATATTTTTCAAAATTCTCTAGTGTAACTAGATCATAACAACAATTAATTTGTGATCTACTTAATTTCTCCAATCTTCTAAATAAAAGTTTTGGGTCCCTCTCTTCCTCTTCAGTATCTACCGTAGTGGGTAATAATCTACTCCTAGTAAGGGGGGTCAAAATATTTCCCAAAACTCATAGTAGTAGTTATATTTGGTGTACCCCAAGGGGCTTAAATTGCAAAAAGCCTGTATTTTATAATTAGACGAGGTAGAATTTCATAGCGAATGGGAAGAAGCGATGGATGTATGCTCTAGGAAATTTATATCAATGGATGATTTTCGAGCTATATATCGACACTAAAAAACTTAAAAGGAAATTAACATTTGCTAGACATTTTAATAAAAAAAGCTGCAGTAGAGGAAAATGGAGGTCTGATAGAAGGAGATGAATCCTTGGTTGTTCTCAAAAGTTTAGAGATTGAGGGTAACATTGAAGATAATGACACAGCCCTTGTTAATATGTTGCAAGATCTTGAAAATGAGGCCAAAAATATACCTATGAACCATAGCTCATTAAAAAGGAATTCATCTTTTTATCCTGTGCAGTCAAAAGGGAACTGTATCCCCGTATTTGAGAAACTCTTGGAAAAAGAGATGAGATATTTGTCTGAGGGATAGAAGGAGGAAAACTCATAAGAGCAACCTAACCCTAGCTGAACAGAAAGCACTTAAAAGGTTGAGTGAAGATATGGACATAGTTCTCTGCAGTGCCGATAAAGGCGGAGGGGTGGTTATCCAGGGAAGGATAGATTATATTAAAGAGGCACACCGGTTATTGGGGGATATTGAGACATATCAGATACTGGATAGGAACCCAACCAGAGATTTTTAAAAATATTATGATAGTCTGATTAGATTGGATAGAATGAGTTCAGTTCTTACGAACACCGAGTTCCAATATTTGGTGGTTGAGAATCCTGTCCTGCCGATCTTCTTTCACCTACCCAAAATTCATAAAGGATTGGTTAATCCCCCGGGGAGGCCGATAGTGTCGGGGGGATAGGAGGTCTCACCACCAAATTATTGGAATATGTTGATCATATTCTGAAACCTATGGTACCTTGTTTACAGCCATATGTAAGAGACACCCCACACATATTAGAGATCATAAAAGCAATGTGCTGGCAGGAGGATTATATTTGGGTTATGATGGACGTATGCTCTCTATATACCTCTATTCCCCATACATTGGGTATAACGCAATCAAATATTTTGTTGAGAAAAGTGACTATATTAATGACATACAAATGAACTTTTTAGAAGCAGCTATGGAATTCATCCTAATTAAGAATTATTTCATGTTTGAAAGTAGATATTTCGTACGAAGTTTGCCCCCAATTTTGCGAAACCTTTACATGGGGTGGTGGGATGATCTAGTTATTTACAACATGGAAAATCCTTACAACAATAACATCAAACATTGGTATTGTTATATAGACAACGTTTTGCTGGTCTGGCAGGGCTCGGTGGGAGAATTGAAAGATTTCCTAGACTATACCAACAAGAATTTTATGAACCTCCAATTCACTATGGAGTGGAGTAAGGAGAAGGTTACATTCTTGGATCTTGAGACTATACAAGAAGGGGGGTGTATACACTAATTTATATAGGAAACCCACCGACACAAATGGGTAGCTTCATGCTAGGAGTGGCCACCATGAAAAGTGGAAGAAAAACATACCTCTGGGTCAGTTCCAGAGAGCCAGACGTAATTGTGCCAAAGATGGTGATTACCAAACAGCGGCCAAAGTCATTACCAACATATTTCTAGCAAAAGGTTATCAAGGGGATCTTTTAGAAGAGGTTAAGACAACATGGATAGAGATAAATTAATCCAGACTAAGAAAAAGGAAAAGGGTTACCCTTATAGTGAAGTCATAGGCAAAAGGAAGATACAACTAGTGACAAAATTTAATAGGGCCTCAAGAGATATTGAGAAAGCGATGAAGAAACATTGGCCAATCCTAATGCAGGACCCTGTCCTAAGGTATTAAGTGAAAAAGGACAGGTTGTTTTTAAAAGGAATTCTGATATTAGGAACAGAATTAGTCCCAGTCTGCTAAAACCTATACGAACCCAGAATTGGTTGGAAAAAAATACACAGGGTTGGGGGGCGGAGCCTGCACTCATTGCGGCAAGACACGTCTCAGTGAAGCTCTCTGAGCCTGAATCTCTTTTTATAAGCTAACTATAGCTAAACTTCGAAATTTTCTGTCCCGAAGCAGAAATTTATTATAGAGAACTGATGTGCACTAGGAGTGGATATTATGACGGACTTTTAGCCTATGTTCCTTGAGTCAGCCACACTTCAGGCCTATTTTCAGGACAGGAGGCCATTTCTGTAGCTACACAGCAGCGTGTGGATCAGGGGTGGACCCTGTATAGGTCTTTTACTTATTGCTAATTTGGAGCTTTGGGAAACAGTCCCTAACATTGATGGGGCTATTTTCACTCTTGCCAAAGGTACCATTCCTATAGAAGACAGCACTTCTTTTAAACCCTTTAGATAGAAGACTTGAATCTTAGCTTAGAAGGGCATATTTGCATATTGGCTATATTCTTAGACCAGTTATATCTATCACTGATGTTGCTGCTGCCTCTATATTTTCGTTGGGCAGTTTAGCTCAGCAGTTGTCTTTAGACCCAGAATTATCTAACATTATTTTCTTACTTCAACATGAAAATCATTTTATTTGCGATACTATCTTTTAATGTTGTGAAACTTACATCAAATCTTTGTCTTTAGCTATTCTTACTAGAAGAGCTTTATGGTTTAAATATTAGAATGCTGAGATGGTATCTAAACACGATTGCTATCTCTTTCTTTTCAAAGTAAAGAATCTTTTTGGTTCTCAATTGGATTCTATTATTTCCACTATCACTGGGGGGAAGGCAGTTTTTCTGCCCCAAGAAGGTGCAGGCCTCAAGCCAGTTCTTTTGGTAGGGGGCAGACTAAAGCTATTTCAAAATATTTGGATAGACTGTCCAAAATCAGTGGATTCAGAATATAATTTCTCAGGGGTATCGAATAGGATTCAAAATAAGACCTCCCTTGGTAAGATTCTTTCTTACCCATGTACTAAACAACCCAGTAAAAGCTCAAGCCTTTCTGAAATGTGTTTCAGATCTAAAACTTTCAGGGTTAATTGTCCCAGTTCCACAGCAGGATCAAGGATTGGGTTTTCATTCAAATCTATTCATTGTACCAAAGACCAATTTTAGATCTGAAAACTTTAAATAATTTTGTAAGAGTCCCAACTTTCAAGATGGTGACTATAAGAAATAGTCTGCCTTTTGTTCAGCAAGGTCACTTCATGTCCACAATAGACTTACATGACACTTAGCTTTACATTTTGATTCATCCAGATCCCTATCGATTTCTGAGATTTTCTTTTCTAAACAAGCATTACCAATTTGTCACTCTTCTGTTTGGCTTTGCAACAGTACCAAAAACATTCTCAAGAGTTCTAGGTGTTCTTCTATCTGTAATCAGAGAGCAGGGTATTGCTGTGTTTCCTTATTTGGACGATATCTTGGTACTAGCTCAATCTTTTAATTTAGCAGAATCTCATACAAAACAACTTCTGTTGTTTCTTCAAAGACATGGTTGGAGGATTGTATATTTGGATTTCAAACCGACAATGTCACAACAGGGCCATATGTCAATCATCAATGTGGGACTCGCAGTCCCCTAGCAATGAAAGAAGTATCTCTAATACTTTCTTGGGCGGAATCCAACTCTTGTCTAATCAATGCGATTAATATACCAGGTGTAGACAATTGGGAAGCGGATTATCTCAGCCATCAGTGTTCAATCAGATTGTGCAGATGTGGGGTCTTCCAGAGATAGCTCTGATGGCCTCTCATCTAAACAAGAATTTTCTCAGATACCTCTCCAGGTCTAGGGATCCTCAGGTGGAATTGATGGATGCTCTAGCGGTTCCATGGTTTTACCAACCTGCTTACATTTTTCCACCTCTGGTTCTTCTTCCAAGAGTGATCTCAAAGATCAGTGATGGCGAACCTATGGCACACGAGCAATAACTCTGTAAACATCACTCACTGTTCTTTCTGGCCTGTAAAGAGAGTGCGACAGGCCTATGCAAAAATTACAGAGAGTATATAAACGTAGTGCACCATTTACCTTCACTAGGAAGCATGCTCGCACAGTGAAAGCAAGGACAGCAGCAGCTGAGGAGGTAAGTTTCTGGCCTTTGAAAGAAGTCTTTATTTTATTTTCGTGGTGTCTAATTTTAATTTAGTTTAACAGTTACAGCGTGTAGTAGGCTCCTGCATCTGCACAGTGACAGTAGTCTCATCCAGAACTGTTTAAGAGTGTATGAAGTGTATTTTTATTTAGGATGCATATCCGGACGCAGGCATTATCATTTGCTATTCAAGTTCTAGTATGGGAACACAATGAGTAGAAAATGATATGCATCCTAAATAAAAAAAGCTCCAGTATGACAACACAATGTACCATTCTGAGTCCCGGCTTGTATTTTTAAGAGTTTGCCTGGCACCTACAGTGAGGGCTGAGCATGGTGATTTGGGGGTAATATCTGTTTGTTGTTGTTTTATTTGTCTCCCCCCCCTCTCTCTCTACCTCTCCCTCCCCTCCTCTCTTGCTCCTTCTCTCTCTCTTCCTCTCCCTCTTTACCCCATATCTATCTCCCCATCTCTCTCTCTTTCCCCCACTCTCCCCCTCTCTCTCTCCCCCCTCTCTCTTCTTCTCTCCCCCTCCCCCTCTCTCTTCCTTCACCCCTCTCTCTCACTCCCCCCATCTCTCTCCCCACCTCTCTCTCTCCCCCACCTCTCTCTCTCCCTCCCCACCTCTCTCTCTCCCCCACCTCTCTCTCTCTCCCCCTCTCTCCCTCTCTCTTCTTCTCTCTCTTTCCCCCCTCTCTCTCTCCCCCTTTCTCTCTCCCCCTCTCTTTCTCTCTTCCTCCCTCTACCTCTTTCCCCCTCTCTCCCCCCTCTCTCCCGCTTCCTCCCTCTCTCTCTCTCTCCCACCCTCTTTACCCCATATCTCTCTTCCCCTCTCTACCCCTCACTCTCTCTTTACCACACTCTCTCCCTCTCTCGTTTGTATCATAGAAACATGTTTTATTGTTTTTATTTTGAGGTTTGGGAAACTTTGCTCCCTCCAGGTAGGAATGTATATTCCATCAGTAAATAGCTTGTGGACTCTCGCCACCTTAAAATAAATTAATTTATCAGGTAAGTTCTTACATAAATTATGTTATATATACTGTGTATATATATATATATATATATATATATATATATATATATATACATGCTTATATATAGGTATAGATATATACAGATATATATAGGAATATCTATTTATAAATACGTAGAACATATTCTGCTATGTGCAGAACATTGGAATGTGAAATATTTACATTAAATACACAGTTTAACACTTTATTAAAAATGAATATCGCAGAAATATGCTTTTTCATGTTTTCATCTTGCAAAGGGCTCATATGCACTTGTATATGTCTATATATGCGTACATATGTATTTATGGCTTTATATGTGTACATAGCTCTGTAAATACATACAGTATATACACTTATAAATTAAGTTTCTGAAAAGACAGAAAGAAATGGAGCTCAACACCGTGCACCAGAAAAATGCACAAACGATCTAAGTGTAGTAAATATAGTAACACTTTAATACATCAAAAGCACAATAAAAAATGCACACAGTATAACCTCAAACGTATGAGTTATGTTCCAGCATACTCCAGCATACTTCATATTCATTTTCTGTTTAGGTTGACCATTAACATGATATCTCTTATGGTCATAACCTGGTTTCTCATTACTCATATCTTCCCTAGTATTTCCTCCGGGGTCTCCACAGTGGCTGTCCCTTCCTGTACCTCATTCTCTTTCCCACCATACAGGGCATTGTGTAGTTTTTGCTTTTTATTCTTAATGATTTCTGATTCAAACTGTTTTAGAGATATTCTGTTTCTCATGTCCAATTCTTTATATAGGACATCTTCTTTGTACTCATTTAGAACTGTCTCAATCTGACCTATTTCGGTAGTTAATCTTTCCACCTTTTTATCTCTGTATCTCTTTAAAATCGATATAAGTTTCCTAGAGCATTCATCTAATTCTACCTCGTCTAATTAAAAAATACAGGCTTTTTGCAAATTAAGCCCTTTTGGGATAATGCCATATTTTTCAAAATTCTCTAGTGTAACTAGATCATAACAACAATTAATTTGTGATCTACTTAATTTCTCCAATCTTCTAAATAAAAGTTTTGGGTCCCTCTCTTCCTCTTCAGTATCTACCGTAGTGGGTAATAATCTACTCCTAGTAAGGGGGTCAAAATATTTCCCAAAACTCATAGTAGTAGTTATATTTGGTGTACCCCAAGGGGCTTAAATTGCAAAAAGCCTGTATTTTATAATTAGACGAGGTAGAATTTCATAGCGAATGGGAAGAAGCGATGGATGTATGCTCTAGGAAATTTATATCAATGGATGATTTTCGAGCTATATATCGACACTAAAAAACTTAAAAGGAAATTAACATTTGCTAGACATTTTAATAAAAAAAGCTGCAGTAGAGGAAAATGGAGGTCTGATAGAAGGAGATGAATCCTTGGTTGTTCTCAAAAGTTTAGAGATTGAGGGTAACATTGAAGATAATGACACAGCCCTTGTTAATATGTTGCAAGATCTTGAAAATGAGGCCAAAAATATACCTATGAACCATAGCTCATTAAAAAGGAATTCATCTTTTTATCCTGTGCAGTCAAAAGGGAACTGTATCCCCGTATTTGAGAAACTCTTGGAAAAAGAGATGAGATATTTGTCTGAGGGATAGAAGGAGGAAAACTCATAAGAGCAACCTAACCCTAGCTGAACAGAAAGCACTTAAAAGGTTGAGTGAAGATATGGACATAGTTCTCTGCAGTGCCGATAAAGGCGGAGGGGTGGTTATCCAGGGAAGGATAGATTATATTAAAGAGGCACACCGGTTATTGGGGGATATTGAGACATATCAGATACTGGATAGGAACCCAACCAGAGATTTTTAAAAATATTATGATAGTCTGATTAGATTGGATAGAATGAGTTCAGTTCTTACGAACACCGAGTTCCAATATTTGGTGGTTGAGAATCCTGTCCTGCCGATCTTCTTTCACCTACCCAAAATTCATAAAGGATTGGTTAATCCCCCGGGGAGGCCGATAGTGTCGGGGGGATAGGAGGTCTCACCACCAAATTATTGGAATATGTTGATCATATTCTGAAACCTATGGTACCTTGTTTACAGCCATATGTAAGAGACACCCCACACATATTAGAGATCATAAAAGCAATGTGCTGGCAGGAGGATTATATTTGGGTTATGATGGACGTATGCTCTCTATATACCTCTATTCCCCATACATTGGGTATAACGCAATCAAATATTTTGTTGAGAAAAGTGACTATATTAATGACATACAAATGAACTTTTTAGAAGCAGCTATGGAATTCATCCTAATTAAGAATTATTTCATGTTTGAAAGTAGATATTTCGTACGAAGTTTGCCCCCAATTTTGCGAAACCTTTACATGGGGTGGTGGGATGATCTAGTTATTTACAACATGGAAAATCCTTACAACAATAACATCAAACATTGGTATTGTTATATAGACAACGTTTTGCTGGTCTGGCAGGGCTCGGTGGGAGAATTGAAAGATTTCCTAGACTATACCAACAAGAATTTTATGAACCTCCAATTCACTATGGAGTGGAGTAAGGAGAAGGTTACATTCTTGGATCTTGAGACTATACAAGAAGGGGGGTGTATACACTAATTTATATAGGAAACCCACCGACACAAATGGGTAGCTTCATGCTAGGAGTGGCCACCATGAAAAGTGGAAGAAAAACATACCTCTGGGTCAGTTCCAGAGAGCCAGACGTAATTGTGCCAAAGATGGTGATTACCAAACAGCGGCCAAAGTCATTACCAACATATTTCTAGCAAAAGGTTATCAAGGGGATCTTTTAGAAGAGGTTAAGACAACATGGATAGAGATAAATTAATCCAGACTAAGAAAAAGGAAAAGGGTTACCCTTATAGTGAAGTCATAGGCAAAAGGAAGATACAACTAGTGACAAAATTTAATAGGGCCTCAAGAGATATTGAGAAAGCGATGAAGAAACATTGGCCAATCCTAATGCAGGACCCTGTCCTAAGGTATTAAGTGAAAAAGGACAGGTTGTTTTTAAAAGGAATTCTGATATTAGGAACAGAATTAGTCCCAGTCTGCTAAAACCTATACGAACCCAGAATTGGTTGGAAAAAAATACACAGGGTTGGGGGGCGGAGCCTGCACTCATTGCGGCAAGACACGTCTCAGTGAAGCTCTCTGAGCCTGAATCTCTTTTTATAAGCTAACTATAGCTAAACTTCGAAATTTTCTGTCCCGAAGCAGAAATTTATTATAGAGAACTGATGTGCACTAGGAGTGGATATTATGACGGACTTTTAGCCTATGTTCCTTGAGTCAGCCACACTTCAGGCCTATTTTCAGGACAGGAGGCCATTTCTGTAGCTACACAGCAGCGTGTGGATCAGGGGTGGACCCTGTATAGGTCTTGGAGAGTGGGTCTGGGGCTGCCGTGATATTACCCCCCCCCGAATCCCGGGGTTACGATATCCTCTGGTAGGATAATACAAGCACACTTTGTGCTGCCAATACTGCTACAGACTGCCTTTTCATGTACAGACACTAAAGTTAAGCAATCCGGAAAGCTAAGGACTGATAGTTGGGGGAGACGAAACATGGAAGCCATAATGAGTGCTGTGGACCGGTGGGAATATGAGCTGCAATCTCTACTCAAGTCTCACTTTGAAGAATTAGAGCTGGAACTGTGTCGCATACTGGAGCTGCCGACTTTCCCGGAGCCTCTACACAAACCAGGTCTACCAAGAGAGGCCGACTCAGAGAGAGGACAGACAGTTGCACCAGCATTGAGCACTTTGTCAAAGACGGCAACTACAGCAGCCCTTCACCATGAAGATAATGCCCCCACTAACTTGTGCACTATACCTTTGCGGCCAAAACAGCCTGTGGGTCGCACACAGACCTCGAGTGAGAGGTACAGATCGCTGGCTACAAGCCAATACCCGGCGGCTGCCAGACAAGAGAAGTCATCGACAGTGTTATCGCTGGGGACACCAGAGTGGGTAAACACCCAGTACCTTGGGAGATCACTGCATCCCATTACCGAGATAGGGTCACGGACTGCGAAGATTCCTACTCCGACATCTCAGCAGATAATTCCCAAGCTCTTTTGGCGCCTCGGTATTGGGCCCCTTCTGGCTCACTATGGGCTCACTACAAATAGAGGGAACCTGAGTACCGGAGCCCCAGACTTAAACAAGCAGGATGGCGATTTGTTTCAGCTCTTTGACCCTGGGGGCACAACATTGAGAATCGGTGTGGGTTAATGTCTATCTGTCCGTGCACCTCCATACCAATTCTAATAGCCCTGCATCGGCCCTCTGCAATTGAGGAATTAGGTATGAACGAACGCAGCATACAGAACACTGTGTTTTTTTTTTTTTCCCCCCACCTCACTTGTGCAGGATAGAACGGGAAGTATACATACAACTCCCCTTTGAATGACATGGTGTTGTGCTCATTGTGAACTCTACATCTTTGATTATAGTGTGGTTATGAGTGGAGACCTGAACTACTGATGCCTATCTATATATACTTGTACACTACCGAAATGTGCCTAGCCGCTATATTTGGCCTGTTTTGGGTCTAAGCTGGAATCCAGCATTACGGGACATTATTTACACAAACTTTGGGCGGGTTAGCTCTATGCGGAAGGGGTGATCCTTAATTTGTTGCCTATTTTATGTGAACGGTTCCTATGCTGTGTACTTCTGTTTATTATGCGCACTAACTATCTATTTTCAGGGGCATGTGCTTATTTGCACTAGGATATACCCTGTTATTATGCCTCGCAATGTTATGTGATTACCATTATTCCCCCCCTGCTGGTGCTCCTATTCTGCCGCCTGTGGCTAGGGCTCTTGGAGCATGAAATTGAAGCTAGTATCACTTTTACCCTCCTACATCTTGGCTTGCCGGTGGGGTGGCAGGGTGAGATTCTAAATTTGGGAGACCTATTTATACCAACACCAGAATAACTTATGTATGGGTATGTTTGTCTATGTGTGCATGGATGGGAGTGTATTTGTATACATATGTAAGTGGATATGTGTGTGGGCGTATAGATGTGTATATGTCTTTGCCCTGTGAGCTCTGGTATATTCCTTCCCAATATTTGCCTATTCCCGCTTGTGTCATAGTGTATTACATTATTCGCTACTATGCAGGCACACTCTTACCCCATTTATAGGTATTCATTGGGGCGGGCCATGAGGCGTCTGCCATTTGTCCTTGAAAATCAAGCTTGCTATGAGCACAAGGCATGCTCTATTAGTAAATACATGTTAGTTGATAGTGCAACACAACCTGCTAATTTGACTTTCATGCCATTGCCTAACTTATAGCCCCATGTATATTTGAACTTCACAATGTGGATCTTTATCTCTCGCTTTTAAGGGACAAGTTTTAGGGTAAGCAACTTATTCAGTCCTATGTTCCTAGAGAAATTATTCAGCGCACTGGCTCCCACTGGGTGCTCCAATCATTACCCCTGAGATTTCAAGCCCACCACCCCACTATTTTTATCTTTATTTTTATTCTTATTCCTATTAACCAGCTCCGGGAAGTGTTTCATTCCTATATATATATGGGCGATTCCACGTCAAACTTCTTCTAGCTTCCATATTAATGTATGATTTGTCTCCTTTCCCATCTAGCATGATATACATACTCTGTGTCTGATTGTTTTAACTTTATATAATTATTGTAAATATTTAAAGGGTTGTTTCACTTGTTTGCATTTGGGGTCCAAAAGTGGCCCACTCTGTTATTTTTTTTTTATGTTTGTTGCCCCTTAAATTCCCTATAATGTCTGACATTCTTTTTCAGGGGGTCCAAGAGAGGCCTCAATCTTTCATAGAGGGAAATCATTGTTTGTTACTGTATGCTATACTCCAAGGGGACTATCTCCACATTGAAAATCTGAGGTTACTGTATACCTATATAAGTGAGTGCTGTTTTTTACCAACTGTGAATGGTACTTTGTTATGTTTGAATATACCTCAATAAAAAAATTAAAAAATAAAAAAAAAAAATAAAAAAAAATACACAGGGTTTCTTTAAGTGTGGTAGAAAAAGCTGTAAATGCTGTGCCCATATAGAGAAACAGAATCAATGTTTTGGAGAAAAGAAAGGTGACAACACATATAAGATAAAAGGACTCATGACTTGCAAGACATGCCATGTGGTATATCTCCTTAGATGCACATGTGACATGATATACATATTCGTAGGAAATGTTCTATAAAAACACATTTCAATGAGCATCTAAGGAATATAGACAATGGTCTAGATAGCCATGGAGTGTCAGCACACTTTCTAGAAAAACATAGCCAAGTAAGCACAGGACTGACAGTATTAGAAATCGAACATGTTAAAAGTTCTATTAGTGGAGGAGACCGCGTTTTACGCCTTAGACAGTGGGAAACATACTGGATCCATAAGTTGGGGTCCATGGATCCAGGGGGCCTCAACCGTGACATAGACCTTGCAGCCTTCCTTAATATATAATGGAGTATTTATCATCCATATCCATGCCCCCTTCTCTTTCGCCTGCACTATATATATATATATATATGTCTTAACTAATTGATGAAATAGACTCCTCTCCTGTCTCGCAGTTTGCAAACCAGGATAGATGGAGTGTACATTTCCTCGCTATTATCTCTAATAAGCCGTTTATAGCGTTGTACACTTGCACTGAATGATGGTACAGTCTATCGGTGTGAGTGTATAAATTCATATTTACATGCTCCAATATGAGATCCCACTATGGGTTTAACCCCTTTCTATATGGTTTTAAGATATATCCTTCCCATTGAGCTGTTACAGTATTTTATATTGATTAAATCCGCATATAGGAGCCATAATTATATTCCACTTAAGTACACTGGGCTCAACCCTTATGAGGTGTTTTATGAGTACTATGAATTAGAAGATCTTTTTAGTTTTTTTAGGTCTGTAGATAATATTTGGTGTATATATAACTGTTATTTATATTTATGTTTTTAGTGACATGCGTTATGCAATATGTGAGCTTATGTATCAATGTATTTATTTATCAGTATAAGTTATTTTTTAAAGATGTTTTTATTATTCTTTTTAACATGAAATTGAAGGTATAATGTGGTAATGTATGTATTATAAACAGAGATCCAATATTATCTTTAGTATACTATGAACTCATATTTTCGCTGCAAATGTCTCATTAACAGCTGTGTCAGTTGCTGACCTAATTACTAGTGATGTCCAGTTCATGAACGAATCGTTCATTTGAACTGGTTCTTTTCAGTGAACTGTATGAATCAGTTCACAAGACTGAACTGATTCGTTTGCAAACAGCAGCATTATATATATATATATATATATATATATATATATATATATATATATATATATATATATATAATTTGTTGTTCTTCCTCTACAGGGAGTGCAGAATTATTAGGCAAATGAGTATTTTGACCACATCATCCTCTTTATGCATGTTGTCTTACTCCAAGCTGTATAGGCTCGAAAGCCTACTACCAATTATGCATATTAGGTGATGTGCATCTCTGTAATGAGAAGGGGTGTGGTCTAATGACATCAACACCCTATATCAGGTGTGCATAATTATTAGGCAACTTCCTTTCCTTTGGCAAAATGGGTCAAAAGAAGGACTTGACAGGCTCAGAAAAGTAAAAAAATAGTCAGATATCTTGCAGAGGGATGCAGCACTCTTAAAATTGCAAAGCTTCTGAAGCGTGATCATAGAACAATCAAGCGTTTCATTCAAAATAGTCAACAGGGTCGCAAGAAGCGTGTGGAAAAACCAAGGCGCAAAATAACTGCCCATGAACTGAGAAAAGTCAAGCGTGCAGCTGCCAAGATGCCACTTGCCACCAGTTTGGCCATATTTCAGAGCTGCAACATCACTGGAGTGCCCAAAAGCACAAGGTGTGCAATACTCAGAGACATGGCCAAGGTAAGAAAAGCTGAAAGACGACCACCACTGAACAAGACACACAAGCTGAAACGTCAAGACTGGGCCAAGAAATATCTCAAGACTGATTTTTCTAAGGTTTTATGGACTGATGAAATGAGAGTGAGTCTTGATGGGCCAGATGGATGGGCCCGTGGCTGGATTGGTAAAGGGCAGAGAGCTCCAGTCCGACTCAGACGCCAGCAAGGTGGAGGTGGAGTACTGGTTTGGGCTGGTATCATCAAAGATGAGCTTGTGGGGCCTTTTCGGGTTGAGGATGGAGTCAAGCTCAACTCCCAGTCCTACTGCCAGTTTCTGGAAGACACCTTCTTCAAGCAGTGGTACAGGAAGAAGTCTGCATCCTTCAAGAAAAACATGATTTTCATGCAGGACAATGCTCCATCACACGCGTCCAAGTACTCCACAGTGTGGCTGGCAAGAAAGGGTATAAAAGAAGAAAATCTAATGACATGGCCTCCTTGTTCACCTAATCTGAACCCCATTGAGAACCTGTGGTCCATCATCAAATGTGAGATTTACAAGGAGGGAAAACAGTACACCTCTCTGAACAGTGTCTGGGAGGCTGTGGTTGCTACTGCACGCAATGTTGATGGTGAACAGATCAAAACACTGACAGAATCCATGGATGGCAGGCTTTTGAGTGTCCTTGCAAAGAAAGGTGGCTATATTGGTCACTGATTTGTTTTTGTTTTGTTTTTGAATGTCAGAAATGTATATTTGTGAATGTTGAGATGTTATATTGGTTTCACTGGTAAAAATAAATAATTGAAATGGGTATATATTTGTTTTTTGTTAAGTTGCCTAATAATTATGCACAGTAATAGTCACCTGCACACACAGATATCCCCCTAAAATAGCTATAACTAAAAACAAACTAAAAACTACTTCCAAAACTATTCAGCTTTGATATTAATGAGTTTTTTGGGTTCATTGAGAACATGGTTGTTGTTCAATAATAAAATGAATCCTCAAAAATACAACTTGCCTAATAATTCTGCACTCTCTGTATATCTAAGCTAACTTTTACTTAGCAACAGCTACACATTATATATATATATATATATATATATATATATATATATATATTTGTAGCTGTTGCTAAGTAAAAGTTAGCTTAGATATAGAGCTTGTAGTCCCAGTACACAGGAGTCGGACTGTCTGTCACACAACTCACACAGTCAGTGACTCATGATTCAGCACTGCAGGAAACGAATCTGCGGCTCTACAGTTCACCTACTGAACATGAGGTAGAGCCTCTACCTCATGTTCAGTAGGTGAACTGGTGAATATATATATATATACACATACATATACATATTTAGACATGTGTATGTATGTATGTATCTCTATGTTAAAGCCATTTGCCTGCATTTTTTCTAACACCTGAGACCTCCTATCTTTGAGCCCTTATAACTATCTTGTGCAATATTTTTTTATAATCATTTTATCAGACAGTGTTATTATGAGTGTAACTGTACTTTGTAATGTATTTTTGATGTGTTTTGTGACAATTGTAACAGTTTACCAGAGTTCCGAAGTCGCAGTAATCATTCTAGCTTAAATTGCCCTAAATTTTGGATTTGCACAGATTTACACATATCTTAGCTCATCTTTTACAAGCATAAATCTAGCTCCAAAATTAGTCCACAAGGGACTAAAATCTAAAATTACAAAAAATAAAAAAATCTAAAATTACAGAAAAAAATAAACAAAATTATCCAAAATGAAAAAAAGCTCCCCAAAATAAAAACACCCCCTAAAACTAAACTACCAATAGCCCTTAAAATGGCCTTTTGTAGGGCATTGCCCTAAAGCAATCAGTTCTTTTACCTAAATAAAGTACAAATTTCCCACTAAATTCACCCTCTAAACCCCCAAAATAAAAAAACTAACACTAAAAAAACCTAAGCTACCCATTGCCCCTTAAAAGTGCAATCAGCTCTTTTCCTGCCAATTAAAATAAAAAATCCCTAAACTAAAAAAAAAAAAAAAACATCCAAAAAAAAATAAGTCTAACCCCAAAATAACATAATTTATGTAAGAACTTACCTGATAAATTAATTTCTTTTATATTGGCAGGAGTCCATGAGCTATTGACGTATGGAATATACAATCCTACCAGGAGGGGCAAAGTTTCCCAAACCTCAAAATGCCTAGAAATACACCCTCACCACACCCACAATTCAGTTTAACGAATAGCCAAGTAGTGGGGTGATAAAGAAAGGAGTAGAAAAGCATCAACAAAGGAAAACGAGGCCTCATGGACTCTTGCCAATATGAAAGAAATTAATTTATCAAGTAAGTTCTTACATAAATTATGTTTTCTTTTATGTAATTGGCAAGAGTCCATGAGCTAGTGACGTATGGGATATCAATACCCAAGATGTGGAACTCCACAGAAGAGTCACTAGAGAGGGAGGGATAAAAATAAAAACAGCCATTTTCCGCTGAAAAAAATTAAATCTACATCCAAAAAAATTAGTTTTTGTCATAATTGAAAAGAAAAAACTTAAAACATAAGCAGATGAATCAAACTGAAACAGCTGCCTGAAGAACCTTTCTACCAAAAATGGTAGGATTTAGTAAATGTATGCAAAGAAGACCAAGTTGCTGCTTTGCAAATCTGATCAACTGAAGCTTCATTCTTAAAAGCCCACAAAGTGGAAACTTATCTAGTAGAATGAGCTGTGATTCTCTGAGGCAGGGCCTGACCCGACTCCAAATAAGCCTGATGAATCAAAAGATTTAACCAGGATGCCAAGGAAATGGCAGAAGCTTTCTGACCTTTCCTAGGACCAGAAAAGACAACAAATAGACTAGATGTCTTCCTGAAATCTTTAGTAGCCTCAACTTAATATTTCAAAGCTCTTGCAACATCCAGAGAATGTAAGGATCTCTCAAAAGAATTCTTAGGATTAGGACACAAAGAGGGAACAACAATTTCCCTATTAATGTTGTTGTTTAAAAATTTAAATGAAGTCCACAAAACTGCCTTATCCTGATGGAAAATCAGAAAAGGAGACTCACAAGAAAGAGCAGATAATTCGGAAACTCTTCTAGCAGAAGAGATAGCCAAAAGGAACAACACTTTCCAAGAAAGTAGTTTAATATCCAAAGAATGCATAGGCTCAAAAGGAGGAGCCTGTAAAGCCTTCAAAACCAAATTAAGACTCCAAGAGGAGAGATTGATTTAATGACAGGCTTGATACGGACCAAAGCCTGCACAAAACAATGAATATCAGGAAGCTTAGCAATCTTTCTGTGAAATAAAACAGAAAGAGCAGAGATTTGTCCCTTCAAGGAACTTGCAGACAAACCTTTATCCAAACCATCCTGAAGGAACTGTAAAATTCTAGGAATTCTAAAAGAATGCCAGGAGAATTTATGAGAAGAACACCATGAAATATAAGTCTTCCAAACTCGATAATAAATCTTCCTGGAAACAGATTTACGAGCCTGTAACATAGTATTAATCACTGAGTCAGAGAAACCTCTATGACTAAGCACTAAGCGTTCAATTTCCATACCTTCAAATTTAACGATTGGAGATCCTGATGGAAAAACGGTTCTTGAAACAGAAGGTTTGGTCTTAAAGGATGTGGCCAAGGTTGGCAACTGGACATCCGGACAAGATCTGCATACCAGAACCTGTGAGGCCATGCTGGTGCTACCAGAAACACAAACAATTGTTCCATGATGATCTTGGAGATCACTCTTGGAAGAAGAACTAGAGGCAGGAAGATATAAGCAGGTTGGTAAAACTAAGGAACTGCTAATGCATCCACTGACTCCGCATGAGGATCCCTGGACTTGGACAAGTACCTACCTGGGAAGATTCTTGTTTAGATGGGAGGCCATCAGATCTATTTCTGGAAGACCCCACATCTGAACAATCTGAATAAACACATCTGTATGGAGAGACCACTCCCCCGGATGTAAAGTCTGATGGCTGAGATAATCCGCTTCCCAATTGTCTACACCTGGGATATGTACTGCAGAAATTAGACAAGAGCTGGATTCTGCCCAAGAAGGTATCCAAGATACTTCTTTCATAGCTAGGGGACTGTGAGACCCACCCTGATGATTGACATATGACACAGTTGTGATATTGTCTGTCTGAAAACACATGAATGGTTCTCTCTTCAACAGAGGCCAAACCTGAAGAGCCCTGAAAATAGCACAGAGTTCTAAAATATTGATTGGTAACCTCACCTCTTGAGGTTTCCAAACCCCTTGTGCTGTCAGAGATCCCCAGACAGCTCCCCAACCTGAAAGACTTGCATCTGTTGTGATTACAGTCCAGGTTGGACGAACAAAAGAGGCCACTTGAACCAAACGATGGTGATCTAACCACCAAGTCAGAGAGAGTCGAACATTGGGATTTAATGATATTAACTGTGATATATATAACAATAATACCTACCTAAAAAAGTGTGTATATATGAGAGTGCCCTGTGTGTGTAAATAAAATATATTGCTTGAACCTCTATGCAGAGGAACCAATTCAATAATTCAATAACACATGTGATAAATTTAAAATGAAATGCAATAAAATAACAATCAATCAAAGGATATATTAGATCAGAGATCCTAATGATTCAGTGTGTCAGATAGAAGTTGCAACTTCCCCCATAACACAGCACTGGAGGCTGGATAGTAACTAATAAAGACAAAAAGGGAACAGGGAGGCGCAACCCCTCTAAGTGCAGACTTATGTACTGGTAAAATATTTATTAAAAGTGACGATAACACACTTACACTCCAAACCCTCAAACATTTGAGGTATGTGCTAAACACAGCAATAAAAAGCAGTCAGATGATTCAAGTGACAATCAGCAACTTGCTTCCTCCCCAGACCGATCCGTATGTACAGAAAGCCACAGGAAAATAGCAAAGTTCGTTCACAAAGTCACAAGTAAAGGTCTCTAAAAGTACACGCCAAAAGCCAATACTGCACCAGACTTGTAAGGTAAAAAGCCAGCTCCCATACAGCTGGTGTGTGCGGCATGGCGTGAAGACGGTGGGCGGGGCCTAACACGTTTCATAGGACGTCTTCCTACTTCGTCAGAGGCTGCCCACACTCTGTCTCAACCGTCTATTTGTCCATGCTGCTGCTTCAAGATGTCGCTCCTCATTGGATATCTGCGAACAGCTGGTTAAGGAAAGAAAACCCCTATGTATACACTATGCTATAGAATGTTATCTAAGCAGGGAATAAACATGTAAAAATCGCTACCATTATTTTGTTTGTCTCAACCTACAAAGAAAAACGGACTGCCTAAAAATTTAGTTGCATTGTATATTGCATCTGTAAACAATCCATATAGCCCCTATTGGTACTAAACAGATCTATCAACTAAATGTATATATACACCACTGTTATTGATATAACGATAATAATAATAAAAAAAATCCCATTTAGACACATTTAAAACCATAAATATCAAAGTGATCATTATAAATATTTCATTTCATTTATTATAAAATTTCATACACCATAGGTTAAAAGGTACACAATTAATACAAAAATAAAAAAATATAAAAAATATCAGAACCAATTCATTAGTTAATGCATTCAATTCATAAATACAACAATAAAGAATGAATACATACATACAAAAAGAAATTCATAAGTGAATCTGGAAATATTTCCACATAATTTATTAGTATGTATCATAAAAAACAAATGTTTCTATATGTATTTATTTTTCTCATAGAGCCATATAGACCCTTGTTGAATGAATTATAATATGTAAACCTATTTCCTTATAAAACGATATATTAAAAAGCTGTGACTATAAGACCAAAAAAAAAAATATATACATATATCCATATACACATACATATCACAATGCACACATATATATATACACACATAGATGAATTATATTAGTACGAAATCTAATATATATATACATATATATATTTTCTAACAAATTTCATATGTGTGATTGGATGTGATATACACATAACTTTACTAATAATAGGGCACCAAATGTGTGCACATTTATGATAAGAATTGAGCACCAAATGTGTGCATATATGTGTATAATCGCATCTATGTGTGTATATATATGTGTGTATTGTGATATGTATATGTATGTGTATATGGATATATGTATATATATATTTTTTTGGTCTTATAGTCACAGCTTTTTAATATATGGTTTTATAAGGAAATAGGTTGTAAATGTTTATATTATATATTGTGGTTTATATTGTGGTTTACATATTATAATTCATTCAATAAGGGTCTATATGGCTCTATGAGAAAAATAAATACATATAGAAAAATTTGTTTTTTATGATACATACTAATAAATTATGTGGAAATATTTCCAGATTCACTTATGAATCTCTTTTTGTATGTATGTATTCATTCTTTATTGTTGTATTTATGAATTGAATGCATTAACTAATTAATTGGTTCTGATATTTTTTTATATTTTTGTATTAATTGTGTGCGCTTTTAAACATTCAACGTTTATGTATATGAACCACCTTTTAACCTATGGTGCATGAAATTTTATAATAAATGAAATGAAATATTTATAATGATCACTTTGATATTTATGGTTTTAAATGTGTCTAAATGGGATTTTTTTATTATTATTATCGTTATATCAATAACAGTGGTGTATATATACATTTAGTTGATAGATCTGTTTAGTACCAATAGGGGCTATATGGATTGTTTACAGATGCAATATACAATGCATTTGTAAATTTTTAGGCAGTCCGTTTTTCTTTGTAGGTTGAGACAAACAAAATAATGGTAGCGATTTTTACATGTTTATTCCCTGCTTAGATAACACTCTATAGCACAGTGTATACATAGGGGTTTTCTTTCCTTAACCAGCTGTTTGCAGATATCCAATGAGGAGCGACATCTTGGAGCAGCAGCATGGACAAATAGACGGTTGAGACAGAGGGGGGTAGTTATCAAGCCGTCAACCTCAAATACGCTGGAATTCCGCAGCATATTTGTGGCGAGGCTGATTCGCCTTAGTTATCAAAGGCTAGAGACCGGCAAAAGTAGAATTTTGTGACGTAAGCTTCGATCCGCCGGACTCAGTCCGACACAGATCGATTCTTACGTCACTCCAGATGTTCCGCACACAAGTGCGGCACTATCTGACTACTTTTGCTAGTTATCAAAAAACTAGCAGGTACGCTCGGCACTTTTACGGCCCAGCGTACCTGGTTTTCAAACCGCCACCCTGGAGGCGGCGGATCCCATAGGAATCAATGGGAGTCTGACCATAGCGAAAGTACAAGTTCGCTGCTGCCAGACATCCCATTGATTCCTATGGGAGATGTCTACACCTAACACCCTAACATGTACCCCGAGTCTAAACACCACTAATCTGTCCCCCCCTGCACCGCCGCAACTAAATAAAATGATTAACCCCTAAACCGCCGCTCACGGAGCCCACCGCAATCTACTCTATACATATTAACCCCTAAACCGCCGCTCCCAGAGCCCACCGCCACCTACATGATACCTAGTAACCCCTTATCCTGCCCCCCCTATAATAAAGTTATTAACCCCTATCCTGCCGATCCTGCACCTCGCCGCAAATAAATAAATAGTTTAACCCTTAAACCGCCGCTCCCTGACCCTGCCGCAACCTATATTAAATTTATTAACCCCTAATCTGCCCCCCCTACACCGTCGCCACCTATAATACATTTATTAACCCCTATCCTGCCCCCCACTACACCGCCGTCACTGTAATAAATTTATTAACCCCTAAACCTAAGTCTAACACTAGCCCTAACACCCCCTAACTTAAATATTAATTAAATAAATCTAAATCATATTTCTATTATGAACTAAATTAATCCTATTTAAAACTAAATACTTACCTGTAAAATAAACCCTAATATAGCTACAATATAAATAATAATAATATTGTAGCTATCTTAAGATTTATTTTTATTTTACAGGTACCTTTCAATTTATTTTAACTAGGTACAATAGCTATTAAATAGTTATTAACTATTTAATAGCTTACCTAGCTAAAATAAAGAGAAATGTACCTGTAAACTAAAAACTAACCTAAGTTACAATTACACCTAACACTACACTATACTTTAATAAATTATTCCTATTTAAAACTAAATACTTACCTGTAAAATAAACCCTAAGATAGCTACAATATAATTAATAATTACATTGTAGCTATCTTAGGATTTATATTTATTTTACAGGTAACTTTGTATTTATTTTAGCTAGTTAGAATAGTTATTAAATAGTTATTAACTATTTAATAACTACCTAGCTAAAAGAAATACAAAATTACCTGTAAAATAAATCCTAACCTAAGTTACAATTAAACCTAACACTACACTATCATTAAATTAATTAAATAAATTAACTACAAATAACTACAATTAAATACAATTACATAAACTAACTAAAGTACAAAAAATAAAAAAAGCTAAGTTACAAAAAATAAAAAAAATAAGTTACAAACATTTAAAAAAATATTACAACAATTTTGAGCTACTTACACCTAATCTAAGCCCCCTAATAAAATAACAAACCCCCCCAAAATAAAAAAATTCTACATTAAAAAAGTTCAAAGCTCTTTTACCTTACCATTTCCGATCAGCCAATAGAATGCGAGCTCAATCTGATTGGCTGACTGGATCAGCCAATCGGATTGAACTTGAACTTGAATCTGATTGGCTGATTCAATCAGCCAATCAGATTTTTCCTACCTTAATTCCGATTGGCTGATAGAATCCTATCAGCCAATTGGAATTGAAGGGACGCCATCTTGGATGACGTCCCTTAAAGGAGCCTTCATTCGTCGGTAGTCCGTCGGGAAAGAAGGATTTTTTTCCGCATCGGCGGGATGAAGATTCAAGACCCGGCTTCGAAGATGACCTCACCCGGATAGAAGACTTCTTCAGCGCCTCTTGGAAGATGACATCGCCCGGATGGAAGATTTCTTCAGCGCCGCTTGGAGGATCACTTCATCGGATGGAAGATTTCTTCAGCGCCCCTTGGATGATCACTTCTGCCGGTCCGGATGTCCTCTTCAGTTCCATCGGTGGCTCGGCTGAGTGAAGACGACTCAAGGTAGGATGATCTTCAGGGGATTAGTGTTAGGTTATTTTAAGGGGGGTTTGGGTTAGATTAGGGGTATGTGGGTGGTGGGTTTTAATGTTGTATTTTTCTTTTACAGGCAAAAGAGCTGAACTCTTTGGGGCATGCCCCCACAAAAGGCCCTTTTAAGGGCTGGTAAGGTAAAAGAGCTTTGAACTTTTTTAATGTAGAATAGGGTAGGGAATTTTTTTATTAGGGGGCTTAGATTAGGTGTAAGTAGCTTAAAATTGTTGTAATATTTTTTTAAATGTTTAATAACTACCTAGCTAAAAGAAATACAAAATTACCTGTAAAATAAATCCTAACCTAAGTTACAATTAAACCTAACACTACACTATCATTAAATTAATTAAATAAATTAACTACAAATAACTACAATTAAATACAATTACATAAACTAACTAAAGTACAAAAAATAAAAAAAGCTAAGTTACAAAAAATAAAAAAAATAAGTTACAAACATTTAAAAAAATATTACAACAATTTTAAGCTACTTACACCTAATCTAAGCCCCCTAATAAAAAAAATTCCCTACCCTATTCTACATTAAAAAAGTTCAAAGCTCTTTTACCTTACCAGCCCTTAAAAGGGCCTTTTGTGGGGGCATGCCCCAAAGAGTTCAGCTCTTTTGCCTGTAAAAGAAAAATACAACATTAAAACCCACCACCCACATACCCCTAATCTAACCCAAACCCCCCTTAAAATAACCTAACACTAATCCCCTGAAGATCATCCTACCTTGAGTCGTCTTCACTCAGCCGAGCCACCGATGGAACTGAAGAGGACATCCGGACCGGCAGAAGTGATCATCCAAGGGGCGCTGAAGAAATCTTCCATCCGATGAAGTGATCCTCCAAGCGGCGCTGAAGAAATCTTCCATCCGGGCGATGTCATCTTCCAAGAGGCGCTGAAGAAGTCTTCTATCCGGGTGAGGTCATCTTCGAAGCCGGGTCTTGAATCTTCATCCCGCCGATGCGGAAAAAAAATCCTTCTTTCCCGACGGACTACCGACGAATGAAGGCTCCTTTAAGGGACGTCATCCAAGATGGCGTCCCTTCAATTCCAATTGGCTGATAGGATTCTATCAGCCAATCGGAATTAAGGTAGGAAAAATCTGATTGGCTGATTGAATCAGCCAATCAGATTCAAGTTCAAGTTCAATCCGATTGGCTGATCCAGTCAGCCAATCAGATTGAGCTCGCATTCTATTGGCTGATCGGAAATGGTAAGGTAAAAGAGCTTTGAACTTTTTTAATGTAGAATTTTTTTATTTTGGGGGGGTTTGTTATTTTATTAGGGGGCTTAGATTAGGTGTAAGTAGCTCAAAATTGTTGTAATATTTTTTTAAATGTTTGTAACTTATTTTTTTTATTTTTTGTAACTTAGCTTTTTTTATTTTTTGTACTTTAGTTAGTTTATGTAATTGTATTTAATTGTAGTTATTTGTAGTTAATTTATTTAATTAATTTAATGATAGTGTAGTGTTAGGTTTAATTGTAACTTAGGTTAGGATTTATTTTACAGGTAATTTTGTATTTCTTTTAGCTAGGTAGTTATTAAATAGTTAATAACTATTTAATAACTATTCTAACTAGCTAAAATAAATACAAAGTTACCTGTAAAATAAATATAAATCCTAAGATAGCTACAATGTAATTATTAATTATATTGTAGCTATCTTAGGGTTTATTTTACAGGTAAGTATTTAGTTTTAAATAGGATTAACTTAGTTAATAATAGAAATATTATTTAGATTTATTTAATTAATATTTAAGTTAGGGGGGTGTTAGGGTTAGTGTTAGACTTAGGTTTAGGGGTTAATAATTTTATTACAGTGGCGGCGGTGTAGTGGGGGGCAGGATAGGGGTTAATAAATTTATTATAGGTGGCGACGGTGTAGGGGGGGCAGGATAGGGGTTAATAAATTTATTATAGGTGGCAACGGTGTAGGGGGGGCAGGATAGGGGTTAATAAATTTATTATAGGTGGCGACGGTGTAGTGGGGGGCAGGATAGGGGTTAATAAATTTATTATAGGTGGCGACGGTGTAGGGGGGGCAGGATAGGGGTTAATAAATGTATTATAGGTGGCGACGGTGTAGTGGGGGGCAGGATAGGGGTTAATAAATTTATTATAGGTGGCGACGGTGTAGTGGGGGGCAGGATAGGGGTTAATAAATTTATTATAGGTGGCGACGGTGTAGGGGGGGCAGGATAGGGGTTAATAAATTTATTATAGGTGGCGACGGTGTAGGGGGGGCAGGATAGGGGTTAATAAATTTATTATAGGTGGTGACGGTGTAGTGGGGGGCAGGATAGGGGTTAATAAATTTATTATAGGTGGCGACGGTGTAGGGGGGGCAGGATAGGGGTTAATAGGTATAATGTAGGTGGCAGCGGTGTCCGGGAGCGGCGGTTTAGGGGTTAATACATTTATCAGAGTTGCGGCAGGGTCTAGGAGCGGCGGTTTAGGGGTTAATACATTTATCAGAGTTGCGGCAGGGTCTAGGATCGGCGGTTTAGGGGTTAATACATTTATCAGAGTTGCGGCAGGGTCTAGGAGCGGCGGTTTAGGGGTTAATACATTTATCAGAGTTGCGGCAGGGTCTAGGAGCGGCGGTTTAGGGGTTAGTAACTTTATTTAGTTGCGGGGGGCGCCGGTATAGGGGGTAGAACAGTGCAGTTTAGTGTGAGTGCTTAGTGACAGGCTAGAAAGAAAGCTGTCAAACAGCCGAAGAGTAGCGAGATCGGATGAGTGATAACTCTCACAGTCCGCTGCTCATCGCCCTGCGGCTTTTTGACATCTTTACTTGATAACTTAGGCAAATTTTTTCAGGTCCGCGGCGGCGATGTGAGGCGAGCTTAGGCGGGCGTATTGGGCCTGCGAAGGCAGGAAAGTTGACACTTTGATAACTACCCCCCAGAGTGTGGGCAGCCTCTGACGAAGTAGGAAGACGTCCTACGAAACGCATTAGGCCCCGCCCACCGTCTTCACGCCACGTCGCACACACCAGCTGTATGGGAGTCGGCTTTTTACCTTACAAGTCTGGTACAGTATTGGCTTTTGGCGTGTACTTTTAGAGACCTTTACTTGTGACTTTGTGAACAAACTTTGCTATTTTCCTGTGGCTTTCTCTACATACGGATCGGTCTGGGGAGGAAGCAAGTTGCTGATTGTCACTTGAAGCATCTGACTGCTTTTTATTGCTGTGTTTTGCACATACCTCATATGTTTGAGGGTTTGGAGTGTGAGTGTGTTATCATCACTTTTAATAAATATTTTACCAGTACATAAGTCTGCACTTAGAGGGGTTGCGCCTCCCCGTTCCCTTTTTGTCTTTATTAACTGTGATATCTTTGTATAATCCTTGCACCATTGTTTCAACATCCAAAGCTGGAGAGGTCTCATATGAAACAGAGCAAAGGGGATCGCGTCCGATGCTACAGTCATGAGACCTAAAACTCCCATGCACATAGCCACTGAAGGGAATGATTGAGACTGAAGGTTCCGACAAGCTGAAACCAATTTTATTTGTCTCTTGTCTGTTAGAGACAGAGTTATGGACACTGAATCTATCTTGAAACCTAAAAAGGTGACCCTTGTCTGAGGAATCAAGGAACTTTTTGGTAAATTGATCCTCCAACCATGTCTTTGAAGAAACAACACTAGTTGATTTGTGTGAGATTCGGCAAAATGTAAAGACTGAGCTAGTACCAAGATATCGTCCAAATAAGGAAAACACTGCAATACCCTGTTCTCTGATTACAGAGAGTAGGGCACGAGAACCTTTAAAAAGATTCTTGGAGCTGTCACTAGGCCAAATGGAAGAGCGACAAATTGGTAATGCTTGTCTAGAAAAGAGAATCTCAGAAACCGATAGTGATCTGGATGAATTGGAATATAAAGATATGCATTCTGTAAGTATATTGTGGCTATATAATGGCCTTGCTGAACAAAAGGCAGTATAGTCCTTATAGTCACCATTTTGAAAGTTGGCACTCTTACAAAACGAATCAAAATGTTCAGATCCAGAACTGGCCTGAATGAATTTTCTTTCTTTGGGACAATGAATAGATTTGAATAAAACCCCAGACCCTGTTCCTGAAACAGAACTGGTATGATTACCCCTGAAAGCTCTAGATATGAAATACACTTCAGAAAAGCCTGAGACTTTACTAGATTTGCTGGAATGTGTGAGAGTAAAAATCTTCTCACAGGAGGTCTTACTCTGAATCCTATTCGATACCCTTGAGAGACAATACTCCAATCCAATGATTTTGGACAGAATCTGCTAAAATGTTTTGTAAAAATTTTAATCTGCCCCCCACCAGCTAAGCTGGAATGAGGGCCGCACCATCATGCAGACTTGGGGGCTGGCTTTAGTTTCTTAAAAGGCTTGGATTTATTCCAACTTGAAGAAGGTTTCCAATTGGATCCAGATTCTTTCGGGGAAGGATTTGGTTTCTGTTCCTTATTCTGTCGAAAAGAATGAAAACGATTAGAAGCTTTAGATTTACCCTTAGATCTTTTATCCTGATGTAAAAAAACTCCCTTCCCCCAGTGACAGTTGAAATAATTGAATCCAACTGAGAACCAAATAAATTGTTACCTTGGAAAGAAAGAGCTAGTAATCTAGACTTAGATACCATGTAGCTAAAATAGCTAAATACATAGATTTAACATCAATTTTGATGATATCAAAAATAGCATCACAGATAAAATGATTAGCATGTTGAAGCAAGCGAACAATGCTAGACAAATCAGGATCTGTTTCCTGTTGCGCTAAGCTTTCCAACCAGAAAGTTGATGCAGCTGCAACATCAGCCATAGAAATGGTAGGCCTGAGAAGATAGACAGAATATAAATAAGCTTTCCTTAGATAAGATTCAAGTTTCCTATCTAAAGGATCCTTAAAGGAAGTACTATCTTCCATAGGGATAGTAGTACGTTTGGCAAGAGTAGAAATAGCCCCATCAACTTTGGGGATTTTTTCCCAAAACTCCAATCTGACTGCTGGCAAAGGATACAACTTTTTAAACCTAGAAGAAGGAATAAAAGAAGTACCATACCTATTCCATTCCTTTGAAATCATATCAGAAATAGCATCAGAAACTGGAAAAACCTCTGGAGTAACCACAGGAGGTTTATAAACAGAATTTAAACATTTACTAGTTTTAGTATAAAGAGGACTAGTTTCCTCAATATCCAAAGTACTCAACACCTCTTTTAACAAGGAACGAATATACTCCATATTAAAGAGATAAGAAGATTTGTCAATGTCAATATCTGAAGTAGGATCTTCTGAATCAGATAGATCATCATCAGAAGAGGATAATTCAGAATATTGTTGGTCATTTGAAATTTCATCAACTTTATGAGAAGTTTTAAAAGAACTTTTACGTTTATTAGAAGGCGGAATAGTAGACAAAGCCTTCTGAATCGCATCAGCAATAAAATCTTTTATATTCACAGGGATATCATGTACATTAGATGTTGAAGGAACAACAGGCATTGTACTAGTACTGATGGATTCATTCTCAGCATGTAAAAGCTTATTATGACAACTGTTACATACTACAGCTGGAGATATAATCTCCGCTAACTTACAACAGATACACTTATCTTTGGTAGAACTGTTATCAGGCAGCAGGGATCCAACAGTCGTTTCTGAGACAGGATCAGATTGAGACATCTTGCAAATGTAAGAGAAAAAACAACATATAAAGCAAAATCATTAATTTCCTTATATGGCAGTTTCAGGAATGGGAAAAGCGTAGCCCTCTGAGTATAGAAAAAGGCAAAAGGCATATCAGAAGTGGGGTTTAAATAATTAAATTATTTGGCACCAAGTATGACGCGCAACGCAAAATTAAATTTTTTGGAGCTAACAACATCCGGAAATGCCGCAACTCACGTTATGGCAGACGCAACCTTGTGCAAGGAGACCTGGCATCAACTAAGACACCGGAAATGACGAATTTGCGTCACCGAATGTACCTTTGTGCCAAAAAAATTCTCGTGCCACGAATGACGCAATAAACTTTGGCATTTTGCACCCTCGCGAGCCTAATTTTGCCAGCGAAATTTAATGAAAAAAGACTATACCCCAGGTAAGAAAAATATTTTCCTAAATATGTTTTTTTCCCAAATATGAAACTGAAAGTCTGCAAAAGGAAATATACATAAACCTGACTCATGGCAAATATAAGTACAATACATATATTTAGAACTTTATATTAATGCATAAAAGTGCCAAACCATAGCTGAGAGTGTCTTAAGTAATGAAAACAAACTTACCGAAAGACACCCATCCACATATAGCAGATAGCCAAACCAGTACTGAAACAGTTATCAGTAGAGGTAATGGTATATGAGAGTATATCGTCGATCTGAAAAGGGAGGTAGGAGATGAAGCTCTACGACCAATAACAGAGAACCTATGAAAAGATTTCTGGCGAGGAAAACCATCGAATTCAATAGGTGATTCTCCCTTCACATCCCTCTGACATTCGCTGTACTCTGAGAGGAATCGGGCTTCAAAATGCTGAGAAGCGCATATCAACGTACAAACTTACTTCACCACCTCCATAGGAGACAAAGTTTGTAAAACTGAATTGTGGGTGTGGTGAGGGGTGTACTTATAGGCATTTTGAGGTTTGGGAAACTTTGCCCCTCCTGGTAGGATTGTATATCCCATACGTCACTAGCTCATGGACTCTTGCCAATTACATGAAAGAAAGGTACTCACCATTCCTGAAGTCCGGCGGTGAAGGTCTTCTTCCAGTCGGCTCCATTTTCATCCTGCGCGGGGACATCTTCTATCTTCATCCGGAGCGAAGGAGGTGCAGAGCAGGTAGGACCGCTGTACTACAGTTTTTAAATAAAAGTAAAGGAGCTATTTGTAAAAAAAATTACTACACTCCAGCAGATAAAATGTATTATTGGGAGTATATAAAGGGGAGAGAACTTACAGTACAATATCCCTTTAACACTGCAAACACATTAGGCAGAAAGTTGATTGAGATGCTTTGTGACTTATCTTTTTCTGGGATAAATATAATGAATGCTCTAATTATCTTTATAGTTAGTAAAACATAGTTATCGAAGACACCAACCCGTTTTCACTAATAGCATATTTTCACACAGTTTCATTAAACCCTGCTGCTCAGCACTTGATTTCCTTAAGGGGGAGCATAAGAGGCTAATTCATATGCAACTGGTGCTTGAAATTCACTGACTGATGGAGCAGAAGAGATAAAAAATGAACTAGACTGTTGTAACATTGGATTAATGATAAGAGCTCACAGAAAGACATCAGATGGAAAATAGCAATACTTGAGGCTTTCTAGAGAGTTGTCATTAATTGTATATTTAAAGGGACAGAATACACCAATTTTCATATAACTGCATGTATTAGACACTACTATAAAGAAGAATATGCACAGATACTGATCTAAAAATCCAGTATAAAACTGTTTAAAAACTTACTTAGAAGCTCCCAGTTTAGCACTTTTGATGAAGTTAGGCTGGGACACCCACTGAAAGGGGCTGAGAAAGCAGGAAGGGCAGACCCCCCTGCATATGAAAAGGTCCATTATACAAACAAGAGCCAGCAGGAGTCTACATCTGATACTTTGGGGCTTGGTTAGGAGTCTGAAAATCAGCACTATGTAATTTAAAAATAAGCAAAATAAGCAAAACTAAACATTGTTACAAAACCACCCCAGATTTGCTATATAAATGGATTATCTCCAAAAATGTATGCAAATAAAAAAACTAAATTTATGCTTACCAGATAAATGCCTTTCTTTCCTGGTAGGGAGAGTCCACGACTTCATTCATTACTGTTGGGAAATAAAACACCTGGCCACCAGGAGGAGGCAAAGACACCCCAGCCAAAGGTTCAAATATCCCTCCCACTTCCCCTATCCCTCCAGTCATTCGGCAGAGGGAATGAGGAAAAGTAGGAGAAACATCAGCATAAAGGTGTCAGAAAAAAAACAAAAAGGGAGCCGCCCAAACAAAGAATAAACTATCGTGCATGGTCGTGGACTCTCCCTGCCAGGAAAGAAAGGAACTTATATGGTAAGCATAAATTTTGTTTTCTTTCCATAAGGCAGGGAGAGTCAACGACTTCATTCCTTACTGTTGGAAAAACAATACCCAAGCTCCAGAGGACACTGAAGGAATAACGGGAGGGAACAAAAAAGAGGTGGACCCTAATCTGAAGGCACCACAGCCTGCAAAACCTTTCTCCCGAAAGCTGCTTTAGCCGAAGCAAACACATCAAACATGTAAAATTTAGAAAAAGTATGTAAGGAGGATCAGGTAGCCGCCTTACAAATCTGATCCATTGAGGCTTCATTCTTAAAAGCCCAGGAAGAATCTACTGCTCTAGTGGAATGAACCGTAATGCTCTCAGGAGGCTGTTGTCCCACCGTCTCATAAGCTAGGCGGATAACACTTTTCAACCAGAAAGATAGGAAAGATGTAGTGGCCTTCTGACCCCTACACTTACCCACAGAGATGACAAAAAGAGATGAAGATTGTCTGAACTCCTTAGTAGCCTGATGGTAGAACTCCAATGCACGAACCACATCTAGATTGTAAAGCAAACATTCCTTCACCAAAGAAGGATTGGGACTGCACATCGGAACCTCAGCTAATCACTTCTGTAGCAACACCAACAGGGCTGATATCTGTCCCTTCAGAGAACTAGCAGATAGACCCTTCTCCAATAGCAGATAGACCCTTCTCCAATACATCCTGGAGAAAAGATAAAATTCTGATAACCCCACCCTTCTTCCCCTCCCCCCTTTTTTTCTCCCCTTTTCTTCTCTCGCTCTACAAATAAAGCAAGCTTTGTACGAAATAAGGTGAATCCAGATATATGCAGACTGTTCATCAACAGAGAATTATTTATCTGTTTACTATATTATCGGTCTAATTAGATTGCTTACAAGATCATCTTTTGTAACAACTTGTAAACAATAATGACGCCAGACTGCTGGTAGAATATGTACTGTTTTGTTTATTCTTATTGTACATCTGCAAATTTGATTCAATAAAGCTTGTTTATAAATAAAAAAAATCTGACAACTTTAAACTTATGCCAAGAAAAACGACGCTCCTCACACCAGTGCAGGTAAGTCCACCACACCTTATGGTAGATGCGTCGAGTAACTGGCTTACGACCTTGAATCGAAGTGTCGTTGACACTTTTAGAGAAACCTCTCGTGACTAAGACTAAGCATTCAATCTCCACGCAGTCAGCCTCAGAGAATCTAGATTTTGATGAAGTAAGGGACCCTGTATCAGCAGGTCCCTGCGACAAGGTAAACTCCACGGAGGAGATGAAGACATCCCCACCAGATCCGCGAACCAAGTCCTTCGAGGCCAGGATGGAGCAATTAGAATCACTGATGCTTGCGCTTGTTTGATGTGGGCCACCACACAAGGTAGAAGAGGTAATGGAGGAAAGAGATATGCGTCTGAACCTCCATGGAACCGCTAGGGCATCTATTATAACAGCTTGAGGATTCCTCGATCTCGACCTGTAATTGGGTAGTTTGGCATTGAGATGGGAGCCCATGAGGTCTATCTCCAGCATCCCCCATCTGCTGCATATCTCTGCAAAGACCTTGGGGTGGAGAGACCATTCCCCGGGTGAAAAGATTGCCTGCTGAGGAAATCCGCTTCCCAGTTGTCCTTAACCAGAATGTGGATCGCTGACAGTGTACAGTTGTGGGCCTCCACCCATTCTAGGATTTGAGATACTTCTCTCATCACTAAGGAACTTCTCGTTCCTCCCTGATGGTTGATGTAGGCAACCGAAGTTATATTGTCTGATTAGAATCTGATAAACTGGGACGAACCAAGGAGAGGCCAAGCCCTCAAAGCATTGAAGATTCCCCGGAGTTCCAAGATATTGATCAGAAGAGTGGACTCCTGAGTCCACAGCCCCTGTGCCTTCCTGGCACCCCAAACGGTTCCCCAGCCGGATAGACAGGCGTCCGTAGTCACAATCTCTCAGGACGGTCTCAAGAAGCATGTGCCTTGGGACAGGTGATCTTTACAGAGCCACCAAGAGAGCAAGTCTCTTGACAGGCCACCAAGAGAGCAAGTCTCTTGACTGGCTTTCCAAAACTATCTGTTGTTACAGATCGGAATGGTCGAGTAAGGCTAGCAGAATGCTTGGATGTATTGGTAGAGGTATTTGCAGCAGAAATAGTAAGGTTCTTATGCCACTTTATAGATCATTAGTTAGGCCTCATCTTGAGTATTGTGTGCAGTTCTGGAGGCCATATCTTCAGAAGGATATTAACAAACTTGAATCTGTGCAAAGGAGGGCTACCAAAATGGTATATGGTCTAAAAAATAAAACTTACCAGGATAGGCTCAATGACCTAAATATGAAGCTTAGAGGAGAGAAGGGAAAGAGGTGATATGATAGCAACTTTCAAGTACATTAAAGGGTTTAGTAAAACTGAGGCTGTGGGTATTTTACATAAAATGGAAAATTCAAGAACAAGGGGTCATGAGCTCAAGCTAAAGGGTAGTAGATTTAGGAGTAATTACTTCTTTACAGAAAGAGTGATTGATTTATGGAATAAACTTCCTCAAGAGGTAGTAGCAACAAACACTGTGGGGGACTTTAAAAATGCATGGGACAAGCATTTATCTACAAACTAGATAACATCTCTGATCTGTTAGAAAGATCTTCATGGACACCGAGTCTATAACTGTGCCCAGGAAATTCACTCTGGTATTTGGAGTAAGTAAACTCTTTATCTTCCATCCATGTGACCGAAGAAGACTTAGAAGTAAGGCTGAGTGATCCCTTGCTAGACAAAAAGATGGTGCCTGTACCAAGATATCATCCAGGTAAGGAGCTACTGCTATACCTCGGATTCTGGCAACCGCTAGATGAGCCCCCAGAACCTTCGTAAATACTATTGGAGCAGTAGCTAGGCCAAACGGAAGTGCTATGAACTGGAAGTGTTGATCCAGAAAGGTGAATTTCAGGAACTGGAAAATTCCCTGTGGATCAGAACATATGCATCCTTCAGATCTATGGTAGTCATAAACTGTCCTTCCTGAACCAGGGGAAGCATTGATCTTATAGTCTCCATCCTGAAGGAGGGGACACTTAGAAACTTGTTTAGGCACTTCAAGTCCAGAATTGGACAAAAAGTTCCCTCCTTTTTGGGAACCACAAAAAGGTTTGAATAGAACCCAAGACCACTTTCTGATGCAGGCACCGGGACTATTACTTCTAAGTAGGATAGATCCCTTATGCAATCTAAAAAGGCTGTCCTCTTCTCTGGTCTTGTAGACAGTCTGGAGAGTAGGAATCTGCCCTGGGTGGATGAGATTTGAATCCTATCTGGTATCCCTGAGATACGACCTCCAGAACCCAAGGATCCTGAACATACTGAAACCAAGAGTCTGAGAAAAGCGACAATCTGCTCCCTACTTGATCCGATCCTGGACCGGGGGCCGCCCCTTCATGCCAATTTGTTATCAGTGGACTTCTTTGTCTTTATGGACTTGTTCCAGGACTGAGCAGGCTTCCAATTGCTCTTGGGCTGCTCAGGCTTGGATGAAGATTGAGATCATTGGGATTTGTCCAAACGAAAGGAGCGAAAATTAGAGGACTGCCGTCCCTTAGGTCTGTTCTTCTTATCCTGAGGTAGGAAGGCACCTTTCCCTCCAGTAACTGTAGAAATGATGGATTCCAAACCTGACCTGGTCAAAATAAAATCTTTCCCTTGAAAGGAAGAGAAAATAGTCTGGATTTAGAAGTCATAGCCGCAGACCAAGACTTCAACCAGAGAGCCCTGCGGGCTAGGACCACAAAACCTAAAGCCTTAGCATTCAGAATAATCTGCATATTTGCATGACAGATGAAAGAATTAGCTACTCTTAAAGCTTTAATTCTTTCCTGAATATCCTTGAGGGGAGATTCCATCTCGATAATTCTGACAGGGAGTTGCACCATTAGGTGGCGGCCCCAGTGGTTGAAATAAAAAACCTGTGTGTTGGAACATTCTCCTAAGGAAAGTTTCCAACTTCTTATCCATAGGTTCTCTAAAGGAAGAGCTATCCTCAAGAGGGATAGTAGTACACTTAGCTAGTGTCGACATGGCGCCATCCACCTTAGGGATGAAGCTCCACAGCTCTAATTGAGAGTCAGGGACTGACTGGGGTGTCTTTGTCTCCTTCTGGTGGCCAGGTGTTGTATTTCCCAACAGTAAAGAATGAGGTTGTGGACTCTCCCTGTCTTATGGAAAGAAATCTAGTGTACAATGTCCATTTAAACACAAGTCTATGTGACCCTCTTGGAAAATGTATGTGCAAAACCCAAGATCCACAGTAGGGAAAAAAATATTATTTTTGTAACTTTACACTAAGTTAATGTTTCTCCATGTTTGTTTTGTACAGAGTACAAAATGTACAGTGGTGCAATGGTATCCTTTTGAATGAATTTCTCCCATACTCTTGTGGTATGCGCTATATAGTTCCTTCATACCCACTTAGAATAGGTAAAAACTCACGCAAAGAAAAACTTTCCCGCCAGTTTCAATTCTCCTTTTTGCAATAATATGGGTAATAGTTCTGTGTCAGTTCTGTCATTTTAAAGGGACATGAAACTCAAATTTTTTATTTTATGATTCCGACAGAACATACAATTTTAAAAAAAGTTTCCTATTTACTTCTATTATCAAATTTGCTCAATTCTAATGTTGTTATTCTTTGTTGAAGAGATATCTAGATAGGAAGTGTGCACATGTCTGTAGCAATGCATGACAGGAAATAGTGCTGCCATCTACTGTTCTTGCTAATGTATAAAATTGTTACAAAACTGCTGCCATATTTTGCTGCAGACACATGCACACTCCTGAGTTTACATTTCTGTTCAACAAACGATAACAAGAAAACAAATTTGATAATAGACGTAAATTGGAAAGTTGATTAAAATCATATGATCTATCTGAATGATGAAAGAAAATTTTTGAGTTTTATGTTCATTTAAGGACAGTAAACACCTTGTAATTACAAGATTCTTCTGAAGTTGCAATACATTTACATACTAGGTAAGAGTGGAAAGTTTTTAATGCCTTAACACCATGTTTGCTACAATTGTTTTTCAAAGGTCAAACTCCATTGATCACTTGCCTTATTTATAATAGCCACTCCAGACTTGTTACTGGAGTAGATATAGCTAGCGCAGTCATTTTATTAACAAAATATTAATTGTTTTACAGTTACTTTTCTTCTGAGGCCATTTACGGACATATATGTGACAGGGTTAGGTTTGTTTTCTGAGGTAAATTACAAGAAGAGGTAGAAAATTAATAAAGTAAATTGTAAAGTCATTTCATGAGGTGCAGTCAATCATTATATTTTATGTTTAACGTACCTTTCAGCTATAATGATTTAACAAAAAAAAATAAAAAAAATAATTAGTCATATTGATCATTATGCACAGTATGCAGTGACCCCTTCTAATCTTAGGAAGGATAGTTAATTTTTTATAAAATGCAAAATGTATGATAAATTTCTTATTTGGGTTTATTTTTGTATATGGAATAGCTGGTTTTGTTCTTTTAAACCACAACCCATTAAAATATGTTAAACTTACAGGGAAATTAGATCTTCTTACATTATAACTTGTTGTGCACACATTTGCTTCTTTATATTATCTGTATTATATTACAATTGAAACTTTACATTTTATTATGTATCTCTCCTAATCCCTACTGGGAGAGTAATTTCTTCTGCTCATTATGTTTACACAACTTTTCTAAAGGTAGGGATATATAAGCAAACTTAGCTATTTTAAAAGCTGAAATAAAGGTAAAGGACCTACTTGGAAACAATTAAATACACTCCAGCAGGTAAAATGAATCATTGGGAACAAATTAAAGGGGAGGAAAATGTAGGATACACTGTCCCTTTAACATAGTTTAGTGACAGTGTAGTCATAGTAACACTACCAGCCCTTATATGGTGGAGGGGTCACTATTTTTAACACCACCAAATAAAAAAAAAGAAACAAAATCAGTGGCTTAAATGAAAATTGTTGGTTAAGAAAAGAATATGCTTTTTCTTTTTTTTTTAAATGGCTCTAATATCCATCTACTGTACTAATGCAATTAATGTATTTAGTTAATTTGTATTTGCTTCTGATACAACTGTGGAAGACAGCCACTTGGTCTTCAGTGGATACATTCACTATACTTTAACAATTAAAAGTGTATGTATATTTAAAAGCAGCATTTTTGGAGTAAAGTATTGAGGACAATTTTGTGTAAAAATTGTGCTTATCCCACACTCACAGAGTCAAAAGAAAATTCTGTCACCTGCAAATCAAATGGCTGGTTCAGGCAGTTTTCTGCATTTTGAAAAGATAGGTTACAGATTATTTTTTTGGGCCTTTACAGGGAGTGTTGGACAAAGTCCAATTTTACACAAAAGCAAGAGGTGCTGAGTGTCCCTTTAAGAGGTAGGTAAACAAGTATTTTTCTGGCCTTAAGTTGCTTTGGTATTCATCCACTAGTACTGAATACAATTCCAAGAGAGTATAAAAGAAAACTAGATTTATACTTAGCAACAAATCAGTTTTTTCATAATGAAACAATAAGCTGCTAGTCATAATAATATACTGTTCTTCACATCTTGCGAATGTGTTATGATTGCAGACTTTCTTTTCCACCTTTCTTTTTTTTTACATTGATCCTAGCTCACGGGTCAGACATGAAAAACAATGCTGACACACTCACATGGGCTACCTTCACGGAATTCTTTAAAACTAGGGGCTGTCCCTGCGAGTTGCAAGATGCCCCCCATTGAAAGTAATGGAACTTGCTGGAAAGTGATCAAAGTTAGCAAGGAGCAACCAATATAAATCAGATTACCCTGTTTTCAGTGTATAGTATGTTACAATCACCTGTATTTTCATATGCAGGTTTCCTTCATTTTTGTAATAAGTGTTTTGTGTATTTTGACACAATCTCGCCACCTTTTAGTTTGCAGGAAAACAGCGAGATCTGCTGGGTTAATGTTTATAGAATATGCTAGACCTAGAGGAAAAATTTCAACTACTGCCATGGAACGTCCCTGTTCAGCTTACTAGTAGAGACATGAAAATTAATGTTATACTAAGAAACATAATATCACACAGGAAAAAACAATAAACAGCAACACAAACACCAGACTAGACAAGTGACTCTAATTAGAAATGGTGATAATCAATAGTATATGGCAATAATCACTATTAATGGTGAATGGTACAGATAAACATAAGATAAATTGGATCAAATAACAATCAACATCCAGAGCAATGGAAACGATAAGCACTTAGCTAAGTCCCAAAAGTATCTGTTACTTAGGGGTTAAGAACACATCAGATACAGGTTTCGTAAAGTCCTGTAGTGATCACCACCATACAGATTGCTGTGTGCAGAGCAGCTGTTGGTTTATGAGAAAACACCCAGCGCATCATCGACTCACAGCTTCTGTTTATTAGGGTTACATATAACGCAAAACAAGGTTGCACTTACAAGATGTTCAAAGTGAACAGTCACATCAACAAAAGGCCAGCTTTCCGTGGGTACTCCTTCCTGTGTAGGTATCCTTAATGCCGACCCATGGCTCTGGTTCCCACTTAGGAATGTTCAACAGCTGGAGTGTCCTAAAGGTAATAGCGTCCGGGCTTCTACCGTTAACTCCTTCCTAAGCATTTCGTCCGTACACAGACAGACTTTCTCAAGGGCTTAATGAATGGACTTCCTGATTCTGCTCCAGTTGGTTGACCAACTCTGTGTCTGTGTCGGCCTTTTTCTTCCTCATTGTGTTACAAGCACACAGTACATACAATCCTAAAACGCACACTCAGGCCTGATTGACAACCTGATGACGTATACGTCTACTTCATGAAAGGCGGGATTGAGAGGAACATTTAAAAAGTCGGAGTGGGCATCCTAGGCATCCATCAGTTCATTAAGCCCTTGAGAAAGTCCGTCTGTGTATAGACGAAACGTGTAGGGAAGAGTTAACGGTAGAAGCCCGGACGCTATTACCTTTAGGATACTCCAGCTGTTGAGCACTACTAAGTGGGAACCGGAGCCGCGGGTCAGCATTAAGGATACCTACACAGGAAGGAGTACCCACGGAAAGCTGGCCTTTTGTTGATGTGGCTGTTTACTTTGAACATCTTGTAAGTGCAATCTTGTCTTGCGTTATATGTAACCCTAATAAACAGAAGCTGTGAGTCGCGGATGCGCTGTTTTTTCTTTCCCTATAAAGAAAAATAATATGCTTTAAATTTCTCATTATAAATACAAATTTCACAACACATGAAGTGTAGTTTTATTATTATTTCTACTGTGCACCTTAAATAATTTCTTTCCTGCACAATTTCAATAAGAATTTAAATTTTTCTATAAAATATTAGTTTTGCAAAACGCGTTGGTTATTGCTTTTAATGCGATTAAATACAATTTTTCATTGTGTATTTTTATTTCAATACATACGGCCAGATTACGAGTTTTGTGGTACAGCCAATAGAATGCAAGCTCAATCCTATTGGCTGATTGGATCAGCCAATAGGATTGAAGTTCAATCCCATTGGCTGATTGCATCAGCCAATAGGATTTTTTCAACCTTAATTCCGATTGGCTGATAGAAATCTATCAGCCAATCGGAATCTAAGGGACACCCTCTTGGATGAAGTGGATGCTCCGCGTCGGATGTCTTGCAGATGGAGCCGCTCCGCGCCGGATGGATGAAGATAGAAGATGCCGTCTGGATAAGGACTTCTGCCCGTCTGGAGGACCACTTCCCCCGGCTTGGATGAAGACTTCTCCCGGCTTCGTTGAGGACTTCGTTGAGGACTTCGTTGAGGACAGATTGCTGTGTGCAGAGCAGCTGTTGGTTTATGAGAAAACACCCAGCGCATCATCGACTCACAGCTTCTGTTTATTAGGGTTACATATAACGCAAAACAAGGTTGCACTTACAAGATGTTCAAAGTGAACAGTCACATCAACAAAAGGCCAGCTTTCCGTGGGTACTCCTTCCTGTGTAGGTATCCTTAATGCCGACCCATGGCTCTGGTTCCCACTTAGGAATGTTCAACAGCTGGAGTGTCCTAAAGGTAATAGCGTCCGGGCTTCTACCGTTAACTCCTTCCTAAGCATTTCGTCCGTACACAGACAGACTTTCTCAAGGGCTTAATGAATGGACTTCCTGATTCTGCTCCAGTTGGTTGACCAACTCTGTGTCTGTGTCGGCCTTTTTCTTCCTCATTGTGTTACAAGCACACAGTACATACAATCCTAAAACGCACACTCAGGCCTGATTGACAACCTGATGACGTATACGTCTACTTCATGAAAGGCGGGATTGAGAGGAACATTTAAAAAGTCGGAGTGGGCATCCTAGGCATCCATCAGTTCATTAAGCCCTTGAGAAAGTCCGTCTGTGTATGGACGAAACGTGTAGGGAAGAGTTAACGGTAGAAGCCCGGACGCTATTACCTTTAGGATACTCCAGCTGTTGAGCACTACTAAGTGGGAACCGGAGCCGCGGGTCAGCATTAAGGATACCTACACAGGAAGGAGTACCCACGGAAAGCTGGCCTTTTGTTGATGTGGCTGTTTACTTTGAACATCTTGTAAGTGCAATCTTGTCTTGCGTTATATGTAACCCTAATAAACAGAAGCTGTGAGTCGCGGATGCGCTGTTTTTTCTTTCCCTATAAAGAAAAATAATATGCTTTAAATTTCTCATTATAAATACAAATTTCACAACACATGAAGTGTAGTTTTATTATTATTTCTACTGTGCACCTTAAATAATTTCTTTCCTGCACAATTTCAATAAGAATTTAAATTTTTCTATAAAATATTAGTTTTGCAAAACGCGTTGGTTATTGCTTTTAATGCGATTAAATACAATTTTTCATTGTGTATTTTTATTTCAATACATACGGCCAGATTACGAGTTTTGTGGTACAGCCAATAGAATGCAAGCTCAATCCTATTGGCTGATTGGATCAGCCAATAGGATTGAAGTTCAATCCCATTGGCTGATTGCATCAGCCAATAGGATTTTTTCAACCTTAATTCCGATTGGCTGATAGAAATCTATCAGCCAATCGGAATCTAAGGGACACCCTCTTGGATGAAGTGGATGCTCCGCGTCGGATGTCTTGCAGATGGAGCCGCTCCGCGCCGGATGGATGAAGATAGAAGATGCCGTCTGGATAAGGACTTCTGCCCGTCTGGAGGACCACTTCCCCCGGCTTGGATGAAGACTTCTCCCGGCTTCGTTGAGGACTTCGTTGAGGACTTCGTTGAGGACAGATTGCTGTGTGCAGAGCAGCTGTTGGTTTATGAGAAAACACCCAGCGCATCATCGACTCACAGCTTCTGTTTATTAGGGTTACATATAACGCAAAACAAGGTTGCACTTACAAGATGTTCAAAGTGAACAGTCACATCAACAAAAGGCCAGCTTTCCGTGGGTACTCCTTCCTGTGTAGGTATCCTTAATGCCGACCCATGGCTCTGGTTCCCACTTAGGAATGTTCAACAGCTGGAGTGTCCTAAAGGTAATAGCGTCCGGGCTTCTACCGTTAACTCCTTCCTAAGCATTTCGTCCGTACACAGACAGACTTTCTCAAGGGCTTAATGAATGGACTTCCTGATTCTGCTCCAGTTGGTTGACCAACTCTGTGTCTGTGTCGGCCTTTTTCTTCCTCATTGTATTACAAGCACACAGTACATACAATCCTAAAACGCACACTCAGGCCTGATTGACAACCTGATGACGTATACGTCTACTTCATGAAAGGCGGGATTGAGAGGAACATTTAAAAAGTCGGAGTGGGCATCCTAGGCATCCATCAGTTCATTAAGCCCTTGAGAAAGTCCGTCTGTGTATGGACGAAACGTGTAGGGAAGAGTTAACGGTAGAAGCCCGGACGCTATTACCTTTAGGATACTCCAGCTGTTGAGCACTACTAAGTGGGAACCGGAGCCGCGGGTCAGCATTAAGGATACCTACACAGGAAGGAGTACCCACGGAAAGCTGGCCTTTTGTTGATGTGGCTGTTTACTTTGAACATCTTGTAAGTGCAATCTTGTCTTGCGTTATATGTAACCCTAATAAACAGAAGCTGTGAGTCGCGGATGCGCTGTTTTTTCTTTCCCTATAAAGAAAAATAATATGCTTTAAATTTCTCATTATAAATACAAATTTCACAACACATGAAGTGTAGTTTTATTATTATTTCTACTGTGCACCTTAAATAATTTCTTTCCTGCACAATTTCAATAAGAATTTAAATTTTTCTATAAAATATTAGTTTTGCAAAACGCGTTGGTTATTGCTTTTAATGCGATTAAATACAATTTTTCATTGTGTATTTTTATTTCAATACATACGGCCAGATTACGAGTTTTGTGGTACAGCCAATAGAATGCAAGCTCAATCCTATTGGCTGATTGGATCAGCCAATAGGATTGAAGTTCAATCCCATTGGCTGATTGCATCAGCCAATAGGATTTTTTCAACCTTAATTCCGATTGGCTGATAGAAATCTATCAGCCAATCGGAATCTAAGGGACACCCTCTTGGATGAAGTGGATGCTCCGCGTCGGATGTCTTGCAGATGGAGCCGCTCCGCGCCGGATGGATGAAGATAGAAGATGCCGTCTGGATAAGGACTTCTGCCCGTCTGGAGGACCACTTCCCCCGGCTTGGATGAAGACTTCTCCCGGCTTCGTTGAGGACTTCGTTGAGGACTTCGTTGAGGACAGATTGCTGTGTGCAGAGCAGCTGTTGGTTTATGAGAAAACACCCAGCGCATCATCGACTCACAGCTTCTGTTTATTAGGGTTACATATAACGCAAAACAAGGTTGCACTTACAAGATGTTCAAAGTGAACAGTCACATCAACAAAAGGCCAGCTTTCCGTGGGTACTCCTTCCTGTGTAGGTATCCTTAATGCCGACCCATGGCTCTGGTTCCCACTTAGGAATGTTCAACAGCTGGAGTGTCCTAAAGGTAATAGCGTCCGGGCTTCTACCGTTAACTCCTTCCTAAGCATTTCGTCCGTACACAGACAGACTTTCTCAAGGGCTTAATGAATGGACTTCCTGATTCTGCTCCAGTTGGTTGACCAACTCTGTGTCTGTGTCGGCCTTTTTCTTCCTCATTGTGTTACAAGCACACAGTACATACAATCCTAAAACGCACACTCAGGCCTGATTGACAACCTGATGACGTATACGTCTACTTCATGAAAGGCGGGATTGAGAGGAACATTTAAAAAGTCGGAGTGGGCATCCTAGGCATCCATCAGTTCATTAAGCCCTTGAGAAAGTCCGTCTGTGTATGGACGAAACGTGTAGGGAAGAGTTAACGGTAGAAGCCCGGACGCTATTACCTTTAGGATACTCCAGCTGTTGAGCACTACTAAGTGGGAACCGGAGCCGCGGGTCAGCATTAAGGATACCTACACAGGAAGGAGTACCCACGGAAAGCTGGCCTTTTGTTGATGTGGCTGTTTACTTTGAACATCTTGTAAGTGCAATCTTGTCTTGCGTTATATGTAACCCTAATAAACAGAAGCTGTGAGTCGCGGATGCGCTGTTTTTTTCTTTCCCTATAAAGAAAAATAATATGCTTTAAATTTCTCATTATAAATACAAATTTCACAACACATGAAGTGTAGTTTTATTATGATTTCTACTGTGCACCTTAAATAATTTCTTTCCTGCACAATTTCAATAAGAATTTAAATTTTTCTATAAAATATTAGTTTTGCAAAACGCGTTGGTTATTGCTTTTAATGCGATTAAATACAATTTTTCATTGTGTATTTTTATTTCAATACATACGGCCAGATTACGAGTTTTGTGGTACAGCCAATAGAATGCAAGCTCAATCCTATTGGCTGATTGGATCAGCCAATAGGATTGAAGTTCAATCCCATTGGCTGATTGCATCAGCCAATAGGATTTTTTCAACCTTAATTCCGATTGGCTGATAGAAATCTATCAGCCAATCGGAATCTAAGGGACACCCTCTTGGATGAAGTGGATGCTCCGCGTCGGATGTCTTGCAGATGGAGCCGCTCCGCGCCGGATGGATGAAGATAGAAGATGCCGTCTGGATAAGGACTTCTGCCCGTCTGGAGGACCACTTCCCCCGGCTTGGATGAAGACTTCTCCCGGCTTCGTTGAGGACTTCGTTGAGGACTTCATTGAGGACAGATTGCTGTGTGCAGAGCAGCTGTTGGTTTATGAGAAAACACCCAGCGCATCATCGACTCACAGCTTCTGTTTATTAGGGTTACATATAACGCAAAACAAGGTTGCACTTACAAGATGTTCAAAGTGAACAGTCACATCAACAAAAGGCCAGCTTTCCGTGGGTACTCCTTCCTGTGTAGGTATCCTTAATGCCGACCCATGGCTCTGGTTCCCACTTAGGAATGTTCAACAGCTGGAGTGTCCTAAAGGTAATAGCGTCCGGGCTTCTACCGTTAACTCCTTCCTAAGCATTTCGTCCGTACACAGACAGACTTTCTCAAGGGCTTAATGAATGGACTTCCTGATTCTGCTCCAGTTGGTTGACCAACTCTGTGTCTGTGTCGGCCTTTTTCTTCCTCATTGTGTTACAAGCACACAGTACATACAATCCTAAAACGCACACTCAGGCCTGATTGACAACCTGATGACGTATACGTCTACTTCATGAAAGGCGGGATTGAGAGGAACATTTAAAAAGTCGGAGTGGGCATCCTAGGCATCCATCAGTTCATTAAGCCCTTGAGAAAGTCCGTCTGTGTATGGACGAAACGTGTAGGGAAGAGTTAACGGTAGAAGCCCGGACGCTATTACCTTTAGGATACTCCAGCTGTTGAGCACTACTAAGTGGGAACCGGAGCCGCGGGTCAGCATTAAGGATACCTACACAGGAAGGAGTACCCACGGAAAGCTGGCCTTTTGTTGATGTGGCTGTTTACTTTGAACATCTTGTAAGTGCAATCTTGTCTTGCGTTATATGTAACCCTAATAAACAGAAGCTGTGAGTCGCGGATGCGCTGTTTTTTCTTTCCCTATAAAGAAAAATAATATGCTTTAAATTTCTCATTATAAATACAAATTTCACAACACATGAAGTGTAGTTTTATTATGATTTCTACTGTGCACCTTAAATAATTTCTTTCCTGCACAATTTCAATAAGAATTTAAATTTTTCTATAAAATATTAGTTTTGCAAAACGCGTTGGTTATTGCTTTTAATGCGATTAAATACAATTTTTCATTGTGTATTTTTATTTCAATACATACGGCCAGATTACGAGTTTTGTGGTACAGCCAATAGAATGCAAGCTCAATCCTATTGGCTGATTGGATCAGCCAATAGGATTGAAAATCAATCCCATTGGCTGATTGCATCAGCCAATAGGATTTTTTCAACCTTAATTCCGATTGGCTGATAGAAATCTATCAGCCAATCGGAATCTAAGGGACACCCTCTTGGATGAAGTGGATGCTCCGCGTCGGATGTCTTGCAGATGGAGCCGCTCCGCGCCGGATGGATGAAGATACAAGATGCCGTCTGGATAAGGACTTCTGCCCGTCTGGAGGACCACTTCCCCCGGCTTGGATGAAGACTTCTCCCGGCTTCGTTGAGGACTTCTTGCCGCTTCGATGAGGACTTCTCCCGGCTTCGTCGAGGATGGATGTCGGATCTTCAAAACTGTAAGTGGATCTTCAGGGGGTTAGTGTTAGGATGTTTTAAGGGTTTATTGGGTGTGATTTATTTTTAGGTTAGGGCTTTGGGTAGCAATAGAGCTAAATGCCCTTTTAAGGGCAATGCCCATCCAAATGCCCTTTTCAGGGCAATGGGGAGTTTAGGTTCTTTTTAGTTAGGGTTTTATTTGGGGGTTGGTTGTGTGGGTGGTGGGTTTTACTGTTGGGGGGGTTGTTTGTATTTTTTTCAGGTAAAAGAGCTGATTTCTTTGGGGCAATACCCCGCAAAAGGCCCTTTTAAGGGCTATTGGTAGTTTAGTTTAGGCTAGGGACTTTTTTTTATTTTGGGGGGGCTTTTTCTATTTTGATATGGCTATTAGATTAGGTGTAATTAGTTTAAATATCTTGTAATTTGTTTATATTTTCTGTAATTTAGTGTTTTTTGTTTGTTATTTAGCTAATTGTATTTAATTTATTTTATTGTATTTAATTTAGGTAATTTATTTAATTGTAGTGTAGTGTTAGGTGTTAGTGTAACTTAGGTTAGGTTTTATTTTACAGGTAAATTTGTATTTATTTTAGCTAGGAAGTTATTAAATACTTAATAACTATTTAGTAACTATTCTACCTAGTTAAAATAAATACAAACTTACCTGTAAAATAAAATTAAACCCTAAGCTAGCTACAATGTAACAATTAGTTATATTGTAGCTAGCTTAGGGTTTATTTTACAGGTAAGTATTTAGTTTTAAATAGGAATTATTTAGGTAATCATAGTAATTTTATTTAGATGTATTTAAATTATATTTAAGTTAGGGGGTGTTAGGGTTAGACTTAGGTTTAGGGGTTAATAAATTTAGAATAGTGGCGGCGACGTTGGGGACGGCAGATTAGCGGTTAATAAATGTAGATAGGTGGCGGCGATGTTAGGGACAGCAGATTAGGGGTTAATAATATTTAACTAGTGTTTGCGAGACGGGAGTGCGGCGGTTTAGGGGTTAATATGTTTATTCTAGTGGTGGCGATGTCGGGAGCGGCAGATTAGGGGTTAATAATTTTATTTCAGTGTTTGTGATGCGGGAGGGCCTCGGTTAGGGGTTAATACGTACTTTATGGGTACTAGTTTACTTTTTAGCACTTTAGTTATGAGTTTTATGCTACGGCTTTGTAGTGTAAAACTCATAACTACTGACTTTAAAATGCGGTACGAATCTTGACGGGATAGGGTGTACCGCTCACTTTTTGGCCTCCCAGGACAAGCTTGTAATACTGGCGCTATGGAAGTCCCATAGAAAAAAGACTATACGCAATTTGCGTAAGTTGATTTGCGGTAGGGCCAAAAAAGTGTGCGGTGCCCCTAAATCTGCAAGACTCGTAATACCAGCGGTAGTGAAAAAGCAGCGTTATAACCTGATAACTCTGCTTTTTCAGTATAACGCAAAACTCGTAATCTAGCCGTTAGTTTATTAATTTTATATTTAAAGTGAGTGCTATTGTAATCTATGTTCTCAGAAAGCTTTAGAGAATCTGGCCCTATATGTGAAATAAAACCAGTAGCAAGAAAAAAGGGGTCAAGTCCAGGAACTGAGTTCCCCCTGGACAGAGAACAGAAATGCTTCAGTAAACACTGCTGCTGGTAGTGGGAGGAGCTGGAGCACAGTCTGGTTAGAGGGATAGTGAGATCATCTAGTAATGGGCAGTAACACTTCCTACAATACACTAAATGTAAGCCTTTCAGCAGTCCTGCTGTGTGATCACCCCACACTGGTGCACACATGGTGCTTACAATCATGTGTGGCTTGCTCTGGTGTTATTTAGCTACCCTCAGCAGAAATAGGACTATTGCACTTTTAGTGGGTGAGACTCTGTGACAGAGGAGTTGTCTCAGGCCCAAAGGCAAACATTCAACCCTTCGTTGGTTTTAATTTGCTTTCATTAACCAAAGTGTATAGATTATATACATATAAATACAGTGTGTGTCTGTACAGTATAAATATAAAACAATATTAATTGTGAGGGGTGGAAGTCTTGGCAAGTTACCACGCTTTTTTTGAAGGATTTGACACCTGCTCCATATGGTTATGAAGCAATCAACCCAAGATTTATTAAATATACTACATTACTTTGTTAGAGGTTAATTTATCAGTAAATTAGCACTGAAGAATCTGTTGGCGCTCTACAAATAACCGATAATAATAATAATAATAATAATAATAATAAATATACATTTATTTTCATGTGCAAATAAATCATCATTTGTATCTCAGAAAAAATAAATAAGAATCTGTCACTATTTTGCAGAGAATCTCATTAACACTCACTCATTTCTCCAGCTGGTTTAATCATATAAGAACACCTTGTATTCTTTTGCTGTCTTCCTCAGTGCTATATACATTTGATTAGTGCCTGCTTTGATGTGCACCCCACCTGGCTTGCTCTTCTGAATTCTTCTGCTTTGTTGTGGAATTTATTTTATCAAAGTATTTTTATATAGGCTCATGAATAATTTACTAGTAAAACCCCAAGTGACAAACGATTACAAGGCTGGAAAGAGTGGAACTGAGGGCATTTGCTAAAGTAAAATAAATCATCCATTCAGTGATAATGTGGCCTACTTTTTAATGTGCCCAGTAAGGGTGGTTAACCCCTTGGCTTGCATAAGTTGTGCTGGTACTCTGCTGTTTTATTGTCTGTCTGTTAATAAAAGTTTTCAGTAAAGTACCAGCAGTTAAAATTATATATTTGCCTATATAGCACAGCCATAGTTTAGAATGAAATGATGTAGCAATTTCAAGCCTTGTTTTCTAATACTTATTTATTGTGTATTATAAATTGGACTGTCTGTCTCTATCAAATCGAAAAATGTAAAAAAAAACAACAACAAACACTATGTTAAATATGTTATAGTCATTCCTCCATAATAAATATTTTACCTTGTTTACAGTCAAAACTACTTAGAGGTTCTGGAGAAGTTTGGTTCAGCAACCTCAGAGCCCGGAGATATTTAGCGTGTGGGTAAGAGCGAGTAAATCTGTTCAGCAGTTTCAGAGCAAATTAGATTACAACAGTGGTGTCCAGATTTTTTTGACATAGGATCTACTGTCAAAAAGAAATCAGGTTTTCCATAAATAAAGCATAACATAATGGACAAACTTCACTCAGCAAAATTTAAATTGAAAATATTATACACCAAATTTTCAATTATCCTTACATTGAATTACAAGTTTCTTCTATGAAGATGCCATTTTTTTATTTTTAACTCAAATCCAGAGTTGGGAATGGGGGATATACTTGTACAAAACACATCTACACATGTCTTCTTACTTGGGGCAATATTGGTAATACAGTATGAGAGAGATAAGGGGAAATGATAATGTGATCTACTGGTCAGCCCATGGTGATCTAGATATTGAGCTACATTTAGGGGTATGTATATTATGAGTCACATGAATACAACAATGTTCTTAATGTGTATGCAGAACCATATTTAGGGGTCAAAAGTTTTTTTTTCCCTTAGAAAAAGAAGTTTCACAACTAATTGATTTAGATGAAAAATAAATGTATTTACATAGTTAACAAATCTAAATGAATATAACTGGCATACATAACTTGCCAACATTTTTCACTTTTTTCATTTTTTATTGTTTTAAAAGATAGATAATCCCTTTATTACCCATTCCCCAGTTTTGCATAACCAACACAGTTATATTAATATACTTTTAACCTCTGTGATTATCTTGTATCTAAGCCTCTGCAAACTGCCCCTTTATTTCAGTTCTTTTGACAGACTTGCAATTTAGCCAATCAGTGCCTGCTCCCAGGTAACTTCACGTGCACGAGCACAGTGTTATCTATATGAAATACATGAACTAACAGCCTCTAGTGGTGAAAAACTGTTAAAATGCATTCTGAAAAGAGGTGGCCTTCAAGGTCTAAGAAATTAGCATATGAACCTCCTAGGTTAAGCTTTCAACTAAGAATTCCAAGAGAACAAAGCAAAATTGGTGATAAAAGTAAATTGGAAAATTGTTTAAAATTACATTCTCTATCTGAATCATGAAAGTTTATTTTGGCCTAGACTGTCCCTTTAAACAATAACTATTTATATGTAGTATAGAATGTTAGTTCAAATATCATTGACAAATCAAATCATGAAAATCTGGGCTTTTTTGTGTATGGGTTTAACAAAAGATATATTGAGAAATACTGTTATAAAACTGCACGTATCCCTTCAGCTCCCATGAAAATGTATCTGGCATTCAAGAAGAGTTATAGATGCTACAACTATAATTATGACTATACTACATTATCCAGGATACTTTTATATAACAATACCAGGTGATGTATTATTATATTACATGAATAAATGTGAACTGTCAATGATTTTTTATTGTTCATATTTATCCTATTCTATTTTATACAATATGACATAAGCACTAAGGATAATTTCTCTGCCTTCTGGACAAAAATATATTGCAGAGTTAATGGATCTTTCTGTGAATCATACCTATGAGTGATTTTTCAAAACAAGCACATTGTTTTTTATAAGGGCTTTCTGAATTTGGGTTAATGTAGTCATTGTAGTAAGAATAGGCAGTGTGTTTACATAAGTGCTATATCCAAGCATGTTAAACTTAAACATAAACATCTAAAGATTTATAATACTGATATTGCAAAAAAAGAAAATACACTTTATTTCAATATGTAGAAATAACAACATATTTAACATATACAGTAAATTAATTATATTTATTATGAAAATTAAAGCTGCATATTATCAAATTTTCAATAAATGTTGCCTCCATTTCAAACAGAGCCAACTCCCTTGTTAAGTGCTTCATAAGCTTACTTTACATTTTCAATTTGAGCTTAGTCTAAAACATTTGAAAACCCATTCATCATAACATTTCAAATACATTTAGGCTATAAAAACACCCACTGAACCCTGTATGAGGGCAATTTGACACCTGTATTCCAATTGATAAGAAATGTGTTTTCTGCAGTTTGTCAAGGGAATTGTTTAATTTTTAAATGATACACTTTTGGCCTGTTTCAAATGCTTATCTTGGCAGTATATGCATGACTTCTGCCAATAATACAATTCTTGTGCATGCTAAGTTCACTTGTTAATGAAAAGTTCAAATCACACTTTAAAAAAAATACTTTTATACTATGAAATGTGTACACAAATTAAATATGTTCATCAAATGTTCCTTTATAAAATCAATAAAGTCAGTGCATTTCAATTTTGAATACCAATTTCTTTTTTTTTTTTTTTGCAAAATACTTTCATTAGCAAAAAATGTTTTTAGTACAATCTACTGTGAATGTGTAGCATAACTAAAAGTTTAATGTACCAGTATTTTAATCAGTGCATCTGTTTAGAGAACTGGCTGTGGTTTGTATCATGTAACTGCTCTCTGAGCAGACACACCATTTTATTATAATGCAATGCAAATCTTATGCTTTGTTTTTGTTAAAAAAGAAAACAATATATCTGTCTATCTATCTATCTATCTATCTATCTATCTATCTATCTATCTATCTGTAGTGTGCTTCTATGACACTTAACATTAGTGTCTTCTGCACTGACATTAAACAGGAACCTTGGTCCCTGATTATATTTGTGGTAGCAGTTTTGGATCCAGATCATATGATAAGAACCACTGACCTGCTGCTATTCAATTGCACATTGTCAGAAACATCACAGTTGGCGCATGAAATGAATTATAATGCTGCAAAAAACTTGTTATAAAATGTGTTTGTGCTAAACAATAATTAAAAGAAAAAAAACATTTAATTACACATTTAAATCCTTTGGGTTTGTTACAGTTGTGGCATCATCTATCGGTTCTTCAGGTGTTTCAGGACCTTCGCAAGGGTCCTGATTTAGCCATAAACAAGAGAGAAAAATAAGTCAGTCTTTCCAGATTGATGATCTTAAAGGGATAGTCTAGTCAAAAACAAAATTTATGCATACCTGATAAATTCCTTTCTCCTGTAGTGTAGTCAGTCCACGGGTCATCCATTACTTATGGGATTATAACTCCTCCCTAACAGGAAGTGCAAGAGGATCACCCAAGCAGAGCTGCTATATAGCTCCTCCCCTCTACGTCATACCCAGTCATTCGACTGAAACCAAACGAGAAAGGATAAACTATAGGGTGCACTGGTGACTGGAGTTTAAGTCAAAATTTAGACCTGCCATAAAAAACAGGGCGGGCCGTGGACTGACTACACTACAGGAGAAAGGAATTTATCAGGTAAGCATAAATTTTGTTTTCTCCTGTTAAGTGTAGTCAGTCCACGGGTCATCCATTACTTATGGGATACCAATACCAAAGCTAAAAGTACACGGATGACGGGAGGGACAGGCAGGATCTTTACACGGAAGGAACCACTGCCTGAAGAACCTTTCTCCCAAAAACAGCCTCCAAAGAAGCAAAAGTGTCAAATTTGTAAAATTTGGAAAAAGTGTGAAGTGAAGACCAAGTTGCAGCCTTGCAAATCTGTTCAACAGAGGCCTCATTTTTAAAGGCCCAAGTGGAAGCCACAGCTCTAGTAGAATGAGCTGTAATTCTTTCAGGAGGCTGCTGTCCAGGAGTCTCATAGGCTAAACGTATTATGCTACGAAGCCAGAAAGAGAGAGAGGTAGCAGAAGCTTTCTGACCTCTCCTCTGTCCAGAATAAACGACAAACAGGGAAGAAGTTTGGCGAAAATCTTTAGTTGCCTGTAAATAAAATTTCAGGGCACGGACTACATCCAGATTGTGTAGAAGTCGTTCCTTCTTTGAAGAAGGGTTAGGACACAATGATGGAACAACAATCTCTTGATTGATATTCCTATTAGTGACTACCTTAGGTAAGAACCCAGGTTTAGTACGCAGAACTACCTTGTCTGAATGAAAAATCAGATAAGGAGAATCACAATGTAAGGCCGATAACTCAGAGACTCTTTGAGCCGAGGAAATAGCCATTAAAAACAGAACTTTCCAAGATAACAATTTGATATCAATGGAATGAAGGGGTTCAAACGGAACACCCTGTAAAACGTTAAGAACTAAGTTTAAGCTCCATGGTGGAGCAACAGTTTTAAACACAGGCTTAATCCTGGCCAAAGCCTGACAAAAAGCCTGAACGTCTGGAACCTCTGACAGACGTTTGTGTAAAAGGATGGACAGAGCTGAGATCTGTCCCTTTAAGGAACTAGCAGATAAACCCTTTTATAAACCTTCTTGTAGAAAAGATAATATCCTAGGAATCCTAACCTTACTCCATGAGTAACTCTTGGATTCGCACCAATGTAAGTATTTACGCCATATTTTATGGTAAATCTTTCTGGTAACAGGTTTCCTAGCCTGTATTAAGGTATCAATTACTGACTCCGAAAATCCACGCTTTGATAAAATCAAGCGTTCAATCTCCATGCAGTCAGCTTCAGAGAAATTAGATTTTGATGTTTGAAAGGACCCTGAATCAGAAGGTCCTGTCTCAGAGGCAGAGACCAAGGTGGACAGGATGACATGTCCACTAGATCTGCATACCAGGTCCTGCGTGGCCACGCAGGAGCTATTAGAATCACCGATGCTCTCTCCTGTTTGATCCTGGCAATCAATCGAGGAAGCATCGGGAAGGGTGGAAACACATAAGCCATGTTGAAGGCCCAAGGTGCTGTCAGAGCATCTATCAGAACCACTCCCGGGTCCCTGGACCTGGACCCGTAACAAGGAAGCTTGGCGTTCTGGCAAGACGCCATGAGATCCAGATCTGGTTTGCCCCAACGCCGAAGTATTTGGGCAAAGACCTCCGGATGAAGTTCCCACTCCCCCGGATGAAAAGTCTGGCGACTTAGAAAATCCGCCTCCCAGTTCTCCACTCCTGGGATGTGGATCGCTGATAGATGGCAAGAGTGAGACTCTGCCCAGTGAATTATCTTTGAGACTTCCATCATCGCTAGGGAACTCCTTGTCCCTCCCTGATGGTTGATGTAAGCCACAGTTGTGATGTTGTCCGACTGAAACCTGATGAACCTCAGAGTTGCTAACTGAGGCCAAGCCAGAAGGGCATTGAAAACTGCTCTTAATTCCAGAATGTTTATGGGAAGGAGGCTTTCCTCCTGAGTCCATGATCCCTGAGTCTTCAGGGAATTCCAGACAGCGCCCCAACCTAGCAGGCTGGCGTCTGTTGTTACAATCGTCCAATCTGGCCTGCTGAAGGGCATCCCCTTGGACAGATGTGGCCGAGAGAGCCACCATAGAAGAGAATTTCTGGTCTCTTGATCCAGATTCAGCATAGGGGACAAATCTGAGTAATCCCCATTCCACTAACTTAGCATGCACAATTGCAGTGGTCTGAGATGCAGGCGTGCAAAGGGAACTATGTCCATTGCCGCTACCATTAAGCCGATTACCTCCATGCATTGAGCCACTGACGGGTGTGGAATGGAATGAAGGACACGGCAAGCATTTAGGAGTTTTGTTAACCTGTCCTCTGTCAGGTAAATTTTCATTTCTACAGGATCTATAAGAGTCCCTAAAAAGGGAACTCTTGTGAGTGGCAAAAGAGAACTCTTTTCTACGTTCACCTTCCACCCATGTGACCTTAGAAATGCCAGTACTAACTCTGTATGAGACTTGGCAGTTTGGAAACTTGACGCTTGTATCAGAATGTCGTCTAGGTATGGAGCTACCGATATTCCTCGCGGTCTTAGTACCGCCAGAAGAGAACCCAGAACCTTTGTGAAGATTCTTGGAGCAGTAGCTAACCCGAAGGGAAGAGCTACGAACTGGTAATGCCTGTCCAGGAAGGCAAACCTTAGATACCGGAAATGATCTTTGTGAATCGGTATGTGAAGGTAGGCATCCTTTAAATCCACTGTGGTCATGTACTGACCCTTTTGGATCATGGGTAATATTGTCCGAATAGTTTCCATTTTGAACGATGGAACTCTTAGGAATTTGTTTAGGATCTTTAAATCCAAGATTGGTCTGAAGGTTCCCTCTTTCTTGGGAACCACGAACAGATTTGAGTAAAACCCTTGTCCGTGTTCCGACCGCGGAACCGGGTGGATCACTCCCATTAGTAAAAGATCTTGTACACAGCGTAGAAACGCCTCTTTCTTTATCTGGTTTGTTGACAACCTTGAAAGATGAAATCTCCCTTTTGGGGGAGAAGCTTTGAAGTCCAGAAGATATCCCTGAGATATGATCTCTAACGCCCAGGGATCCTGGACATCTCTTGCCCAAGCCTGGGCGAAGAGAGAAAGTCTGCCCCCCACTAGATCCGCTTTCGGATAGGGGGCCCTCACTTCATGCTGTCTTAGGGGCAGCAGCAGGTTTTCTGGCCTGCTTGCCCTTGTTCCAGGTCTGGTTAGGCTTCCAGCCCTGTCTGTAGCGAGCAACGGTTCCTTCCTGTTTTTGAGCGGAGGAAGTTGATGCTGCTCCTGCCTTGAAGTTACGAAAGGCACGAAAATTAGACTGTCTAGCCCTTGGTTTGGCTCTGTCTTGAGGCAGGGCATGGCCCTTACCTCCAGTAATGTCAGCGATAATCTCTTTCAAACCGGGCCCGAATAGTGTCTGCCCTTTGAAAGGTATGTTAAGCAATTTGGATTTAGAAGTCACATCAGCTGACCATGATTTAAGCCACAGCGCTCTGCACGCCTGAATGGTGAATCCGGAGTTCTTAGCCGTAAGTTTAGTTAAGTGTACTACGGCATCCGAAATAAATGAATTAGCTAGCTTAAGGACTCTAAGCTTGTCTGTAATCTCATCCAGCGTAGCTGAACTAATGGTCTCTTCCAGAGACTCAAACCAGAATGCCGCCGCAGCCGTGACAGGCGCAATGCGTGCAAGGGGTTGCAATATAAAACCTTGTTGAACAAACATTTTCTTAAGGTAACCCTCTAACTTTTTATCCATTGGATCTGAAAAGGCACAGCTATCCTCCACCGGGATAGTGGTACGCTTAGCTAAAGTAGAAACTGCTCCCTCCACCTTAGGGACCGTCTGCCATAAGTCCCGTGTGGTGGCGTCTATTGGAAACATTTTTCTAAATATAGGAGGGGGTGAGAAAGGCACACCGGGTCTATCCCACTCCTTGTTAACAATTTCTGTAAGTCTTTTAGGTATAGGAAAAACGTCAGTACACGTTGGTACCGCAAAATATTTATCCAACCTACATATTTTCTCTGGGATTGCAACCGTGTTACAATCATTCAGAGCCGCTAACACCTCCCCTAATAACACACGGAGGTTCTCAAGCTTAAATTTAAAATTTGAAATGTCTGAATCCAGTTTATTTGGATCAGATCCGTCACCCACAGAATGAAGCTCTCCGTCTTCATGTTCTGCAAATTGTGACGCAGTATCAGACATGGCCCTAGTATTATCAGCGCACTCTGTTCTCACCCCAGAGTGGTCTCGTTTACCTCTAAGTTCTGGCAATTTAGATAAAACTTCAGTCATAACATTAGCCATGTCTTGCAAAGTGATTTGTAATGGCCGCCCTGATGTACTTGGCGTTACAATATCACGCACCTCCTGAGCGGGAGACGCAGGTACTGACACGTGAGGCAAGTTAGTCGGCATAACTTCCCCCTCGTTGTCTGGTGAATTTTTCTTAACATGTACAGATTGGCTTTTATTTAAAGTAGCATCAATGCAATTAGTACATAAATTTCTATTGGGCTCCACATTGACCTTTGAACATATTGCACAAAGAGATTCCTCTGTGTCAGACATGTTTAAACAAACTAGCAATTAGACTAGCAAGCTTGGAAAATACTTTTCAAATGAATTTACAAGCAATATAAAAAACGTCACTGTGCCTTTAAGAAGCACACAAAAAACTGTCACAGTTGAGATAACAATGAACCGGATTAGTTATAGCAATCAATTTTTCACATGAAATGCATTAATTTAGCAAAGGATTGCACCCATTAGCAAATGGATTATTAACCCTTAATACCAAAAAAACGGATAACAATAAAATTATATACGTTTTTATCACAGTCAAATCACAGTCTCACAGGTCTTCTGTGAGTGATTACCTCCCTCAAACTAGTTTTGGAGACCCCTGAGCTCTGTAGAGACGTCCTGGATCATGCAAGGAGAATAAGGAAGACTTGTGACTGAATTTTTAATGCGTAGTAAAAGCGCCAAAATAATCCCCTCCCACTCATAATACAACAGTGGGGAAGCTCAGTAAACTGAATTTATTCAAAAACAAACGACAGCCAAGTGGAAAATAATGCCCATAAAGTTTTTCACCAAGTACCTCAGAGAAAAAACGATTAACCTGCCAGTAAACGTTTTAAATATAAATATATGAAATGATATTAAAAGCCTGTTGCTAGTCGCTATCACTGCAGAAAGGCTATAAGTTATATGTATACAGTATTTTCTTAGTGAAGTGCCATTCCCCAGAAATACTTCAGTGCCAACATACATACATATCAGCCTGATACCAGTTGCTACTACTGCATTTAAGGCTGTACTTACATTATATCGGTATTAGCAGTATTTTCTCAGTCAATTCCATTCCTTAGAAAATAATATACTGCAACATACCTCTTTGCAGGTGAACCCTGCCTGCTGTCCCCTGTTCTGAAGTTACCTCGCTCCTCAGAATGGCTGAGAACAGCAAATGGATCTTAGTTACGTCCGCTAAGATCATACACAAAACTCAGGTAGATTCTTCTTCTAATACTGCCTGAGAAAAAACAACACACTCCGGTGCCGTTTAAAATAACAAACTTTTGATTGAAGAAATAAAAACTAAGTTTAATAACCACTGTCCTCTCACACATCCTATCTATTAGTTAGGTGCAAGAGAATGACTGGGTATGACGTAGAGGGGAGGAGCTATATAGCAGCCCTGCTTGGGTGATCCTCTTGCACTTCCTGTTAGGGAGGAGTTATAATCCCATAAGTAATGGATGACCCGTGGACTGACTACACTTAACAGGAGAAATTAAACTTTCATGATTCATATAGAGCAGGCAATTTTAAGAAACTTTCTAATTTACTCCAATGATCAATTGTTCTTTGTTCTCTTGGTATATTTATTTTAAAAAGCTGGAAAGTAAACTTAGGAGCCATCCCATTTTTGGTTCAGCACCTGGGTAGTGCTTGCTGATTGGATGGCTACATTTAGACACCAATCAGCAAGCGCTACCCAGGTGCTGAACCAAAAGTGGGCCGGCTTCTACGCTTACATTCCAGCATTCTAAAATAAAGATACCAAGAGAATGAAGACAAATTGATAATAAGATTCAATTAGAAAGTCGCTTAAAATTGCCTGTTCTATCTAAATCATAAAAGTTTAATTTTGACTAGACTATCGCTTTAAAAGCACATTTAAGGGATAGTATACTCAGGAAAGCCGCTGTCAATATTTCATTGTTTTCAAATCAGCTGTAGGAACAACCTTTCAAACAGTCTAAGCCTGAAGAAAGAGCATCTATCAGCCAAAACATTTAGGGGCCTAGTTATCAAGCCGTCAACCTCAAATACGCTGGAATTCCGCAGCGTATTTGTGGCGAGGCTGATTCGCCTTAGTTATCAAAGGCTCGAGACTGGCAAAAGTAGAATTTTGTGACGTAAACTTCGATCCGCCGGACTCAGTCCGACACAGATCGATTCTTACGTCACTCCAGATGTTCCGCACACAAGTGCGGCACATTCTCACTACTTTTGCTAGTTATCAAAAAACTAGAAGGTACGTTCGGCACTTTTACGGCCCAGCGTACCTGGTTTTCAAAGCGCCAGCCTGGAGGCGGCGGATCCCATAGGAATCAATGGGAGTCTGACCATAGCGAAAGTACAAGTTCGCTGCTGACAGACATCCCATTGATTCCTATGGGAGCTGTCTACACCTAACACCCTAACATGTACCCCGAGTCTAAACACCGCTAATCTGACCCCCCCTACACCGCCGCAACTAAATAAAGTTATTACCCCCTAAACCGCCGCTCCCGGAGCCCACCGCAACTATAATAAATGTATTAACCCCTAAACCGCCGCTCCCTGAACCCGCCGCAACCTATATTAAATGTATTAACCCCTATCCTGCCCCCCCTACACCGTCGCCACCTATAATAAATTTATTAACCCCTATCCTGCCCCCCACTACGCCGCCGCCACTGTAATAAAATTATTAACCCCTAAACCTAAGTCTAACCCTAACCCTAACGCCCCCCTAACTTAAATAATTAATTAAATAAATCTAAATAAATTAACTCTTATTAACTAAATGAATCCTATTTAAAACTAAATACTTACCTTTAAAATAAACCCTAAGATAGCTACAATATAATTAATAATTATATTATAGCTATCTTAGGATTTATATTTATTTTACAGGTAACTTTGTATTTATTTTAGCTAGTTAGAATAGTTATTAAATAGTTATTAACTATTTAATAACTACCTAGCTAAAAGAAATACAAAATTACCTGTAAAATAAATCCTAACCTAAGTTACAATTAAAACTAATACTACACTATCATTAAATTAACTAAATAAACTACCTACAAATAACTACAATTAAATACAATTACATAAACTAACTAAAGTACAAAAAATAAAAAAAGCTAAGTTACAAAAAATAAAAAATTAAGTTACAAACATGTTAAAAATATTACAACAATTTTAAGCTACTTACACCTAATCTAAGCCCCCTAATAAAATAACAAACCCCCCAAAATAAGAAAAATCCCTACCCTATTCTACATTAAATAAATTTCAAAGCTCTTTTACCTTACCAGCCCTTAAAAGGGCCATTTGTGGGGGCATGCCCCAAAAAGTTCAGCTCTTTTGCCTGTAAAAGAAAAATACAACCCCCCCCAACATTAAAACCCACCACCCACATACCCCTAATCTAACCCAAACCCCCCTTACAAAAACCTAACACTAATCCCCTGAAGATCATCCTACCTTGAGTCGTCTTCACTCAGCCGAGCCACCGATGGAACTGAAGAGGACATCCGGAGCGGAAGAAGTTAATCCTCCAAGCGGCACTGAAGAAATCTTCCATCCGATGAAGTCATCATCCAGGCGGCGCTGAAGAAGTCTTTGATCCGGCCGATGTCATCTTCCAAGAGGCGCTGAAGATGTCTTCTATCCGGGTGAAGTCATCTTCCAAGCCGGGTCTTGAATCTTCCTTCCGCCGACGCGGAACCACCTTCTTCACCGACGGACTACGACGAATGACGGCTCCTTTAAGGGACATCATCCAAGATGGCGTCCCCTCAATTCCGATTGGCTGATAGGATTCTATCAGCCAATCGGAATTAAGGTAGGAAAATCTGATTGGCTGATGGAACCAGCCAATCAGATTCAAGTTCAATCCGATTGGCTGATCCAATCAGCCAATCAGATTGAGCTCGCATTCTATTGGCTGATCGGAACAGCCAATAGAATGCAAGCTCAATCTGATTGGCTGATTCCATCAGCCAATCAGATTTTTCCTACCTTAATTCCGATTGGCTGATAGAATCCTATCAGCCAATCGGAATTGAGGGGACGCCATCTTGGATGACGTCCCTTAAAGGAGCCGTCATTCGTCGTAGTCCGTCGGTGAAGAAGGTGGTTCCGCGTCGGCGGAAGGAAGATTCAAGACCCGGCTTGGAAGATGACTTCACCCGGATAGAAGACATCTACAGCGCCTCTTGGAAGATGACATCGGCCGGATCAAAGACTTCTTCAGCGCCGCCTGGATGATGACTTCATCGGATGGAAGATTTCTTCAGCGCCGCTTGGAGGATTAACTTCTTCCGCTCCGGATGTCCTCTTCAGTTCCATCGGTGGCTCGGCTGAGTGAAGACGACTCAAGGTAGGATGATCTTCAGGGGATTAGTGTTAGGTTTTTGTAAGGGGGGTTTGGGTTAGATTAGGGGTATGTGGGTGGTGGGTTTTAATGTTGGGGGGGGTTGTATTTTTCTTTTACAGGCAAAAGAGCTGAACTTTTTGGGGCATGCCCCCACAAATGGCCCTTTTAAGGGCTGGTAAGGTAAAAGAGCTTTGAAATTTATTTAATTTAGAATAGGGTAGGGATTTTTCTTATTTTGGGGGGTTTGTTATTTTATTAGGGGGCTTAGATTAGGTGTAAGTAGCTTAAAATTGTAGTAATATTTTTAACATGTTTGTAACTTAATTTTTTATTTTTTGTAACTTAGCTTTTTTTATTTTTTGTACTTTAGTTAGTTTATGTAATTGTATTTAATTGTAGTTATTTGTAGGTAGTTTATTTAGTTAATTTAATGATAGTGTAGTATTAGGTTTAATTGTAACTTAGGTTAGGATTTATTTTACAGGTAATTTTGTATTTCTTTTAGCTAGGTAGTTATTAAATAGTTAATAACTATTTAATAACTATTCTAACTAGCTAAAATAAATACAAAGTTACCTGTAAAATAAATATAAATCCTAAGATAGCTATAATATAATTATTAATTATATTGTAGCTATCTTAGGGTTTATTTTACAGGTAAGTATTTATTTTTAAATAGTAATAATTTATTAAAGTATAGTGTAGTGTTAGGTGTAATTGTAACTTAGGTTAGGATTTATTTCACAGGTACATTTCTCTTTATTTTAGCTAGGTAAGCTATTAAATAGTTAATAACTATTTAATAGTTATTGTACATGGTTAAAATAAATTGAAAGTTACCTGTCAAATAAATATAAATCCTAAGATAGCTAGAATATAATTCTTATTTATATTGTAGCTATATTAGGGTTTATTTTAAAGGTAAGTATTTAGTTTTAAATAGGATTCATTTAGTTAATAAGAGTTAATTTATTTAGATTTATTTAATTAATATTTAAGTTAGGGGGGCGTTAGGGTTAGACTTAGGTTTAGGGGTTAATAATTTTATTACAGTGGCGGCGGCGTAGTGGGGGGCAGGATAGGGGTTAATAAATTTATTATAGGTGGCGACGGTGTAGGGGGGGCAGGATAGGGGTTAATAGGTTTAATATAGGTTGCGGCGGGTTCATGGAGCGGCGGTTTAGGGGTAAAACTATTTATTTAGTTGCGGAGAGGTGCAGGATCAGCAGGATAGGGGTTAATAATTTTATAATAGAGGGCGACGGTGTAGGGGGGGCAGGATAGGGGTTACTAGGTATACTGTAGGTGGCAGCGGTGTCCGGGAGCGGCGGTTTAGGGGTTAATACATTTATAAGAGTTGCGGCAGGGTCTAGGAGCGGCGGTTTAGGGGTTAATACATTTATAAGAGTTGCGGCGGGGTCTAGGAGCGGCGGTTTAGGGGTTAGTAACTTTATTTAGTTGCGGGGGGCTCCGGGGGCGCCGGTATAGGGGGTAGAACAGTGCAGTTTAGTGTGAGTGCTTAGTGACAGGCTAGCAATAAAGCTGGGAAAAAGCCGAAGGGCAGCGAGATCGGATGAGTGATAACTGTCACAGTCCGCTGCTCATCGCCCCCGCGGCTTTTTGACAGCTTTATTTGATAACTTAGGCGAACGTATTCAAGGTCCGCGGCGGCGAAGGTAGGCGAGCTTAGGCGGGCGTATTGGGCCGGCAAAGCCAGAAAAGTAGACGGCTTGATAACTACCCCCCTAAATATTGTGATCATAGCTTAAGTAATAAGGGGTTAGTGCACAGGTTGTTACGGTTGTCACTGTACTTTCTGTAATCTCAGTGAATCTTTTTTCATAAATTAATACATTTCTCAATCTAATCAAGGGGACTGAGAAGTCAACAGTAGCTTCTCACAATAGAACATCTGACAATATGGGATGGCTGTACTAAAATGATCAGCTTAGGTTTTTATCAGAAAATCAATCTAAAACACAAATCTCATCATTTCACACACACTTCTAGGCATAACAAATTATTTCAGTTAATTTTTCAGGAGTAAAACAATACAATACACTTTCTCTTTAAATTTAAGTTGCTTTAACCTAACCTTTTTCACTCCATTTTTTTACCATGCTCAGTCATAGAGATGCTATACTTTTTTTGAGTACAGTATCCCTTTAATTAGAATTATAGTCATTTTGTATTCATGCATTACACATAACAGTTGATAAACAATCCATTGTAAAAGATCTAAAAATGTAAGTTTTAGAAATATATTAAGCTGTTATTCTATAGGCATCGCCTGAAGGGTTTTTGGTATATAAAAGCAGTCCATGGAAACTGGTGCTGACCCAAATCAGCAGCATTAGTCACACAACCCAGCTGCACAACTGACGCTGCTGATTCGATCAGTAGCAGTTTCCCGCTTTGGACCAGTGTTGCTCTGTGGCTCCTGAGCAGTACTTTAACTATGTGTTTAACCCCATATGTGTCTAGATTGCAAGTGGAGTGCAATTGATATTACAGAGTGCCTTATCTTTTTTGTGACCTTGTGCAAATAATAACGCACAATCTGGTATTACAAGTGGATAGTTTTATATCTCAACCAAAACATCTTAAAGGGACACTGTACCCAAAATTTTTCTTTCGTGATTCAGATTGAGCATGAAATTTTAAGCAACTTTCTAATTTTCTCCTATTATCAAATTTTCTTCATTCTCTTGGTATCTTTATTTGAAATGCAAGAATGTAAGTTTAGATGCCGGCCCATTTTTGGTAAACAACCTGGGTTGTCCTTGCTGATTGGTGGATAAATTCATCCACCAGTAAAAAAGTGCTGTCCAGAGTACTGAAACCAAAAAAAAGCTTAGATGCCTTCTTTTTCAAATAATGATAGCAAGAGAACAAAGAAAAATTGATAATAGGAGTAAATTAGAAAGTTGCTTAAAATTGCATGCTCTTTCTGAATTACAAAAGAAAAAATTTGAGTTCAGTGTCCCTTTAATGTGGCCTAAAATTTTTTAGCAGGCCCTATACTTTTAATGGATAGTGCATGCAGCAATATTAATGCGCTCATTGTGCTCAAATTACAAATGTTGAGTAAATTTTGCACTCAAGCACAATCCAAAATACTGCTGTGAAATTTAGCATGTTTTAATGCTTGAAGTAAACCATTATTATTAACAGCATAGCACAGAACTACATTAAGAGTGCTGAGCGCCACCACTTGCACACCATTGGCTTAGCGCACCATTGTCTTAGTGCTTGAGTGATATTGGTTATGAATTTTACTGTGCGCCCCAAAGATGTTTATTATGGGAGGAATTTAGATCCCCTGCACTATCCGATATACAGAGTTTAAAGCTTCCTAGACTATTGCTCAAGAGCTAAAAATAACCCTGGGCTTGTAAAATGAGCACAACAGCAGCAGCTATATTGATTGTGCTTGAGAAATGTTAACACACAATAGCGTTAATATTTTTGTGCTCCACTTGTCATCTAGGGCATGGTCACTAATGTTAAAATTGAATTAGAGCAGGACATGTTTTAACCTGTTCAGTGTGTGTTATCTCAAATTTTAAAGGGTGGCTATTATAAAGAAAAGTACTATAAACCAATTTTCTTTCTTAAAACTAACAAAAACAAACCAAGTTTCAACCCTACAGTCCTGATTTGCTACTATAGTCATTGCAGAAATCTCACCCTGTGTTTGAGGTAGGAGAGATAGACATCCCATCCCAGCATGATGATATTATCATACAACACCCTGTACTTTGGAGGAAGCAGGTAGAAGTTTATTATCTGGGCTGGTGGCCACACGCACCATTCAACCTGCCAAGAACAGAAAAATCAATATGATGACCAAAGCAACACCCTAATGTACCTACCTGTGCATATTCTAATTATGCATCACACCCAGCTGCTTGGACTTCCTGGTCTATGCATCTATCCACTGTAAGTATCTATCCTTTGCTTTAAACTGTACATCCTGTCAGAAGCCCCCTTCACTTATGTGACAGAGAACAGGGAATTGTGAGTGATCAGGTGTATATTTCTCCTACTATGTTGAAATGTGTATTCAGTTTTTAAACCCCAGGGAAATGTATTGTATAAAATGTGGCTAGGTATTAAGCTACTGTGTTTTTTTGGTTCCCTGGGGTGGAACACTGGAGAGAGGGTGGGCCAGTGTTCCATTCCTCAGTTTTCTATAGCTGAGAGTAAGCAATCAGGAAGGGATCTTTACTCACCTGTGTTTAATTAAAGGGACACTAAACCCACATTTTTTCTTTCGTGATTCAGATAGAGCATGATATTTTAAGCAACTTTCTAATTTACTCCTATTATCAAATGTTCTTCATTCTCTTGGTCTCTTTATTTGAAATGCAAGAATGTAAATTTAGATGCCGGCCCATTTTTTGGTGAACAACCTGGGTTGTCCTTGCTGATTGGTGGATAAATTCATCCACCAATAAAAAAGTGCTATCCAGAGTTCTGAACCCCAAAAAAAAGCTTAGATGCCTTCTTTTGCAAATAAAGATAGCAAGAGAATGAAAAAAAATGATAATAGGAGTAAATTAGAAAGGTGCTTAAAATTGCATGCTCTTTCTGAATCACAAAAGAAAAAAATTGGGTTCAGTGTCCCTTTAAAGGAGGGTAATTTATTCTCAAGCTGCTAGGTGGAGAGAGAGAGAGAGACACCAGTGTTTCTGACTTGGAGAGAGACACACATTGCAGCTGAACTGATAAAAGCTGATAAAAGTGAGTTTGTGGAGAGAGAGCCACCAGTGTTTCTGACTTGGAGAGAGACACACATTGCAGCTCAACTGATAAAAGCTGATAAAAGTGAGTTTGCTAAAAACAGCATGTTTTGTTTAGTTTACCCTGTTTCAGTAAGTGATGTGAACTTATGTTAGTAAGAGCTCAAACTGAGCTAGGCTTTTGTTTGTAGTATTAAGTGTGTTAAACTGCTATAAACACAGATTACTGTTATCTGCACTTGGACAGTGAAAATAAAACTGACTATTTAAATTTATCAAGGCTGTGTCATTTATACCCTAGAGGACTGTGCTATTTCCTTTACATCAGGCACCAGGAGTGGGTGCTGGATTACAATATGGTGGAGAATGCAGGCATAGCACAAATATGGTCTGTGGGTATAAAAAGTTTTCTGCAAGCTGCAGTAAGAAAACTTTTGCTTTAAACTGTTGGAAATAAAAGTGACACTGTGTCTTTTAAACATTTACCTGTCTTGGTGTTACCTGTTGCTTCTAAGAGGAGACATTTTACAAAATGGAGGAGCTGGTGAAAGCTTTGGTGCAAGCAACTGCTGTACAGCAGGAGACAAATCGCTTACTGACTGCACAAGTTAGCAGCATGATGGATGCCCAGCGAGAGGATAGATCTACATTGGTTAATGTATTGCAGCAAGTCATACAGCCTTCTGTAGCTAACCCCACTGTGGATAGGGGGCGCTATATCCGAACAAATGACTTTCTGCATAAGTTGTCAGAGACGGATGATATTGAGGCTTACCTCACAACTTTTGAGAGGAGTGCTGCCAGAGAAAAGTGGCCACCTGAACAGTGAGCAGTGCTACTCACACCATGTCTTAGTGGAGAAGCCCAGAAAGCATAAGAGGATTTGTCTCACAGCCAAGCTCAAGATTATCAGAAACTAAAAACTGAAATTCTTACACGCTTGGGAGTAACACCTGCAATTTGTGCCCAAAGATTTAACAATTGGATGTTTGAGATGGGAAAACCTACAAGAGCCCAAATGTATGAACTGCTGAGACTTGCTCAGAAATGGCTGCAGCCGGACATAAATGCAGTCACAAAAGTTATAGAAAAGGTTGTAATGGATAGATTTCTCATGAATCTTCCAGCTGGACTTCGACAGTGGGTCAGTCAAGGGGATCCTAAAGACCCAGAAGAAATGATGAGCTTGGTTGAGAGATATTTTTCTGCTAAGGAATTGCACAGCAATGATCCTCAACCTAAATCAAAGCTGCCTTATAAAAAAACAAGTGGAAAAACAGAAGCACAGAGGTCATAACCAGGGACAAAATGACTATGGTGGGAAACGGCTCCCTAGGGAACCATTATGGCCAAGAGGACAAACTGATGAACAAATAAGGTGTTTTGCATATTGCACGTAACTGTACACAGGGGGAGAAGCCTATGCAATGTAATATGGGTGCAAGGGACAGACATATTACAATGTTAACCTGCACCAAAATGTCTTTTGTTTCCATTGCTGTATGTTCTAGTCATTTATGATCTGTGAATGTGGAGGGTAAGAGTGTACAAGCACTCCTGGATTTAGGGAGTGAAGTTACTTTGGTAAAAAGTGTTTTGCTTCAGCCAGAAAAGTAAGATAGAGATCAAATGCTTGATATTGTCTGTATACATGGGGACACACACTCATACCCTACAGCTGAGGTTGAAATTATCACAGATATTGGTACAGTTAAGTGCCGCTTAGGGGCAGTACCTGTGTTGCCCTATGATATAGTACTGGGGAGAGACTTTCCTCACTTTTGTCAAGTGTGGGAGAAATCTTTCAGTAGGTCATGGGATTAGTCCTGGGGAGGTGCAGGAGGTGGAGGGAATGGAAACCATGTTTGCATTCTCCAATATTGATTGGGAACCAGACATTGCACAGGAGGCACCTCTGGTGTGTCTATGCAATGAGGCAAAACCCCCTCAGAGTAATGCTTCTGGAGAAGACATTGAACTTTAGGATCTAGGGATTAATTCTTGTAATTTCCGAGCTGCCCAATGGGAGGACCCGACTCTGATAGTGGCGAGGGAGAATGTTCAAGTAATTGAAGGCACTGTCATAGATCCTGAAAAACAATTACGTTTTCCTTATTTTAAGGTGAAAAATAACTTGCTTTATAGAGCAGAAAAGAAATGGGTTAAAGAAGTGGAGCAATTATTGGTTCCCAAGTCTTATAGAAATACAGTTTTGAAATTAGCCCATAGTCATGTGCTAGGGGGGCACCTTGGTATTGAAAAGACCAGAGAAAGAGTTCTTGCACGATTTTATTGGCCTGGTATTTTTATTTCAATAGAGAGATTTTGTAAATCCTGCCCAGAATGTTAATTGAAGGCTCCATTTAAAGGTTACCTCAATCCACTAATACCTCTTCCTGTTATAGAGGTTCCTTTTAAGCGAATAGCAATGGATTTGGTGGGGACTTTACTAAAGTCTGCTAGGGGGCATGAGCATATTTTAGTTGTGGTTGACTATGCTACCCGCTATCCTGAAGCAATTCCTTTGCGGAATACCTCCTCTAAGAATATTGCTAAGGAGTTAATGATGATGTTCAGCAGGGTGGGCATACCAAAGGAGATCCTTACGGATCAGGGAACCCCTTTTATGTCCAAAATTATGAAAGAGTTATGTAAACTTCTTAAAATTAAACAATTAAAAACATCTGTGTAGACAGAGAGAACATAAGCAGTTCTCTTAACAACTTTTACATCATGGACGAGCTACTTACCCTAATTCAGGCTTTATTAGAAGAACGAGAAAGGAAGATATGTGAGAGGATTGACCGCATCGCAAGTATTTCTGCTGCACAACAAGGTGATAAATGGGGGAATATAGATCATGCATCAGCCGTACGGTGTTCAGGCATGGAGATATATGAGACAGAGGAAGAGAGCACAGAAGTGCAGCAAGACATATTTGGAGTTGCCCCCCCTAGCCTGGATTTGGGAGTGTGTGGTGAAACTTCTTCTGCCTACTACCAGGAAACAATCTACAGCTTTTGTGGCCGGGCGACCGGCTCCTGTGTACCATGCCGAGACTACTCGGCGGATGGTGGTTGGGCGCAGCAGGAGCAAGACTTGCTACTTACTTTGGAAGGGCGCAGGGTGGTTTCCCGACCGCTCACTCACCTCTTTGATTCCCGACACCCTGAACTTGATGAAGAAGAGTTGATCCCACTGTTTGCCAATGTCGATCCTGTACGAGGGAACTCTTTAGGCTCTGAGGCCCTTTATCTACTGGTGGTTTGTGAGAGCTGGGGTCGGGTAGGAAATTAGACTGGAGACAATATGATTGTGGCCCGACGACAGCTGCCAGATTTGCGGAATGCTCTACAATGATGCCTTACATACCTATACCTTCATAAAAAGTCTGGTAACAATGGAAGAATGGCTGTATGGGACATATGTGGTATTATACCTTATTGTTATGCTGGAACTTTTATCTCTCTTTGATAAGTATATATTGTAAGACCAGCTTCTTTACTTTTGAGTTATATAGCCTTGATCAGATGTGAATATTTGGGGCAGCACTTATATTCTTAATATCTTCCTAAGATGACTCCTACGGTTAACATACAAAATGTATTCTTTATGCCTAGATGTCGCCTTTTATGTGTTATATTGATATAGCCATGTACTACATTAACTATGTTAAATAGTTGTTCCTTGCTATACTAAAATTTTCCAAGTTTGTCTTCTTAGCCGTCATATAATCCTAGTTCATATGTAACCTTCTACTAATCCCTTTTAGTTGGTAGGGGAGGCCTCTCTAGGTTTGCAGACATTAGCTGACATCTTAGTGAGCTTATGGAGCTAGTAGTTTGCCTAAGCCAGATCTGATATATCTGTTAGGCCCAGTGTTGAAGGCTAACAAGAAGCTTATATTTCATTGCACTAAAGCCACCACAGGATCTAATTGCATAAATGTATCTTGCTGGGTCTCTCGACTCCATACATATAGCAGCCTTGATGTACTGTCTGTGGCTGAGAGAGTACGTATGGGACATACTCCCTCCTAATTTTTTATTTTGTTTAGGAGCATTTAGAGATCCAGTGTTAACTCTTATCATTACTTGAGGCTCTACTATGTTCCAGGCTCTTCAACTCAACCAGATGCATATAAAACTTATAGAGCATAGTAAGACTTATTACTATTAGTCTCCTGGAAAGGCCCCTGCTTCTATCCTAGAACTCACATTATTAATTACGAATGTATATTCCCGAGTTCAAAAGTAGCCCACTCTGTTTAATTCTAGCATATGTTCGGAGCGTTAGCTGTGTGGCTGAGTTCTGGGTATACGTATTCTCTCTTATTTAATGGTTACGCTAACTTTTTGGGAGTTTTAGCCCTCTGCTTGTTAATATATCTGTAGGGTCCAAGAGTGGCTCTACTATTATATATAAGTATACTACTATCACACTTGAAGAAATTCTCTAAGCCTCCCACTGTTCTGAAGGGAGAGTAAGAATCAGGTGGCTAATAATATTTCTTCTGTGCTATGATTCATTGATTTTTGATCTGCAGCTTATGATGTGGACACAGAGATCTACTTCTTCCCTTTCAGAGTCCTTAAACGAAAGTTAGGTCTCATGATTATCACTTACTAAGTTATTTGGTTTGTCCAAGTTAAAATGTCTAATATTTAAAAAGAGGTGCAACTCATGGCTTATTACATCTTCTTCTGTTGAAGATCTACTTCTGTTTATGGTTTCTATGACATGCCTATGTATTAGACGTATAAGTCTTGATGTATGTATATAGGCGTGTTGCCATGACAATTATATGATCTTGTTTTTGTATGTCTTTGCTACCTCAATAAAAATCATTTAAAAAAAAAAACACATCTGTGTATCACCCCCAAACTGATGGGTTAGTTGAGAGGTTTAATAAAACTCTAAAAAGCATGTTGCGTAAAGTGGTAGACAAGGATGGAAAGAACTGGGATTGTTTGTTACCGTACCTTATGTTTTCCATTAGGGAAGTGCCCCAAGCTTCCACAGGTTTTTCACCTTTTGAATTGTTATACGTCAGGCATCTCGGGAATACTTGACATTGCGAAAGAAACATGGGAGCAGGAAACTACAACTCACCGTAGTGTTATAGAGCATGTAGCACAAATGCAAGAAAGAATGTAAGCTATAATGCCAATAGTAAGGGAAAATATGCAGAAAGCACAAAGAGCTCAGGAAGCCAGTTATAATAAAAATGCAAGGCTAAGGGTTTTTCAACCTGGAGATAGAGTTCTAGTTCTGGTACCTACAGTTGAATGTAACTTCCTGGCAAGTTGGCATGGTCCGTATGAGATTATTGAACAGGTCAATAATGTTAATTATAAAGTGATTCAACCTGGTAGAAGAAAACCAGAACAGATCACATAAATCTACTTAAACCGTGGGTAGACAGAGAGGTTTTGACAATAATAAAAGATACATTTACTCATGCTACAGTTGAGAAAAATCCTGAGGTATACATAGCAGAGATGCTAGCTCCCCATCAGAAGCAGGAAGTGAAATAATTTGTGTCTAAAAACAGAGATGTTTTTTCCCCATTGCCAGGGAGAACAAATGTAATCATGCATGATATAATTACAGAACCTGGGAAAAGAATTAATTTGAAGCCATACCGAATACCTGAGGCCAGGAGAGAGGCAGTTAGTGTGGAGGTCAAAAAGATGCTTAAGTTGGGAGTAATAGAGGTTTCACAAAGTGAGTGGAGCAACCCAATTGTTTTGTGGCCTACGCCGAATGGTGAAATAAGGTTTTGTAATGATTTTCACAAGCTTAATGAAATCTCCAAATTTGATGCTTACCTTATGCTTCAAGTGGACGAGCTAATAGAGAGATTAGGTAGATCTAGGTATCTAAGCACTTTAGATCTGACTAAAGGTTACTGGCATGTCCCACTGACAAACAGAGCAAAAGAGAAAACGGCCTTTTCTACACCTGAGGGGCTATTTCAATATAAAGTGTTGCCATTTGGTTTGCATGGTGCTCCAGCAACCTTTCAGCGTATGATGGATAAAATACTTAGGCCTCATAGAGCGTATGGAGCTGCTTATCTGGATGATGTGGTAATTCACAGTGCGGACTGGGAAACACATCTTCCCCGTGTTCAGGCTGTTGTGGATGCACAATGGGCTGCAGGGTTAACTGCCAACCCTGAAAAATGCTCTCTAGGATTAGAAGAGGCAAAATATTTGGGTTATACAATCGGTAGGGGGCTCCTTAAACCACAACAGGGTAAAGTTGAGGCTATTTCAGGTTGGCCATGTCCGGTGACCAAGAAACAAGTAAGGGCATTTCTGGGAATAACTGGGTATTATCGCAGGTTCAACCCAAATTTTGCTACTATTGCTAACCCTTTGATAGAACTCATTAAAGCTAAAAGTTCTGTAATGGTGAAGTGGAACCCTGAAGCAGAGCATGCATTTTGTGTTTTGAAAGAGGCATTGTGCGCTGACCCAGTATTGATGGCTCCAGATTTCTCTAAAGAATTTGTGGTACAGACAGATGCATCTGATGTAGGCTTGGGAGCAGTACTTTCTCAAGTGTATGGGGGAGAAGAGCACCCAGTTATGTACTTAAGTAGAAAAATGAATTCCCATGAACTTTGTAGTAGAGAAAGAATGTTTAGCCATCAAATGGGCTATGGAAACTTTAAGATATTACCTGCTTGGGAGAAAGTTTAAACTAATTACTGACCATGCTCCGTTAACATGGATGAGGCAAAAAAAGGAGAAAAATGCCAGAGTGACCAGGTGGTTCCTTAGTTTGCAAACTTTTAATTATACTATAGAGCATAGGGCTGGTAAAGAACAAGGGAACGCAGATGGTCTTTCTCGAGTTCATTGTTTGTGGTCTGAGGCCGCTCACCCCAATAGGTCTGAGCTGGTGGGTAGGATATGTGACAGAGAACAGGGAATTGTGAGTGATCAGGTGTATATTTCTCTTACTATGTTGAAAAGTGTATTCAGTTTTCAAACCTCAGGGAAATGTGTTGTATAAAATGTGGCTAGAAATTAAAGGGACAGTACACTGTAAAATTGTTTTTCCATAAATGTATTTTAAATGACTTGTTATACCGACTGCAGAGTATAAAATATTTGAGAAATTGCATTTTCTGGTTTATTTGTGTATCTGAAGTAGCTGGTTTTGTGCTTTGAAACCACAGCCTATTACAATGGGTTGAGCTTCAGGTAATATCAGATCTCATTACGTTATCACTTTTATGTACACAGACTTGCTTCCTTATCTTATATTTGTCTGCAATAACAAAGCTCAATACATAGAGAGAACAATGGAAAATTATCATTTTATTACTTAACTATCATGCCCCCCCCCCACTGAGGGTGTAATCTTTTCTGATGGCTGTGTTTACTAAGGCTTGTCAATAGCGTATACGCCAGTATCAAAACTTTCAGTATAGGTTGGGAAACCACAAGCTAAATCAGCTATTTCAAATGCTGAAAAATGAGTAAAGGAGCTACTTGCAACCAATTTAATACACTCTAGCAGGTAAAAAGGATCATTGGGAATAATTTAAAGGGGAGAAAGGTTTTTGGGTGAACTGTCCCTTTAAGCTACTGTGTTTTTTGGGTTCCTGGGGTGGAACACTGGAGAGAGGGTGGGCCAGGGTTCCATTCCTCAGTTTTCTATAGCTGAGAGTAAGCAATCAGGAAGGGATCTTTACTCACCTGGAGGGTAATTTATTCTCCAGCTGCTAGGTGGAAAAATAGAGAGCCACCAGTGTTTCTGACTTGGAGAGAGACACACATTGCAGCTGATCTGAGAAAAGCTGATAAAAGTGAGTTTGCTAAAAACAGCATGTTTAGTTTAGTTTACCCTGTTTCAGTAAGTGATGTGAACTTGTGTTAGTAAGTGCTCAAACTGAGCTAGGCTTTTGTTTGTAGTATTAAGTGTGTTAAACTGCTATAAACACAGATTGCTGTTATCTGCACTTGGACAGTGAAAATAAAACTGACTATTTAAATTTATCAAGGCTGTGTCATTTATACCCTAGAGCAGTGTTTTTCAACCAGTGTGCCGTGGCACACCCTCAGGTGTGCCACGGCAGACTGACAACAGTGTGACATATTTTTTAAACTTTGCTTGTTTTTTACTCCCAGTGCAGGGGTAGGTTGTAGGAGGCATGGCATAACAGCACAATACATACAGTATGTGTGTGTTTGTGTGTATGTGTATATATATATGCTGTATTAGGCTACAATGTGTGATTTTTTTAACATTTTGGGATGGTGGTGTGCCACAGGATTTTTTAATGTAAAAAAGTGTGCCACGGCAAAAAAAAGGTTAAAAATCACTGCCCTAGAGGACCGTGCTATTTCCTTTAAATCAGGCACCAGGAGTGGGTGCTGGATTACACTTACCAGACATAGAGATATGTTACTTATCTGGTTTACCAATCAGATACAATGCCGCTCCACCTGTAATTAGCGATTAAAGGGGCATGCAACCAAATATTTTTATTTCATGATTCAGATAGAGCGTACAATTTTAAACAACTTTCCAGTTTAATTCTATTTTCAAATTTGCTTCATTCTCTTGGTATCCTTTATTAAAGAGTAAAATCAGGAGCAACAATGCACTACTGGCAGCTAGTTGGTCACAACGGGTGAGCCACTGACAAGAGGAATATATGTGCAGCCACCAATCAGTGGCTAGTTTCTAGAGTGCATTGCTGCTCCTGGGCCTACCAAGGTATGCTTCAAAGAAAATTAGACAATAGAAGTAAATTGGAAAGTTATTTAAAATTACATGTTTTGTCAGAATAATACAAGTTAAAATTTGACTTTACCATCCCTCCGCAATCACCCACCTTATACATCTCCCAAAACTTGCTCTGAAATTCCATCCAGCTACTTTTCAATTTTTTTCCTTCCATGGAATCCGTTCCTATAAAATTAAAATAGACTATATTATTAGATTTATTATCTGCAATCATATTTTTATACTAGATTTCATGAAATATTTAGGCTTATATTTACAAAGACTTAGATGAGAAATATTTTGCATTGCATGTATAAAAATGCAGGATGCATTGTAGATAAGAACGCTAGTGGAGAACAATTAAAAAAAAAAAAATCACTATTGCATTTCCCTTTTGACACCAAGCTAAGCATTCACTGCTACTTCATCCACCAATAAAAAAGTGCTGTGCAGAGTTCTGAAATAAAAAAAAGCTTAGATGCCTTCTTTTTAAATAAAGATAGCAAGAGAACGAAGACAATTGATAATAGGAGTAAATTACAAAGTTGCTTAAAATTGCATGCTCCATTTGAATCACAAAAGAAAAAATTTGGGTTCAGTGTCCCTTTAAATTATGCTTACCTGATAATTTTCTTTTCTTCTGTACGGGGAGAGTCTACAGCTGCATCCATTACTTTTAGGAAATACAGAACCTGGCCACCAGGAGGAGGCAAATACACCCCAGCCAAAGGCTTAAATACCTCCCCCACTTCCATCATCCCCCAGTCATTCTGCCAAGGGAACAAGGAACAGTAGGAGGAATATCAGGTTGAGAAAAGAACGAATAAAAATATTTTTAAGGCCGCCCACAGAAAAAAAAGGGCGGGGAGCTGTGGACTCTCCCCGTACAGAAGAAAAGAAAATGATCAGGTTAGCATAATTTAAGTTTTTCTTCTTAAAACGGGGAGAGTCCACAGCTACATTCATTACTTTTGGGAAATCAATACCCAAACTTATAGAGGACACTGAATGCAAAAACGGGCGGGAACAAAAAAGGTGGCCCATTCTGATGGCACCACAGCCTGACACAACCTAGATTCCCGATAAAAAAACTACTTGAACAGAAGCAGGAAGAACAAAAATATGGAAAGAGGACAAGGTAACTGCCCATCAATTAGAACCCACTTAGAGATCACTCTAAATTCTGGACTCCACTGAGCACAAAAGCCTCCGAGGAGACAAAAGTCCCACACAAATAAAAACCTCTCCATGAACAATGGCAAGGGAAACAACAAACAAACTCCCACACCACAATCTCCCTAACTGAAAGAAGGGAAGAATCCTATAAGAAGATCCGAAAGTACCTCCAGAAACAATCGCCGAAGATTCAAGGACAAAACAGAGAGAGGAGTCCCTAGCAGAACTCGAAAAAGAGCGGCTACCAGGCTGCAAAAGGACAAAGTCCTGTAGAAAATACTCTACTGACGGAGGAGAGCAAAGAAAGGAAAAATTCCAAATCACCTCCTACATGGATCTAAAAGGAACCAATGTAAAGCCTTAACCGGAACCGACGTCCCAGAAGGACAAAAGGTAGAACAAGACTACCTTACCATAAACAGCTAACTAGCACAGAGAAAATGAACACCGGTAAGTCAGAAAAAAACCCAGGAGCAGAACAGGAACGGAATAGTAACATCCATTTACGCCACAAACGAAAGCCACAGGCTTTCCTCGGATAGGCAGTCAGACTAAACGTCAAACCATAGTAACTAGCCAACCGAGTAGCTAGAAAACTTGCACCACAACATTTCTGGAAAGGAACAAGAGAAAAAAAAACTCAGAAAGCAGGGCGGATCAAGTCCCCCCCCTGCTAGAAAATGGGGTAAGGGAGAACAACACCCTGACCAATAAGGAAAAACCAACTACCTGCTAAGGGAAGGTTCCCGAACCAACTGCAAGGCATCCCAACCTAAGTAAGGATCCTTCGAGAGACAAGATACGTGGTCGATGCCCAAACAGAGCAGTCAGAATTCCTGACCCCTACTCTGATCGAGCAGTCCTATCACAGAAGCGACTGTCAATGTCCCAAGGGCAAAAGAGATTAAAAAATCCCAGCATCGACAAGGCCCAGAGATAATGAATCTCCAACCACGAGTTCCTAAGGAAAAAGAGGCACCGACACCCAGAGAGACTAACTCGGGATCCAGGATACCTATATTCATTACCCCTCAGAAACCCGAAGGGAGGGTATACTGCAGACAAGAGAAAACCCCGACCCACTGAACTCCTAGAATCAGATGAGGAAATCTACCTCAGGAGGAGCCAACTGGATAGGCGCAATAGAACAGATCCTTATAAATAGAAGGAAAATGAAGAAATCCAGGAATATTCCAGTAAAGAAATTCCCAGGAAAAACATCCTCAATCTCTCCATAAGAGATAAAAAGAACCGCCCCAGTAGGAACAAGGAGATTTCCCCAGGACCGGGAAAACAAGCCTGCTACTGAATGCCAGACAGATCCAAGACTATTAAAATCTTGAAAATGAAATGATCTTACCGGAATCTATGCCATGGAACAGTAACACTGTCCTTCAAGTTTGACAGATAGTAGCATTGTTTCTGACATGGACTTGAGTGAAGAAAGCAGGCGGCGAAACTCATTAACGCTGATTGCTTATGGAGCTGTTAATATGAGTCAGGATGGTTTGGCAGAAAGACTCTCCCTGCATCTCCGGACTCTAACTTTCATCCATGCTCTCACTGAGAGGCTGACACTTCTCTGCCAACCTCCTGTGACAAAAGGCAAAGAATGACTGGGGGATGAGGGAAGTGGGGGAGGTATTTAAGCCTTTGGCTGGGGTATCTTTGCCTCTTCCTGGTGGCCAGGTTCTGTATTTCCCAAAAGTAATCAATGCAGCTGTGGACTTTGCCCGTTTTAAGAAGAAAAATATCTAGCTATGCTTCACATGCACTAGAAGCATTTTTGCAAATACATATATATTGAAAATATGTTTCTATTCAAAAATGCAATAAATCTATGTGTGTGTATATATATATATATATATATATATATATATATATATATATATATATATATATATATATATATATATATATATATACACACACAGGGAGTGCAGAATTATTAGGCAAGTTGTATTTTTGAGGATTCATTTTATTATTGAACAACAACCATGTTCTCAATGAACCCAAAAAACTCATTAATATCAAAGCTGAATATTTTTGGAAGTAGTTTTTAGTTTGTTTTTAGTTTTAGCTACTTTAGGGGGATATCTGTGTGTGCAGGTGACTATTACTGTGCATAATTATTAGGCAACTTAACAAAAAACAAATATATACCCTATTCAATTATTTATTTTTTACCAGTGAAACCAATATAACATCTCAACATTCACAAATATACATTTCTGACATTCAAAAACAAAACAAAAACAAATCAGTGACCAATATAGCCACCTTTCTTTGCAAGGACACTCAAAAGCCTGCCATCCATGGATTCTGTCAGTGTTTTGATCTGTTCACCATCAACATTGCGTGCAGCAGCAACCGCAGCCTCCCAGACACTGTTCAGAGAGGTGTACTGTTTTCCCTCCTTGTAAATCTCACATTTGATGATGGACCACAGGTTCTCAATGGGGTTCAGATCAGGTGAACAAGGAGGCCATGTCATTAGATTTTCATCTTTTATACCCTTTCTTGCCAGCCACGCTGTGGAGTACTTGGACGCGTGTGATGGAGCATTGTCCTGCATGAAAATCATGTTTTTCTTGAAGGATGCAGACTTCTTCCTGTACCACTGCTTGAAGAAGGTGTCTTCCAGAAACTGGCAGTAGGACTGGGAGTTGAGCTTGACTCCATCCTCAACCCGAAAAGGCCCCACAAGCTCATCTTTGATGATACCAGCCCAAACCAGTACTCCACCTCCACCTTGCTGGCGTCTGAGTCGGACTGGAGCTCTCTGCCCTTTACCAATCCAGCCACGGGCCCATCCATCTGGCCCATCAAGACTCACTCTCATTTCATCAGTCCATAAAACCTTAGAAAAATCAGTCTTGAGATATTTCTTGGCCCAGTCTTGACGTTTCAGCTTGTGTGTCTTGTTCAGTGGTGGTCGTCTTTCAGCCTTTCTTACCTTGGCCATGTCTCTGAGTATTGCACACCTTGTGCTTTTGGGCACTCCAGTGATGTTGCAGCTCTGAAATATGGCCAAACTGGTGGCAAGTGGCATCTTGGCAGCTGCACGCTTGACTTTTCTCAGTTCATGGGCAGTTATTTTGCGCCTTGGTTTTTCCACACGCTTCTTACGACCCTGTTGACTATTTTGAATGAAACGCTTGATTGTTCGATGATCACGCTTCAGAAGCTTTGCAATTTTAAGAGTGCTGCATCCCTCTGCAAGATATCTCACTATTTTTGACTTTTCTGAGCCTGTCAAGTCCTTCTTTTAACCCATTTTGCCAAAGGAAAGGAAGTTGCCTAATAATTATGCACACCTGATATAGGGTGTTGATGTCATTAGACCACACCCCTTCTCATTACAGAGATGCACATCACCTAATATGCTTAATTGGTAGTAGGCTTTTTTTGGAGTAAGACAACATGCATAAAGAGGATGATGTGGTCAAAATACTAATTTGCCTAATAATTCTGCACTCCCTGTATATATAAATATATATATATATATATATATATATATATATATATATATATATATATATATATATATATATATATAATTTTTTTTTTTTTTTTTTTTTTAAACAATTCAATTTTAATTGAGGTCATTATTAACAAGGTACAGCAGTAAGTTTTTGGGTTTTTCTAGCTGATTCTTTCCATTTTACATAGTAGTCAGACAACAAGATACAAAACATCTTACTAAATAAATCATACCAATTCCCCTATCGAGGATCAGCTATTTATCCATATCCTTACAATTTATACAAATAAATTAGGTAGCCGGTCATCCAATAACATGGACTATACTCTCTGTAACACAATGAGTAAAGAGTAATGGCATGTCCGAGGTAAACTCATGAGAGCTTAAGGAAATAGCTCCATGAGTGAAATAACAACATTTATGAACAGCAAAATGCAACGTATACATAACAATACTTACAGATATCATTGCAAGTGAGCTTGTGCAATCTCAGCAAGTAAAAGTATGATAGAGAAAGAGGGAAGAAAAAAAAAGATTGAATAAAAGGGAGGTGGGAGATAGGGGCGGGGGGTAGCAGGAAATTTTTCCTTTTTTCGCAATTACTTTACCTATTGTAGGGGCGCTCTGCTGCTTCCAGTGTCTTGCAATAGCAAGCTTAGTAGACATTAGGATGTAGATAAGGAGGTGTTTTTGTGGTTAAGCTGGCTTTGGCAAATCCAAATGTAACAAATAGGTCTCAGGGCCCTTTTCTGTCGGGAAGGCTAGGTGTCTGCATAGGACAAGAACTTTAGTCCACAACCGGTGAACTTCCAGACAGCTCCACCAAATGTGGATATTGTCCCCTTTTTTGCCACAACCTCTCCAACACCTATCTGGGGTGGTAGGCGAGATACAGTGAAGTCTAGTAGGGACCAGTGCCATCTCGTGAGTAATTTATTGTAAAGCTCAAAGAGGGTTATGCAGTGGATTACCTGTCTTGTGTCAGCGATGGCTCTCGTCCACACCTTAAAATCTAGTACTCTATCTAGGTCCCGTTCCCATGCCATGATGTTATGTGTCTTTTGTAATACGGGGCAGTGCAGGAGGCACTGATAATGTGTTGTAAGTGGCTTATATCCCTGCAGTCCTAGTTTCCAGCGGAATTCCCATAGTGTGTTGGGACGTGGGGCGCTTTTAAAGAAGTTCCAACTGCTTAATAAGGATCTAAACCTCATCACTTCAAAGTGCATTATCTGTGGAATTGTACAATGTGAGATTATCTCGGAGCAAGCGGCCCAGGTGTTTCCAATATGCAAATCCTGAATAGTCGCAAGATTTAGGTTAGTCCAAGCCATGGAATTTGAATCTAGTAACCCTTTAAGTAATCCCTGTATACTATGGACTGGGGATGGATGTGGAGCTACCATCGGGGAGTGACGTAATTTGTGCCACGTAGAGAGGCAATGTTTAATTACTGCGTTGGATGGGGAAACAGGGGACTTACAGTGTTGAGGGATCCAAAGTAGGTTGGGATGGAGGGTACCATGGGGTAGCGAGGCCTATTCAATTTCATACCATCTAGGGGGTTCTTTAGAAATGCCCCATCCTAATATATAAGTAAGCATCGCCACTTTGTAGTACAGCTTGAGGTTGGGAAGACCTAGGCCCCCCTCTATCTATTGGAGCCTGCAAAATTCTACTCGCTATACGGGGAAGTGAGTCCGCCCAAACATATTTATTTAACAGTGATTGGTAAGTATCTAGGTATGTATTTGGGATCTTTAGTGGGAGACATCTATAGAGGTAGGTGAGTTTCGGCAAAATCATCATTTTAAATGCAGAGATTCTACCCATCCAAGAAATTTCCTTATATCTGGGGAGTGTCAGCGTCTGTTTGAGAGTTAGTAAGAAGTGGTCATAATACGTCTCAATTACTGTCTTAAAGTCATGTTATAGGAAGACTAGTAAGGTGTCTGATCCCTCTGCGGTTCCATTTAAATTTGTATTTGCTTTGCAGAACGTGGAGTTGGGCATCTGGGAGATGCAATGGGTAAGCCTAAGTCTTAGTCACATTAAGCTTATAAAAGTAGAGTCTACCGAAACGTTCAAGGAGATTCGGGAGGGAGTGGTCTGGGTATGTAAGGAAAACCATTAAGTAATCTGTGAAGAGACTTCTGATAAGTCCCATGTACATATATACCTCTGATATTTTTTATGTGCTCGAATGGCTGTTGCCAACGGTTCAATGGCCAAAACAAAAAGGAGAGGGGGGACAGTAGGCACCCCTGTCGAGTGCCGTTCCTAAGAGCGAACGAAGGGTCGGGAACAAAATCCCAATCCCCCTCACCCTAGCCGTCGGGTTAGAATACAGTGCCCCCACCACTCAACGGAAACCATCCAGTAAACCCACAGATTCAAGTACCGCAGTCAGATAGTCCTAGCGCACCCTGTCATCAAACGACCGGGTGAGAAGGGATCTCCCCATGTTGTCAACTTCTGTAAATATTTTAAACAGTCAACGCGTGCTGTCCGTACCTTGACGGCCAGTCACAAAGCCGACCTAATCTCTGTGTATGAGACTAGGCAGTAAGGGACTAAGTCTAAATTAATAAGTGAGATGGGTCGGTAGCTTTGGCACAGAGAAGGGTCCTTACCTTCTTTGGGAGAGTTAATATTGAAGCCTCCAAAATCTCCCGACAGGTAACCCGTCTCAAAAGTTTCGGCAAACAATCTCTGCAGATAAGGAATTAGATTAATCGCATATGTTTTGTAGAAAAATGCGGTGTAGCCTTCCGGCCCGGGTGCTTTGTGCAACTTGAATGACTTAATAACTGATTTAATTTTGGAAGCAGTTATGGGATCGGCAAGATGGCCGTCTGGTCAGTGTCTAGTTGGGGGAGGTTGAGGGAGGCCAGGAAGTCTGTAATAGTACGAGTCTCCGCTTTGGGAGTGTTCGGACAGGTATCTAGATTATATAGCTCCCTGTTATAGGCCATAAAGGCTTCACCAATATCTTTGGGGTCGTGAAGGGTTCTACCTGAGGATTGAATCTTCTGTATTCTCGAAGTTTAGAGGCCAACAACCTGTCTGCCCTATTTCCCTGGTAGTAAAACAATTTTTTAAATTTCAATAAGGAATCCTGCACTCTTAAGACCTCCTTTGCTGTGATTTCAGCGCGAATCTGCCCTATACGAGAGCATAACCTGGGGTTGGGATGGAGCTTGTTATCCCGTTCTAGGGATCGAAGGTCCCCGAATAGTTGTGCAGGAGTGGCCCCTTGTTTACGTTGCAATTGCGCCGTCCGTTTAAAAAAAAGTCCCTATCAGGAACGCTTTCATAGCCGCCCATAGAGTAGTGTTTGTTGTCTGTCCCGTGTCATTTGTGGTAAAGAAATCCTTCAGGTCAGTAGCTGTCTGTTGTGTCCAGGGGTTCTTTAGCAGGTGGTCTGCTAACCGACACGCTTTTGCGTGACCATCGGGGAAGGAGGGGTTGAGTGTGACCGATACCATGTCCTGATCAGACCACGGGCAAACCACAATTTTGGCAATGTGTGCTCTGTCCAAGGTCCAAGAATCTGTGAATATGTAGTCAATGCGGGAATATGAGTGGTGTGCCATGGAATAGAAGGTATAGTCTTTTTCGGTTGTGTGTAGACATCGCCATATGTCGAAGAGATTGTATCCCATCATCAGATTATGGAATCTTGGCGATGGGAGGCAAACCCCGGGTCAGGGTCAGTCGTGTTGTAGGATCGTCTATCTAATAAGGGGTCCCAGGTGGAATTAAAATCCCCTCCTATAAGTATAGACCCTCTCTTTATCTGATCAACTCTCTCCAGAAGGTGTTTGAAGAATGTAGCCTGTCGAGTATTGGGGGCATAAATGTTAACAAGGGTATAGAGGTTGTCATCTAAATAACAGACAATGATTAGATATCTACCTTCTGAGTCCCTGTCTATGGTGATGGGGATATATTTTACATAATTTCTAATGAGTATAACTACGCCCCCTTTTTTTGTGTGAATGAAGCTGTTTCGCAAATTGGGTATAAGGTTGACCTGAGCTTATGGGGAGAGGGTTCGGTCCAGTGTGTCTCCTGAACATATGCTATCTCTGTCTTTATGTTTTTTCAAGTATCTTACCAGTAGGCTCCATTTCGTGGGTATGTTGAGTCCCTTAGTATTAAGGGTGGAAATAGTTAGGTCTGTCATATGGCTATCGAAATAGGACCTCGCACTGGGCTCTAACTTCCAACCTGCTGGGAGAGGGGAATGGCAAGGAGGAGAGATTGAGGAAGAACAGCAAGAGAAAGACAAAAGAAGAGAGGAAAAATAAAACACATTATCACATTTCACAGGCATTTATAGAGTGTGGGTGGTGGTTAGTGCATAAAAGCACTGCCCAAGGTGACTCTGGGAATTCCAGGTATGGATTCACAGAGTAGCGCTCAAACAAGTACACTAGTACTCACTAAATGAGGGGGGGGGGAGTGAGTAGGAAGGGCCTTCACTCGAAATTTGGGTTGTAATCTTTTCTATCCTCCGGGCTCCAACTAGGCCACTGTAGTTATACTGAGGCTTAATGTGGGAAGGCGGGTAATAAAGGGCCTTACATTTATAGACACATAACTAGTTGTAAACCTGTGATGTAGAGTTATCACCTAGGGCCAGGTAGCTGGGGAAGGACTGAGGTGATAAACAATAATTGGCCAGGTAAGGGTCTCTCGGCGGAATTAATACTATAATAGCTGACCTTGAGGGGCCATGTGGGGGATAGAAACCTGTGGATTCAAGGCGTTAGTACAAGTATAATAAAAATAATAACAGACACTAAATAAATCCAAGAACATGAACATCACTTATTGTACAGGCAAATGCCAACAGTAATAGGTAACAAGCAACTTGTGAGCAATAGGGCAACTTAGCCACAAACTTATATAACCATAGGAGGGAATATTGAGCTCAATGTTCAGGGACTCCTCCTGAATCAGAGACGGCACATTGTAAAAGGATACTGTACTAGAAAGTTGTTCTGTAGGCACTTGTCTAAGTGGAGCATAAGTCCCTTTGGAGAGAGGCTGAAGTAGAGAGTAGGAGAAAAGGAACACAAAAACCCTACTGGGGGGGGGGTTGCAATGAGTGGAAGACTGTTTTCTGGAAGGCTGATCTGTTCTCTTTGGGAGCGGTTTCCATTCAGGTGCGCCTGCTCTCAGTGGAACCAACCTAGATGATGGTGTCTCCTGGTCTTCCTGATCCTCAGAGAGGAATCCCCACTTTTGTAACAGGATCCGAGCCTCTTCCGTCTTTGAAACCGTATGAGGGAGTCCATCTTTAGTTATCAGGAGCTTTACTGGGAATCCCCATCTGTACCTGATGCCTTTAACTCTGAGAATTTTAGTGTAGTCCACAAATGTTTTCCTCAAGAATAGGGTGTGAGCAGACAGATCTGGAAATAATTGTATTTGCTCAAATTTCTCCGGCAGTGTTTTAGCCTTCATCTATGTTGATGAGTTGATTCTTGATGGAGAAATAGTGAAGCCTAGTTACCACATCTCTAGGCTTATCAGCTGAGATAGATAGAAAGATCAGCGTCCTTAGCTTCAGGGATTAACTCTTTGAAGAATTCCTTTAGGTAGTTCTCTAGGTCCTGATGGCAAATCGACTCTGGGACTCCTCTAATCCTGAGGTTATTTCTCCTTGACCTATCTTCTAGGTCTGCTAGCTTGGCCTCTAGCGAGGAGATCTGTAGGGCCAGGTTCTCCAAATAGGACAGGTGGTTAGTGTGGTCTATAATAAGATCCTCCTGTTTCCGCTCCAAAGCATCAGTCCTTTCCCCTATCGAGGCAAAATCCCTTTTTAAGTCGGCATGTGACTTATTAAACTTTTTTTCATAGAGTCATGATGTCCTGCCAGAAGGGTTTTGATGGTGTCTATTAAGTCTGTGGAGTTGCTAGGAGGTGGCCTGTTATTGTAGCGGGCTGAACCCAGAGCTGGTCCCAGGAGGGCTTCATATTGGGTGTTAGAGTCTGATAGATCCTCGCCTCCTGCTTAACCAAAGAGGCAAGGTGGAAGTGGTCTAAGACAGTTTTCTTTTGAGGATGTTAGGATTTAGATTTCCTTCTTTGGTTCTGAGACATGACGGTTTTAATCTCAGTTCATGGGGCCTAAGATGTATAGGGTTGACACTTTCCAGTCTTGATGCCGTAAATCACTAAACAGTCTCTCGTGGGTATTCAGTCTCTCTTCTTATGCAGAATAGCATATGTCTGTTATATAGTTGGAAACATCAGGTTGGGATTGAGAGCCCTTAGTAGTCAAGCCTCGTTATGAAGACCCCTCCATTTAAGATCTTCTTTAATCAGCAAAGCATAGTGCAAAGGAGTTCCTCTGTCAATCTAGACTGCCCCCTCTTGGAAAGCCCAAGCCCACTTTCCAGGGAGCGTGTCTCCTATCGATGAAGCTGGGAAGGGGTATCTGGGATATGACCCACCTGTGGTTGCAGGTGGGAAATGTGGGAGAGTGGGCTAACGGGTGGGCTCTGCCGGTATGTTGTGAGGGAGTCAATGAATAGCTCCTTATAGATGCAGGGCCTGAAGTATCAAAGCTGTCAGATCCCCAAAAGAATATGAAGCAATTGTGCCTCTCAAATACAGGGGAGAGTCGGTATCTGAGACACTACTCTACAGGTTTTGCACTTGACAGTCGTATTTTTCAAAAGTCACTCTTGACTGTATCCTGCTACACATCACTATAACAATTCACCCCACTGCATGAGAATGATAGTGTAGCTGTATGGTCTAACTGTTTCTTGTGAGTGAGGAGGGCCACAAACATTTGAATTTAAGCTGCGTAGAGGGTAGTGGGTTTAGCCTCATCAGTGTCCCAACACTTTGTGCCCTCAGGTAGGCTCTTAGTGCCTTCAACGGTTACTAAGAGAAAAGCCTTTGATGCCTTATGTGTATGTAATACACCCCTGTGTGTCAGCAATAAGTGTCCAGTACCAGGATCAGGCACACTTTGGAGGGGATCCTGTGTTGGGCCTGGGGGAACACCTCAGTGTGTGGCAGGGTTTTAAAGTTGGTCCCAGATTTATGCCCGTCTGTGGCGCTACTGCTTGTGTTTAAACTGCGAGCTACGCACTTACTTGGCCACTTGGCGGATTCTACTGTGACTCACGGAGGCCTTCCAAACTATGCTCCTCAGTGTTTTCCCCTTAGCTTTTATCCGACTAGCAGTTCCCCCCCCCCGTCAGGCACCCTCCGGTCTCACCGGCAATAGTATGGTAGCTGGTCCCTTGCCGAACGCGGTCCTTCTGGCTGCTCAAAGTTCAGTTAACGGTGTAGCTGGGAGCAACCTCCTCGTACTGTCTCCTCTAGGTTGTGGTCTCTGACAAGCAGACACAGACTCCGGAGCGGAGCCCCAACTCTCCGGAGTGTCTGTGTGATGGCCTGGATCCTGGCGAGTGGAGGTCCGCCGCGGACGCGGTCTGATGGTATAGGACCGTTTCAGGTAATCAGCTCTTTGCCTCTGGCGGTTCAGACAGAGGTTAATTTGTGCCAGATACCAAGGAATGCTCCCACAACTGTCCGATGGCTGTTTAGAACAGTTTTAATAGGTGTAGTGATCAAAGTTAGAAACTTGGGCCCAGGAGCTGAGAGATAGCATGTCTGCCACTTATGGCTGCTGGCTCCGCCCCTTATGTGCATTTATATTTTGACTGGAATGTCCCTTTAAACATTCATGGTTCAAATAGAGCACACAAATTAAGTTTTCAATTTGCTTCTATTATAAAATGCACTTTGTTTACTTGGTATCTTGGAAAAAAAACATACCTAGAAAGGTTAAGGAGAAGCAATAGACTACTGGGAGCTAGCTTGTGATTGGTGGCTATACAGATATGCCTAGGCTTACCAGAGGTCCCAGTTTGACTGAGATTGTCCATGTTTGAGGCGCTGTCCCAGTGTCCCACCTGATTGATCATTCTGTCCCAGCTTGCCAGGTGTCCAGTATTTGACCGGACAGTCCGGTATTTCTATTTGCTGTCTGGTAAAATATATATATATTTTTTAAACGGACAGTTTTGGGTCCATTCGGTCCATCTGCCTTACTGATTGCCTGAGAAACTTTTTTTACAGTCAGTGGCACTGTGAAGCTAAGTAGCGCAGCGCTAAATAGCGCAGAAGTGAGTGACGTCAGTCACATGGTACACAGCACTATGGGACATGCAGTTGCCATTGTAGCAAGACTCTAACAGGCGACACATTAACCCCAGTAGTGCCAGTGACTAGGGCAGGGTATTTTCCTGGCACACATGACTTTGCGGTCACATAATGAGCATCAGGCTGCAAGCCAAGGGCTACTGCTGGTCACTGAGCAAGCATTGCTATAGCAGCAGCTACATGCACTCAGTAGCAGACACTGTGTAAATAGCTATATATGTAACGTTATTTACCCTGTATGTACAGTGCACGGGTGTGTTATGCTTACAATAAAGCTATGTGAACATTAGAAAACATTTCCACTGTATGATTAGTCATTTCAATAGCAACAGTGACAGACTGCGGCCATCATTTTATATGACCTTTGCAGATCACTTCCGGGTTAAGTGTTCACACATGTGCGGAGTCTGTGTACTTAAGGTACTTAAGCCAGACAGATATCTTAGCATGCTAAGGTACTGTGGCTGAGCTCTGTAGCAAACCAAGGGTTGCAGGTTCGATCCCTGGCGGGGTCCACTCAGCCTTTCATCCTTCCGAGTACGATAAAATGAGCAGCGGCTTGAGACCCTTACGGTGATTAGCTGCGCTTTACAAGTACTCAATACATCCAAAAGAGAGGAACATGCTGCTTTAATTTCACAAAAGAACAGGTCTGAAAAAGTTTAATTAAGAAAAATAAAACACCATTACAATATACATTATTCATTTTGCTTACTTTCACTGTAAAATAACTCAACATCATTTTACCCTCTACAGAAAGGCTGAAGTGCCTCCATCTTAAATGAAAGGACACTAAAGTCAGAATTAAATTATTCAGATAAAGCATTCAATTTTAAATAGCTTTCCAATTTACTTCTAGTGTCTAATTAGCTTTGTTCCCTTGTTATCCTTTGTTGAAAAAAATACCTAGGTAGGCGTAGGAGCAGCAATGCATTACTGTAAGCTAGCTGCCATTTGGTGGCTGCACATATATGTCTCTTGTTATTGGGTCACCTGATGTTCATCTAGCTCCCAGTTATGCATTGCCACTCCTTCAACAAAGGATACAAAGAGAATAAAGCAAATTTTAAAGTACAAATAAACTGGATAGTTGTATAAAATTATAGGCTCTATTTGAATCGTGGGGGGGGGGGGGGGGGGATGTTTTTCATGTCCTTTCATGATTGTGCTCTTTTAGGTTAAATTTAACCACTGATTAAAAATCCTGCCCCATCAAAATATTTTAAACAAGGGCATTAATACTCACCAATGAAAAACACGGTTGATAGGATAGGTGAGGCAATGACTTGCTCTATCAAGACCTTTCGTAGTACCACTTTTATGGTAGGACCTGGGAACGTCCGATCCAACCAGATGAACCAGTAATGGTCCACAGGACCAAGCAAACAACCGATTGCAAACATCCTACCTGTGTATAAAAAAATGTCACGTTCTACAGGACAGAGCAGAATCACAGATACTGATGCACACAGAGCAATCATACTTATGCGTACCTGACCTTAGCCAGTCATGTTGCTTCTCAGAATTTTTCTTAACTTCCCAAGTCTGCTGGATGGCATCCCCAATACTCAAAAATACTCCTGAGCTCACAGTGTTTGTGATCAGTAGAGCACGTCCGCTAAACATCTGCCTCCAGCAACCAGCAAACCGGGAAAGTAATGCATAACCCTGGGATGTCATTCTGTCTGCAGGGTGGTGGTCGCCAGAAGACAGACTCTGATTACAGACCTGTCTAGAAAGGAAAAAGGATGAGTGCAATTTGTAAAAGTATTGGCATAGATGAAAAGCCCAGAACTGAATGTGAGGATTAGAACAGGAATGATGAGTTAGATGGGAGGAAAAAAAAATTATGCCTTCAAAAAAATTGTTAGAAATCTATTTTTATTACACTCATGTCCTTGTCTGTCAAATGCACAAAACATATTTAAAGAAACTATTGGCTAGATTTAGAGTTCTGTGTTAGCCGTCAAAAGCAGCGTTAAGGGGTCCTAACGCTGCTTTTGACCGCCTGCTGGTATTTAGAGTCAGGCAGGAAAGGGACTACCGCTCACTTTCTTTCCGCGACTCGAGGCTACCGCAGATCCCCTTACGTCAATTGCGTATCCTATCTTTTCTATGGGATTTGCCTAACGCTGGTATTTGGAGTCTTGGAACAAGTGAGCGGTAGACCCTCTACCGACAAGACTGCAGCCGCAAAAAAAAGTCAGTAGTTAAGAGCTTTATGGGCTAACGCGGGAACATAAAGCTCTTAACTACTGTGCTATAAAGTACACTAACACCCATAAACTACCTATGTACCCCTAAACCCCCACATCGCAAACACTATAATACATTTTTTCTTTCATGTAATTAACAAGAGTCCATGAGCTAGTGACGTATGGGATATACATTCCTACCAGGAGGGGCAAAGTTTCCCAAACCTTAAAATGCCCATAAATACACCCCTCACCACACCCACAAATCAGTTTTACAAACTTTGCCTCCAAGGGAGGTGGTGAAGTAAGTTTGTGCTAGATTCTACGTTGATATGCGCTCCGCAGCAAGTTGGAGCCCGGTTTTCCTCTCAGCGTGCAGTGAATGTCAGAGGGATGTGAGGAGAGTATTGCCTATTGAATGCAGTGATCTCCTTCTACGGGGTCTATTTCATAAGGTTCTCTGTTATCGGTCGTAGAGATTCATCTCTTACCTCCCTTTTCAGATCGACGATATACTCTTATATTTACCATTTCCTCTACTGATTCTCGTTTCAGTACTGGTTTGGCTTTCTACAAACATGTAGATGAGTGTCCTGGGGTAAGTAAGTCTTATTTTCTGTGACACTCTAAGCTATGGTTGGGCACTTTATTTATAAAGTTCTAAATATATGTATTCAAACATTTATTTGCCTTGACTCAGAATGTTCAACTTTCCTTATTTCCAGACAGTCAGTTTCATATTTGGGATTATGCTTTAATTATCATATTTTTCTTACCTCAAAAATTTGACTTTTTTCCCTGTGGGCTGTTAGGCTCGCGGGGGCTGAAAATGCTTCATTTTATTGCGTCATTCTTGGCGCGGACTTTTTTGGCGCAAAAATTCATTTTCGTTTCCGGCGTCATACGTGTCGCCGGAAGTTGCGTCATTTTTTTGACGTTATTTTGCGCCAAAAATGTCGGCGTTCCGGATGTGGCGTCATTTTTGGCGCCAAAAGCATTTAGGCGCCAAATAATGTGGGCGTCTTATTTGGCGCCAAAAAATATGGGCGTCGCTTTTGTCTCCACATTATTTCAGTCTCATTTTTCATTTGCTTCTGGTTGCTAGAAGCTTGATGTTTGGCATTTTTTTCCCATTCCTGAAACTGTCTTATAAGGAATTTGATCTATTTTGCTTTATATGTTGTTTTTTCTCTTACATATTGCAAGATGTCTCACGTTGCATCTGAGCCAGAAGATACTACAGGAAAACCTCTGCCTGCTGGATCTACCAAAGCTAAGTGTATCTGCTGTAAACTTTTGGTAGCTATTCCTCCAGCTGTTGTTTGTATTAAATGTCATGACAAACTTGTTAATGCAGATAATATTTCCTTTAGTGATGTACCATTGCCTGTTGCAGTTCCCTCAACATCTAAGGTGCAGAATGTTCCTGATAACATAAGAGATTTTGTTTCTGAATCCATAAAGAAGGCTTTGTCTGTTATTTCTCCTTCTAGTAAACGTAAAAAGTCTTTTAAATCTTCTCTCTCTACAGATGAATTTTTAAATGAACACCATCATTCTGATTCTTTGGACTCTTCTGGTTCAGAGGATTCTGTCTCAGAGATTGATGCTGATAAATCTTCATATTTATTTAAGATGGAATTTATTCGCTCTTTACTTAAAGAAGTACTAATTGCTTTAGAAATAGAGGATTCTAGTCCTCTTGATACTAATTCTATACGTTTGGATAAGGTTTTTAAAGCTCCTGCGGTTATTCCAGAAGTCTTTCCTGTTCCTAATGCTATTTCTGCAGTAATTGCTAAGGAATGGGATAGATTGGGTAATTCATTTACTCCTTCTAAAACGTTTTAAGCAATTATATCCTGTTCCGCCTGACAGATTAGATTTTGGGACAAAATCCCTAAAGTTGATGGGGCTATTTCTACCCTTGCTAAACGTACTACCATTCCTACATCAGATGGTACCTCGTTTAAGGATCCTTTAGATAGAAAAATTGAATCTTTTCTAAGAAAAGCTTATCTATGTTCAGGTAATCTTCTTAGACCTGCTATATCATTGGCTGATGTTGCTGCAGCTTCAACTTTTTGGTTGGAAACTCTAGCGCAACAAGTAACAAATCGTGATTCTCATGATATTATTATTCTTCTCCAGCATGCTAATAATTTCATCTGTGATGCCATTTTTGATATTATTAGAGTTGATGTTAGATTTATGTCTCTGGCTATCTTAGCCAGAAGAGCTTTATGGCTTAAGACTTGGAATGCTGATATGGCTTCTAAATCAACTCTACTTTCCATTTTTTTCCAGGGAAACAAATTATTTGGTTCTCAGTTGGATTCTATTATTTCAACTGTTACTGGTGGGAAAGGAACTTTTTTACCACAGGATAAAAAGTCTAAAGGTAAAAACAGGGCTAACAATCGTTTTCGTTCCTTTCGTTTCAACAAAGAACAAAAGCCTGATCCTTCGTCCTCAGGAGCAGTTTCAGTTTGGAAACCATCTCCAGTCTGGAATAAATCCAAGCCTGCTAGAAAGGCAAAGCCTGCTTCTAAGTTCACATGAAGGTACGGCCCTCATTCCAGTTCAGCTGGTAGGGGGCAGGTTACGTTTTTTCAAAGAAATTTGGATCAGTTCTGTTCACAATCTTTGGATTCAGAACATTGTTTCAGAAGGGTACAGAATTGGTTTCAAGATGAGACCTCCTGCAAAGAGATTTTTTTTTTTTTTTTTTTTTTTTTTTTTTTTTTTTTTTTCCCATGTCCCAGTAAATCCAGTGAAAGCTCAAGCATTTCTGAATTGTGTTTCAGATCTAGAGTTGGCTGGAGTAATTATGCCAGTTCCAGTTCCGGAACAGGGGATGGGGTTTTATTCAAATCTCTTCATTGTACCAAAGAAGGAGAATTCCTTCAGACCAGTTCTGGATCTAAAATTATTGAATCGTTATGTAAGGATACCAACGTTCAAGATGGTAACTGTAAGGACTATATTGCCTTTTGTTCAGCAAGGGAATTATATGTCCACAATAGATTTACAGGATGCATATCTGCATATTCCGATTCATCCAGATCATTATCAGTTCCTGAGATTCTCTTTTCTAGACAAGCATTACCAATTTGTGGCTCTACCGTTTGGCCTTGCTACAGCTCCAAGAATTTTCACAAAGATTCTCGGTGCCCTTCTGTCTGTAATCAGAGAACAGGGTATTGTGGTATTTCCTTATTTGGACGATATCTTGGTACTTGCTCCGTCTTTACATTTAGCAGAGTCTCATACGAATCGACTTGTGTTGTTTCTTCAAGATCATGGTTGGAGGATCAATTTACCAAAAAGTTCTTTGATTCCTCAAACAAGGGTAACCTTTCTGGGTTTCCAGATAGATTCAGTGTCCATGACTTTGTCTTTAACAGACAAGAGACGTCTAAAATTGATTACAGCCTGTCGAAACCTTCAGTCTCAATCATTCCCTTCGGTAGCCTTATGCATGGAAATTCTAGGTCTTATGACTGCTGCATCGGACGCGATCCCCTTTGCTCGTTTTCACATGCGACCTCTTCAGCTCTGTATGCTGAACCAATGGTGCAGGGATTACACGAAGATATATCAATTAATATCTTTAAAACCGATTGTTCGGCACTCTCTAACGTGGTGGACAGATCACCATCGTTTAATTCAGGGGGCTTCTTTTGTTCTTCCGACCTGGACTGTAATTTCAACAGATGCAAGTCTCACAGGTTGGGGAGCTGTGTGGGGATCTCTGACGGCACAAGGAGTTTGGGAATCTCAGGAGGTGAGATTACCGATCAATATCTTGGAACTCCGTGCAGTTTTCAGAGCTCTTCAGTTTTGGCCTCTTCTGAAGAGAGAATCGTTCATTTGTTTTCAGACAGACAATGTCACAACTGTGGCATACATCAATCATCAAGGAGGGACTCACAGTCCTCTGGCTATGAAAGAAGTATCTCGAATTTTGGTTTGGGCGGAATCCAGCTCCTGTCTAATCTCTGCGGTTCATATCCCAGGTGTAGACAATTGGGAAGCGGATTATCTCAGTCGCCAAACGTTGCATCCGGGCGAATGGTCTCTTCACCCAGAGGTATTTCTTCAGATTGTTCAAATGTGGGGGCTCCCAGAGATAGATCTGATGGCCTCTCATCTAAACAAGAAACTTCCCAGGTATCTGTCCAGATCCCGGGATCCTCAGGCGGAGGCAGTGGATGCATTATCACTTCCTTGGAAGTATCATCCTGCCTATATCTTTCCGCCTCTAGTTCTTCTTCCAAGAGTAATCTCCAAGATTCTGAGGGAATGCTCGTTTGTTCTGCTAATAGCTCCGGCATGGCCTCACAGGTTTTGGTATGCGGATCTTGTCCGGATGGCATCTTGCCAACCATGGACTCTTCCGTTAAGACCAGACCTTCTGTCTCAAGGTCCTTTTTTCCATCCGGATCTGAAATCCTTAAATTTAAAGGTATGGAGATTGAACGCTTGATTCTTGGTCATAGAGGTTTCTCTGACTCCGTGATTAATACTATGTTACAGGCTCGTAAATCTGTATCTCGAGAGATATATTATAGAGTCTGGAAGACTTATATTTCTTGGTGTCTTTCTCATCATTTTTCTTGGCATTCTTTTAGAATACCGAGAATTTTACAGTTTCTTCAGGATGGTTTAGATAAGGGTTTGTCCGCGAGTTCTTTGAAAGGACAAATCTCCGCTCTTTCTGTTCTTTTTCACAGAAAGATTGCTATTCTTCCTGATATTCATTGTTTTGTACAAGCTTTGGTTCGTATAAAACCTGTCATTAAGTCAATTTCTCCTCCATGGAGTTTGAATTTGGTTTTGGGAGCTCTTCAAGCTCCTCCGTTTGAACCTATGCGTTCATTGGACATTAAATTACTTTCTTGGAAAGTTTTGTTCCTTTTGGCCATCTCTTCTGCTAGAAGAGTTTCTGAATTATCTGCTCTTTCGTGTGAGTCTCCTTTTCTGATTTTTCATCAGGATAAGGCGGTGTTGCGAACTTCTTTTGAATTTTTACCTAAAGTTGTGAATTCCAACAACATTAGTAGAGAAATTGTGGTTCCTTCATTATGTCCTAATCCTAAGAATTCTAAGGAGAAATCATTGCATTCTTTAGCTTCTGCCATTTCTTTGGCATCTTGGTTGAAATCTTTAATTCATCTTGCCTATGTTGAGTCGGGTAAAATTCCGCCTCAAAGAATTACAGCTCATTCTACTAGGTCAGTTTCTACTTCCTGGGCGTTTAGGAATGAAGCTTCGGTTGACCAGATCTGCAAAGCAGCAACTTGGTCCTCTTTGCATACTTTTACTAAATTCTACCTTTTTGATGTATTTTCTTCTTCTGAAGCAGTTTTTGGTAGAAAAGTTCTTCAGGCAGCGGTTTCAGTTTGAATCTTCTGCTTATGTTTTTTGTTAAACTTTATTTTGGGTGTGGATTATTTTCAGCAGGAATTGGCTGTCTTTATTTTATCCCTCCCTCTCTAGTGACTCTTGTGTGGAAAGATCCACATCTTGGGTAGTCATTATCCCATACGTCACTAGCTCATGGACTCTTGTTAATTACATGAAAGAAAACATAATTTATGTAAGAACTTACCTGATAAATTCATTTCTTTCATATTAACAAGAGTCCATGAGGCCCACCCTTTTTTGTGGTGGTTATGATTTTTTTGTATAAAGCACAATTATTCCAATTCCTTATTTTATATGCTTCGCACTTTTTTTCTTATCACCCCACTTCTTGGCTATTCGTTAAACTGATTTGTGGGTGTGGTGAGGGGTGTATTTATGGGCATTTTAAGGTTTGGGAAACTTTGCCCCTCCTGGTAGGAATGTATATCCCATACGTCACTAGCTCATGGACTCTTGTTAATATGAAAGAAATGAATTTATCAGGTAAGTTCTTACATAAATTATGTTTTTAACCCCTAATCTGCCGACCGGACACCGCCGCCACCTACATTATAGCTATGAACCCCTAATCTGCTGCCCCTAACACCGCCGACACCTACATTATACTTATAACCCCCTAATCTGCCCCCCCCACGTTGCCGCTACCTAACTACAATTATTAACCCCTAATCTCCCGTCTGCAACGTCGCCGCTACTATAATAAATGTATTAACCCCTAAACCTAAGTCTAACCCTAACACCCCCCCTAACATAAATATAATTTAAATAAAACGAAATAATATTCCTATAATTAAATAAATAATTCCTATTTAAAACTAAATACTTACCTGTAAAATAAACCATCAATCAGCCAATCGGATTGAGCTCGCATTCTATTGGCTGTTCCAATCAGCCAATAGAATGCAAGCTCAATCTGATTGGCTGATTGGCTGATTCAATCAGATTTTTCCTACCTTAATTCCGATTGGCTGATAGAATCCTATCAGCCAATCAGCATTCGAGGGACGCCATCTTGGATGACGTCCCTTAAAGGAACCGTCATTCGTCGTTAGTCCGTCTGGGAAGGTGGATGTTCTGCGTCGGGGGTCTGAAGATGGAGCCGGAAGAAAGAAAATAGAAGATGCCGCTTGGAGGAAGACATCGCCCAGATGGAGGACCTCTTCTTTGCCGCTTGGATCAAGACTTCGCCCGGATGGAGAACCACATCGCCCGGATTGGATGAAGAATTCGGCTCGGCTGGGTGAAGACGGCTCAAGGTAGGGAGATCTTCAGGGGGTTAGGGTTAGGTTTTTTTAAGGGGGGATTGGGTGGGTTAGAGTAGGGGTATGTGGGTGGTGGGTTTTAATGTTGGGGGGGTGTATTTTATTTTACAGGTAAAAGAGCTGATTACTTGGGGGCAATGCCCGCAAAAAGCCATTTTAAGGGCTGGTAAAAGAGCTGATTACTTTGTAATTTAGAATAGGGTAGGGCATTTTTTTTTTATTTTGGGGGGCTTTTTTATTTTATTAGGGGGCTTAGATTAGGTGTAATTAGTTTAAACTTCTTGTAATATTTTTTTATTTTCTGTAATTTAGTGTTTTGATTTTTTTTTGTATTATAGATTAGTTTATTGAATTAAATGTAATTGTATTTAATTGTAGTTAATTTATTTAATTAATTTAATGATAGTGCAGTGTTAGGTTTAATTGTAACTTAGGTTAGGATTTATTTTACAGGTAATTTTGTAATTATTTTAACTAGGTAGCTATTAAATACTTAATAACTATTTAATAGCTATTCTACCTAGTTAAAATAAATACAAAGTTGCCTGTAAAATAAACATAAATCCTAAAATAGCTACAATGTAACTATTAGTTATATTGTAGCTATCTTATGGTTTATTTTACAGGTAAGTATTTAGTTTTAAATAGGAATTATTTATTTAATTATAGGAATATTATTTCGTTGTATTTAAATTATATTTATGTTAGGGGGGTGTTAGGGTTAGACTTAGGTTTAGGGGTTAATACATTTATTATAGTGGCGGGGAGCTCCAGTCGGCAGATTAGGGGTTAATAATTGTAGTTAGGTAGCTGCGACGTTTGGGGGGGGGCAGATTAGGGGTTAATAAATATAATATAGGTGTCGGCGGTGTTAGGGGCAGCAGATTAGGGGTTCATAGCTATAATGTAGGTTGCAACAAGAGATGATAGTCGCACCACCAAGTTCAGTGAATAATTTTCTTTATTGAGCCAAGATCAAAAAAATCAGCAACGTTTCGGACACAAGTCCTTAATCTTGCATAACAAACAGACACTGATTCACTTCTTATATACCCAAAATAAGTCACACCTGCACAGCTAATTGTAACACCTGAAAAGTCAGGTATAACATTAACAGCCAAATGCTGCCACCATGTGGTCAACTACAAACATCACACTTATCTAAATAATTTTAATTTAACTATTACTTATCCAGCAATGAATTAATACATAGTCTAAATATATCCATGTACAGTGCAGACTCTCAAGCAGTATATTATTTTACTTGAGAGTCTGCACTGTACATGGATATATTTAGACTATGTATTAATTCATTGCTGGATAAGTAATAGTTAAATTAAAATTATTTAGATAAGTGTGATGTTTGTAGTTGACCACATGGTGGCAGCATTTGGCTGTTAATGTTATACCTGACTTTTCAGGTGTTACAATTAGCTGTGCAGGTGTGACTTATTTTGGGTATATAAGAAGTGAATCAGTGTCTGTTTGTTATGCAAGATTAAGGACTTGTGTCGGAAACGTTGCTGATTTTTTTGATCTTGGCTCAATAAAGAAAATTATTCACTGAACTTGGTGGTGCGACTATCATCTCTTGTTACATTTATTGGGGGTATTGTGCAGTGCCCCCGTGTTTGCACACCTTGGATCCCAGGTGCTGGACTTTTAGAACTTTTTACTATAATGTAGGTTGCGGCGGTGACCGGAGCGGCAGATTAGGGGTTAATAGTATAATGCAGGTGTCAGCGATAGCGGGGCGGCAGATTAGGGGTTAATAAGTGTAAGGTTAGGGGTGTTTAGACTCGGGGTTCATGTTAGGGTGTTAGGTGTAAACTTAGAGAGTGTTTCCCCATAGGAAACAATGGGGCTGCGTTAGGAGATGAACGCTGCTTTTTTGCCGGTGTTAGGTTTTTTTGAAGCCAGCTCAGCACCATTGTTTCCTATGGGGATATCATGCACAAGCACGTTTTTCCAGCTTACCGCTACCGTAAGCAACGCTGGTATTGAGGGTTGAAGTGGAGCTAAATTATGCTCAACGCTCCCTTTTCTGAGCCTAACGCAGCCACTCAGACAACTCTAAATACCAGCGTTGTCTTAAGGGTGCGATGGAAAGAAAAGCAGCGTTAGCTACACAGGTCTTTACCGACAAAACTCTTAATCTAGCCGTATGATTCATCAAGTGTTAAAAACGGAAAAAAAAGTTTAAAATCTAGAATCTATTATAAGTGAATGTTAAAAATGATGTATCCCTGAATCCTAAACGTGACTTGCACTTTTGGAAAGTGCAGGCCCAGGTGCACTGTAATCTCTCATATTACAAGTGGTGAATTATGTATTGCGCTCAAACTCTGGAAAATTTAGATCTCTTGGAGACCTGATGTAAATTGGTGAAGCTAGAATATTTGGATAACAAAACACATGTGTAATATGTTAAAATAAAGAATTTCTCACATATATATATATAAACAAAAAGTGGCACTCACAGGTCTTTTGAATACAAGTACAACGTACTTTAATATGAAACGTTTTATAAGTTTTAAACGTGATACAAAGCAAACCTTTTATAGTGTCTATACAAGTAAGTAAACAAACCTTATTTACCAAAGCGGCGCCAAACCTCCATGTGTGGAACGCACCTTGCGTTCCACTGAACTATTGGAACCGGAAGCGTGACGTTGTCACTTCCAGCCAAGTGAATATTATGTAAAGTTATAAATCGATAACCACATAATTGATATAAAATAAGTGCACAGTAAATAAGACAATATATCTGATGTGTCCTATTGTACAAAAAAGGTATATTCCTATACAACAGAGTGATCACAGCAAGTTGCGGAATACAATAATGTATACTAGGTTGTCATGGAAACGGCTAAACACACTGCCGAACCCTACATAGAGTGAGTTACACTGGTGATCATATGTAAATGAAAGCATTTGTGCCGTGCTGGTGTAGTGCTCACACAGTATCAACAAAAACTTTTTTTTTATGGCACATCTTGTTTCTCGTGCAAAGTTCATACTGTGAAATAAGCAGCAATATTCCTATTATAGTGTGTGTTCCCTATTTAGACATGATAATCATAAAAGAGATACATAAAATGAGGTACATAAAATAAGGTACATAAAGACTATGGGGCATATTTATCAAGCTCCGAATGGAGCTTGATGCCCCGTGTTTCTGGCGAGCCTGCAGGCTCGCCAGAAACAGCAATTATGAAGCAGCGGTCACAAAGACCGCTGCTCCATAACCTGTCCGCCTGCTCTGAGCAGGCGGACAGACATCGCCGGAAATCAACCCGATCGAGTACGATCGGGTTGATTGATACCCCCCTGCTAGCGGCCCATTGGCCGCGAGTCTGCAGGGGGCGGCGTTGCACAAGCAGCTCTTGTGAGCTGCTGGTGCAATGCTGAATACGGTGAGCGTATTGCTCGCCGTATTCAGCGAGGTCTGTCGGACCTGATCCGCACTGTCGGATAAGGTCCGACAGACCTTGATAAATAGAGGCCTATATCATATTTGAGTGTTACATTCTGTATTGATGAATGATATATTGCAGTATGTAGACAATATCCCTACCATATACTTGCTATAAGGGTCAATTTAAAAATCAGCTTAAGCTACTGGAATATACTCAGAGTAAATGTAAAGAGGCAAGTAATGTTTCTACTAAACCAAAACTGTAGTACCAACTAATGATGGATCATCCTGACCCTATATATTCATTGTTGGTCATCACATTAAGATAATACTCAGGAGATATATTTATCCATAGCTTAATAACTTTCCATGGTAGATAGATATACCATCTTACAGCAATATAACTGTCTATTGAAAAGACCAAAATACTTGACAGTCCACCCATATAGACTACCTGGTATCCTAGATAATAGGATCCGAGAGCGCGTATCAAGTGAGTAATCTCAACCCGGGTGCAGGACTTCTACCCAGAGAGAGGGATACTGAATGTTCCTACTCCCGTGTACTGTGGGCATAGGGTGAGCATAGACACCAACAAGTGGGATCCCTGCACACCTAGCGCCAATACAGAGTCTCTGCTACCCCAGGGATGCACTCCAGTATGTGTCGCGCAAATCAGAACTAAAGGAATACCTTAAAGTCTGGGGTTGTGTTAAGTCCACCAGGGTGGATTGTACCCAACCAGTAGATCCATTGTGCCTCACGTCTTAACAGCATCTTGTTTTGATCGCCCCCTCGCTCCATGATAGGAACGTGGTCTATAAGGATGTACCGGATAGACGAGATGGAATGTCCTTCCCTGGCACAGTGCCTTGCAACGGGTTGATCTGAGTCTCCCTGGCGTAATGCTGTTCTGATAGCGTGCCTGTTGTTAGCCATACGTTTCCTTAGTGTTCCAGATGTTTTTCCCACATAGAAACTGCAACACGGGCAAAACAGCAAATATACTACATGGGTAGTAGTGCACGTAATGGAATGTCTGATGACAAAATTACAGTTGGTGTGTGGATGGTAAAAAGATTTGGTGTTGATTAGACCATTGCAGGTGGTGCACCCAAGGCAACGGTATGATCCTTTTATATTGCTCCTTGTTCCAGTAGTATAACTCTGTTTTGGGTCCGTCTTGACCAGCAAATCTTTCAGGTTGGTATTTCTTTTCTAGCCCACCATCGGTAGTAGATTGGTGGCAAAGGACAATCTGGGATCCGAAGACATAATAGGCCAATGTCTCAGAAGAATTTGTCCCGTTTTCGTTGTACCTGGTGTAAATACGGTCAACATGATCAATTTATCAGTTGTTTCCTTCTTAGGTTTGTTTTGGATGAGTTCTGACTGTGTTAGTGAAGATGCTTCATCTATCATCTCTTTAACCAGACTCGATTTGTATCCTCTTTCGAGGAATTTGTCACCCATTCCAGTCAGCTGGGAAACCCCTGTCACTGCGTCCGAATTGTTGCGCATTATCCTGATAAATTGGGATTTTACAATGCCCTTCAGCAAGGCCGGGGGGTGACAACTGTCTGCCCTAAGAATAGAGTTACGGTCAGTTGGTTTGTTATATAGAGTTGTACCTAACCGTTCTGTCTCTTTATAGACACTAAGGTCTAGAAAGTTAATAATGTGTTCATGAAAGGTCATCTTGAATCTGACAGGGGTATCGGTACTGTTGAAATTGTGAAACCAGTTATGGAGTTCCTCCAGGCCCCCCCGCCACACCAGGAAAATGTCATCAATGTATCTATGGTAGCAAATGATAGACGCATCACACTCGCCCCACAGATATAAATTCTCAAATTGCGACATAAAAATATTCCCGTACGAGGGGGCCATGGAGGAACCCATCACCGTACCAGCAATCTGCAAGTAAAAATCACTCTCAAAACGAAAGTAATTTTTGTGCAGGCAAAATTCAATGAGAGCTAAAATGTATTCCACCAGGCGGGCCCTCATAGAGAGGATTGACCATAAGGTGTTCCTTAATGGCGCTCAATCCGCTACTGTGAGGGATGATGGTGTACAAACTATTAACATCCAGGGTGACCAAAATGTCACCCTGTTGAATAGTTACTTCCTGCAATCGTCTGATAAAGTCATTGGTATCCAAAATGAATGACCGAATGTTCTTGACCACAGGTTGCAGTAAGATGTCCACGTACTGTGACACTGGCTGTAACAAAGATTGTACAGCAGACACTATGGGTCGGCCTGGTGGATGGTCTAACCTTTTGTGAATTTTGGGGATAGTATACAGGATCGGAATCCTTGGGAACTTGGTTATACAAAAATCCTGAATGTGTTCAGAAATATAACCTTGTTCAAAGCCTAGTATAATGAGATTGTCAAGCTGTCGTTTGTATGCACCTGTCGGGTCGGTTAGAAGGGGAGTGTAAGTATGGAGATCTGCCAATTGTTCAAGGATATCTGTTCTGTAGTCAGGGTAATTTAAAAGGACAATGGCCCCGCCCTTATCTGCGGGCCTAATGACTACAGAAGAGTCTCCCTGAAGAGTTTGTATGGCATCCCGTTCTTCTTTAGTTAAATTGTGTTTCCATGGGGTATGGGCTCTCTCATTGTCTAGATCTTGGGTAACCAGGCGTATAAAAGTTCTGGTACTAGGACTACAATTAGCAGGTTCAAAAGAACTCGGTATGCTACGTTTGAGTTCAATAGGAGTCTTGGAATGGATAGTCTCTGTATTTTGAAAGAATTCTTTTATTTTCAAAGTTCTATTACGTTTATAGATATCACATTTTTGGTCAAACTCCGATGTAGGAGTACTGGGCACAAATGATAGTCCACTGTTGAGAACCTTGTGCTCATTAATCGTAAGAATATGTGTGCTAAGGTTAATGACTATATACTCTGGCGCCCTTGTCTGGGGAGGTCTGTACCTAGTGCCCCGTCCGCCTGATGTGGGGTCTATTATGCCTCCCCCACGTGACCGTGTAGTTACCCCTAAAAATTGACTAGGGGTAGAATGTAGTCTAGTAGGATGTTGTGTGCTAAATTGGTCCTGTTGACCATATAAGCCTGGTGATGCATAGGTTAGACTGGATTGATGTCTTTCTGTATCTGAGGAATCCCCCCCACTGGTATCCACAGTGTCAAACCTAACCCTTTGTCTCCGCCTAGGTTGGCTAGTTTGTGATGTGGTGAGCCATTTGTAGACCTTTCCCTGTACATAGTCAGTGTTAACTGTCTCAAGCTTTCTATTTTTGAATGCTATGAGTTCGTTTTGATATTTATCAATTTGTTGTGTAATTTTAGAGAGCCAGTTCTCCTGTTGGTCATTGATCAGTGTGCTGTTATGTGAAGCTTCAAAAGAATGAATTTCAATTCTAACCTTAGATAGTACGTCAGTTACTTCTTCAATGACTAAGAGTATTAGGTCTAAAGAACATTTATTGAGGAGGAAACACCATTTCTTCCTAAATTCTGGGTTCTCTCTGCCTATAGTAGGGACATTATGCACTCTAAAGCCCCTAGGAATATGGCCTGTTCTATAGTAATCAGATAAATAATTGCCATGCAAGGCTAAATCCACTTCAATTTAAGTAGAGTATAGTAAAGGTTTACAGGGGTCTCACCGGCTGTTCTGGAGATAGGTGCAAACAAAATACGGTTGGCATCATCTTGAGTGTATGAAACTGTGCCGGTCTGTGCCATTCTGGCTTGGCAAGACATATCCTCCACCTGGAGTCCAGGATCCATGGTTACACTGCCCTGCTGGTCTGCTTGAGATGTCATGCTGGCCCAAAGGAAAGAAAAAACAAGTAAATGCAAAGTTCAGGAACAAATAAATGCAAAGTTCAGGAACACAGTCCTTCTATGGTAGTAAAGATACAAATGATATAGTCCAATGAATGCTTGGTAAAATTGTGGGGGTTCCGCTGTTCAATCAAACATAAACAACTCAGCTACAGCTCAACCCTCCTCCTGACATCTGCCTGGGTGCGACGATACCAATAGATAATAAACAAAAAGTGGCACTCACAGGTCTTTTGAATACAAGTACAACGTACTTTAATATGAAACGTTTTTGGGGATCTAGTCCCCTTCGTCAGCATGCAACAGTGATACAAAGCAAGTCTATACAAGTAAGTGAACAAACCTTATTTACCAAAGCGGCGCCAAACCTCTGTGTTCCACTGAACTATTGGAACCGGCCAAGTGAATATTATGTAAAGTTATAAATCGATAACCACATAATTGATATAAAATAGGTGCACAGTAAATAAGACAATATATCTGATGTGTCCTATTGTACAAAAAAGGTATATTCCTATACAACATAGTGATCACAGCAAGTTGTGGAATACAATAATGTATACTAGGTTGTCATGGAAACGGCTAAACACACTGCCGAACCCTACATAAAGTGAGTTACACTGGTGATCATATGTAAATGATAGTTCAGTGGAACGCAAGGTGCGTTCCACACACGGAGGTTTGGCGCCGCTTTGGTAAATAAGGTTTGTTCACTTACTTGTATAGACACTATAAAAGGTTTGCTTTGTATCACTGTTGCATGCTGATGAAAGGGACTAGATCCCCGAAAACGTTTCATATTAAAATACGTAGTACTTGTATTCAAAAGACCTGTGAGTGCCACTTTTTGTTTATTATCTATTGGTATCATCGTACCCAGGCAGATGTCAGGAGGAGGGTTGAGCTGGAGCTGAGTTGTTTATGTTTGATTGAACAGCGGAACCCCCACATTTTGACCACTTGTCCTTTACCAAGCATTCATTGGACTATATCATTTGTATCTTTACTACCATAGAAGGACTGTGTTCCTGAACTTTGCATTTATTTGTTCCTGAACTTTGCATTTATTTGTTTTTGCTTTCCTTTGGGCCAGCATGACATCTCAAGCAGACCAGCAGGGCAGTGTAACCATGGATCCTTGACTCCAGGTGGAGGATATGACTTGCCAAGCCAGAATGGCACAGACCGGCACAGTTTCATACACTCAAGATGATGCCAACCGTATTTTGTTTGCACCTATCTCCAGAACAGCCGGTGAGACCCCTGTAAACCTTTACTATACTCTACTTAAATTGAAGAAAAGAAAAGTGGATTTAGCCTTGCATGGCAGTTATTTATCTGATTTACTATAGAACAGGCCATATTCCTAGGGGCTTTAGAGTGCATAATGTCCCTACTATAGGCAGAGAGAACCCAGAATTTAGGAAGAAATGGTGTTTCATTCTCAATAAATGTTCTTTAGACCTCATACTCTTAGTCATTGAAGAAGTAACTGACATACTATCTAAGGTTAGAATTGAAATTCATTCTTTTGAAGCTTCACATAACAGCACACTGATCAATGACCAACAGGAGAACTGGCTCTCTAAAATTACACAACAAATTGATAAATATCAAAACGAACTCATAGCATTCAAAAATAGAAAGCTTGAGACAGTTAACACTGACTATGTACAGGGAAAGGTCTACAAATGGCTCACCACATCACAAACTAGCCAACCTAGGCGGAGACAAAGGGTTAGAAAGTTTAGGTTTGACACTGTGGATACCAGTGGGGGGGATTCCTCAGATACAGAAAGACATCAATCCAGTCTAACCTATGCATCACCAGGCTCATATGGTCAACAGGACCAATTTAGCACGCAACATCCTACTAGACTACATTCTACCCCTAGTCAATTTTTATGGGTGACTACACGGTCACGCAGGGAAGGCATAATAGACCCCACATCAGGAGGGCGGTGCACCAGGTACAGACCTCCCCAGACGAGGGCGCCAGAGTATATAGTCATTAACCTTAGCACATATATTCTTACGATTAATGAGCACAAGGTTCTCAACAGAGGACTATCATTTGTGCCCAGTACTCCTACATCATTTTTTATCAGATACACATTGAGAAAGGCCTGCATTATGGCCGAAACGCATTTGTGTGGGGTTCTTACAATCCACTAACTTTTTGTCACCATTTTTGACTGCTGATACAGTAAGCTACCAGTGTTGCCCCTGTCACCTGAAGCCGAAGTATCCGGTTATCGGCCAGGAATACAGGGGGGTATCACTTGGTGGAATTGTGCAGTCTGTAAGGTGTTGTGTAAATATTTTTGTGTGATTGGTTTTATATTTTTGATAATGGTGTGTGAGCTCGTGATCTTTATCACTATTATTTACTCTATTTATTTTAAATAGTAATAATAAAGCTTAAATTTAAAAAAAATAAAAAATACCTTCATTATATACTAAACCTAAGCTGTTTTGATAAAGCATATCATAACTATAGGAGTTAGAGTGCTAGTACTCCCCTCTCAGTCCCTCATCTTTCCCTATCCCATTTTGCTATATTATTTAAAGGGGCAGCACCAAGGTTTTACCCATACCTCTAATATATCCTATATTAACTTTTGACACTGTGCCATTATTTGCCCAATTTGTTCGCTCAACAGAGGACTATCATTTGTGCCCAGTACTCCTACATCGGAGTTTGACCAAAAATTTGATATCTATAAACTTAATAGAACTTTTAAAATAAAAGAATTCTTTCAAAATACAGAGACTATCCAAGACTCCTATTGAACTCAAATGTAGCATACCGAGTTCTTTTGAACCTGCTAATTGTAGTCCTAGTACCAGAACTTTTATACGCCTGGTTACCCAAGATCTAGACAATGAGAGAGCCCATACCCCACAACAATTTCAACAGTACCGATACCCCTGTCAGATTCAAGATGACCTTTCATGAACACACTATTAACTTTCTAGACCTTAGTGTCTATAAAGAGACAGAACGGTTAGGTACAACTCTATATAACAAACCAACTGACCGTATCTCTATTCTTAGGGCAGACAGTTGTCACCCCCCGGCCTTGCTGAAGGGCATTGTAAAATCCCAATTTATCAGGACAATGCGCACCAATTCGGACGCAGTGACAGGGGTTTCCCAGCTGACTGGAATGGGTGACAAATTCCTCGAAAGAGGATACAAATCGAGTCTGGTTAAAGAGATGATAGATGAAGCATCTTCACTAACACAGTCAGAACTCATCCAAAACAAACCTAAGAAGGAAACAACTGATAAATTGATCATGTCGACCGTATTTACACCAGGTACAACGAAAACGGGACAAATTCTTCGGAGACATTGGCCTATTATGTCTTCGGATCCCAGATTGCCCTTTGCCACCAATCTACTAATGATGGTGGGCTATAAAAGAAATACCAACCTGAAAGATTTGCTGGTCAAGACGGACCCAAAACAGAGTTATACTACTGGAACAAGGAGCAATATAAAAGGATCATACCGTTGCCTTGGGTGCACCACCTGCAATGGTCTAATCAACACCAAATCTTTTCACCATCCACACACCAACCGTAATTTTGTCATCAGACATTCCATTACGTGCACTACTACCCATGTAGTATATTTGCTGTTTTGCCCGTGTTCCAGTTTCTATGTGGGAAAAACATCTGGAACACTAAGGGAATGTATGGCTAACCCCAGGCATTTTATCAGAACAGCATTACGCCAGGAAGACTCAGATCAACCCGTTGCAAGGCACTGTGCCAGGGAAGGATATTCCATCTCGTCTATCTGGTACATCCTTATAGACCACGTTCTTATCATGGAGCGAGGGGGCGATCGAAACAAGATGCTGTTAAGACGTGAGGCACAATGGATCTACCGGTTGGGTACAATCCACCCTGGTGGACTTAATACAACCCTAGACTTTAAGGTATTCATTTAGTTCTGATTTGCGCAACACATACTGGAGTGTATTCTGCAACTTGCTGTGATCACTATGTTGTATAGGAATATACCTTTTTTGTACAATAGGACACATCAGATATTGTCTTATTTACTGTGCACCTATTTTATATCAATTATGTGGTTATCGATTTATAACTTTACATAATATTCACTTGGCCGGAAGTGACGACGTGATCCAATAGTTCAGTGGAACGCAAGGTGCGTTCCACACATGGAGGTTTGGCGACGCTTTGGTAAATAAGGTTTGTTCACTTACTTGTATAGACTTGCTTTGTATCACTGTTGCATGCTGACGAAGGGGACTAGATCCCCAAAAACGTTTCATATTAAAGTACGTTGTACTTGTATTCAAAAGACCTGTGAGTGCCACTTTTTGTTTATTATCTATTGGTATCGTCGAACCCAGGCAGATGTCAGGAGGAGGGTTGAGCTGGAGCTGAGTTGTGTGTGTGTGTGTGTGTGTGTGTATGTATATGTATGTATGTATGTATATATATATATATATATATATATATATATATATATATATATATATATGTATATATATATATATATATATATATATATATATATATATATATATATATATATACACAGCTAGCCCTCAGTTTACACCAGGGTTAGCTTTCAGAAGGAATGGTTGTAAATCGAAACCGTTGTAAATTGAAACCCAGTTTATAATGTAAGTCAATGGGAAGTGAGGGAGTTAAGTTCCAGGCCCCTCTCAAAATTGACATAAGTAACACCTAATACATTATTTTTAAAGCTTTGAAATGAAGACTTTAAATGCTAAACAGCATTATAAACCTAATTAAATAATCACACAACAGATTGTATCATCAAACTAAGTTTAATTAACAAAAACATTTTTTTACTTGCATTTTTAGCATGTTAGATAATATTGGGTCTGCACCTATTCTATGCATTTCAATTTGGAGTGATTAATAGGCAGTTAGGCACCCTGACCTCAAGCAGTTGGACAGGAAGAAGATAGGGAAGTGCCTGCTAGATCTTGTTGCTTTGAAAGCTGCTCGATAGCTAAGGTCTGTTCTGTGTACACAGATTAATTTCAGTCTGCTAAGCTTGCATAACTTTGCTGCAACACAAGAAGACAGCTCCAGCTACTGGCTATTTTAATTAGTGCACTGCTTTTCAATGCTTTTCATTAGCAGTCACATGACTGGAAAAAAAAAGGTTGTTATTCTGAAATGGTGCAAATTGAACCGGCGTAAACCGAGGGCCACCTGTGTATATGTATGTATGTATGTATGTATGTATGTATGTATATATATATATATATATATATATATATATATATATATATATATATATATATATATATATATAATGTGTGTGTGTGTATGTATATATATATATAATGTGTGTGTGTGTGTGTGTGTATATATATATATATATATATATATATATATATATATATATATATATATATATATATATATATCTATATATATATAAGGTGAGAAATTCTTTATTTTAACATATTATACATGTGTTTTGTTATCCAAATATTCTAGCTTCACCAATTTACAATATGTGTGTGTGTGTATATATATATATATATATATATATATATATATATATATATATATATATATATATATATATATATATATATATATATATATATATATATACACACACACACATACAGAGTTCACAGAGGTAGAAAAGTGGATCTCAAAAAACAAACTCTTCCTAAACACTGACAAAACTCCACTCTTTCAAATACTTGGGTATGTTCTTAGACCCTAATCTATCTTTTGGCCTCCACATAGAAAAACTTGCATCTAAACTTTATCCAAAATTAGGTGCCCTGTACAGAAACAAATCTTGCCTCAGCCCTACAGTAAAGGAAAAGATTGTACAGCAAATGCTGATGCCTATCATGGATTATGGGGACGTAGTATACGCACCTGCACCGCAAACTCACCTTAATAAACTTAATACATTGTATAACTCATTCTGCCGCTTTGTGCTACAATGTAACTATAAGACCCACCATTGTGACATGCTAAAAGAACTAAACTGGCTGATGCTGGAATCCAGACGCACCCTCCATCTTTCCTGCCTTGTGTTTAGGTGCCTTTCTGGAAAGCTCCCACTCTACCTGAGCAGAATGCTCTCCCCGGCTATTCCCACCTCCTATAACCTCCGATCCAGTACCAGCACATTATTTAGCTTGCCTCAATACAAAAAGAAAGCAGCCCGATCCTCCTTTTCCTACCGAGCGCCACAGTTATGGAATGACCTCCCGCACACTTTCAAATCTTCCCCAAGCCTAATATCCTTTAAGAGATCCCTCTCTACATATCTCAAAACAGAATGCACCTGTCATGGTTGATTATATATTTCTTACCTGTTCTATGTAAAAAATTTGCATCTATTGTGTATTATTATTGTTTTTGAATTTTATTGTACCCTATTGTATCAATGCAATGTTTTGTGGACCCAGGACCTACTTGAAAACGAGAGAAATCTCAATGTATCCTTCCTGGTAAAATATTTTATAAATAAATAAATATATATATATATATATATATATATATATATATATATATATATATATACTGTATATATACATACATACACACTGTATATATACATACACACATATATATATATTAATATGGTATATGGTGTTCAACTAGAAATGGCTCATGTACAGTATGTGTGTGTAGATATATGTGTGTATGTATAAATGTGTGCTAATATTTTTGCTCTCAACTTGTATTTTAGGCGATTGTATGTTTCTCAGAGTAGCTATCCAATACTACTAAATGGACAGTAAATTCAGTTAGAGCATGCAATTTGAAATAACTTTCTAATTTACTTCACTCTAAAAAGAGAAAAAGCGCAAAACAGACACAAGTGCGGTAATAAAAGTCACAAAATCAAGTGCTATAGAATTGCACTTACAATGTTACACATTATTATAGGCAGATAAAAACAAACAGACGTTTTTCAAAAGCAACAAACTCGCTTAATCGCATCACAGTTCCCCGTCTCCTTGTCCAAGCAGTTGGGGTTACTTGCAATAAAGTTCCTTGATAATATCGTAAGTTCAGTCTTTAGCCGTAAGCAAATTTCCTGCCTTTGGGACTACGGGTGCTCGTGTGGTTCAATACACCTCTCTGTACCTCTACGCGTTTCGTCCGCTAACGTGCAGACTTTTTCAAGAGGGTGACATTTTCTAAAGTCATACGGGAGTTTTCCCTTCCATTTAACCACCCAGGATCAATCCGATTGGTAGTTTTGAAGCTACCTCCTAACCGTCTCTCACAGCGGTTGTGTCAGGGTGCCAGGAATCAGACTGAGACGAGAAGTGCAAAAATAATCACACCTTTATTAATAGCAAAAAAATAATACAAATTCCACAAAACAAATAATAAGCCAGGAATCAAAACCAGAGCTGGTAGTCAGACGAGCCGAGTCAGGAGCCAAAGCGAATAGTCAGACGAACTGAGTCAGGAGCCAAAGCGACTAGTCAGATGAGCCGGAATCAGGAACAAGGAGAACAGCAGAGTCAGGAACAAGCCAGGGATCAGGAACCAGGAGGGACGTCAGACAGCCAGGTAATAAACAGGAGCTCTCAAGGGCAAAGCATACTGAACAGAGGCCCTTTAAATAATAAGTGATGACATAACAATTCTGAGACTGTATCCTGTCTCACACTGATGATGAACACCAGTCTGACCATAAAAGGAAGCGCAGGAAATGAGCAGCATCACACAGTATGCACCAGAGTAGCAAGAGAGGTGAGTAAAATGGCTGCCAGCAGCACATGGCAAACAAAAGAGGGAAAAAACCCTGACAAGTTGTTCTTAATAAGAGAATACATGTTCAAGTAATAGACAAAATTCTGATTTTGTTATTACTTCTTTTACAAGAAGTCTGCAACTAAACTGTATACATAAAAATACTAGCACTATTAAAAACTTCCGCCTAGATTATGAGTTTTGCGGTAACAGGGGTGCGGTGCTAACGAGCAGTTTTTTCTCACCGCTCACTTTCATGCAGCGCTGGTATTACGAGTTTTCAGAAACCCGGTGTTAAAAGACAAGAAGTGAGCGTTTTGCTCCAAATCTCACTCCAATACCAGCGCTGCTTAAGTGAGCGGTGAGCTGGTGTAACGTGCTTGTGCATGATTTCCACATAGGTATCAACAGGGAGAGCCAGCTGAAAAAAAGTCTAACACCTGCAAAAAAGCAGCGTAAAACTGAGTAACGCAGCCCCATTGATTCCTATGGGGAAACACATTTTATGTTTACACCTAACACCCTAACATGAACCCCAAGTCTAAACACCCCTAATTTTACACTTATTAACCCCTAATCTGCCGCCCCGACATCGCCGACACCTACATTATAATTATGAACCCCTAATCTGCCGCTCCGGACACCGCCGCCACCTACATTATATTTATTAACCCCTAATCTGCTGCCCCCAACGTCGCTGCCACTATATTAAAGTTATTAACCCCTAAACCTAAGTCTAACCCTAACCCCCACTAACTTTAATATAATTTAAATAAATCTAAATAAATATTCCTATCATTAACTAAATTATTCCTATTTAAAGGGACAGTCAAGTCCAAAAAAAACTTTCATTTTTCAAATATGGCATGTAATTTTAAACAACTTTCCAATTTACTTTTATCAACAATTTTGCTTTGTTCTCTTGGTATTCTAGTTGAAAGCAAATCTAAGAAGGTGCATATGATAATTTCTAAGCCCTTGAAGGCCGCCTCTATTTTATTTACTTTTCACAGCAGGGGAGAGCTAGCTCATGTAGGCCATATAGATAGCATTGTGATCACGCCCGTGGCTAGTGGCAGACACTGCACTAATTGGCTAAATTGCAAGTCAATAGATAATAACTAAAAGTCATGTGATTAGGGGCAGTCAGAAGATGCTTAGATACAAGTTAGTCACAGAAGTAAAAAGTGTATTAATATAAGTGTTGGTTTTGCAAAACTGGGGAATGGGTAATAAAGGGATTATCTATCTTTTTAAACAACAAAAATTCTGGTGTTGACTGTCCCTTTAAAACTAAATACTTACCTATAAAATAAACCCTAAGCTAGCTACAATATAACTAATAGTTACATTGTAGCTAGCTTAGGGTTTTTTTTATTTTACAGGCAAGTTTGTATTTATTTTAACTAGGTAGAATAGTTACTAAATAGTTATTAACTATTTTATAACTACCTAGCTAAAATAAATACAAAAGTAAGGAGACAGTGAGTTCTGTGTGAAGGAGCACGCTTCTCTCCGTTCTGTAGTTAAATGCTAAAGGGGGTGGAGATTCCGGTACTCCTAATCGGCTCAATGGAGAGTGGGTGTGCGTAATTCACTGCGGAAGTCTCGCTATGCAGCCCTAAACAAGTCTGCCAGTTTATCCAAAGTAATTACAATAAGATCCAAAGCAGGGCGCACCACAAAGACTATCTGCAGACTCCGTGTAAATAAAATCCTTCTTTATTCGGCACCACGTAAAAACATATAAGGGCTCATCAGCCTAGAAAGCTCACAGAATAAAAGAACACACAGGTGTGTCAGGTAACCACGCAGACATGTTTCGTGAGCATGCTCACTTGTTCACTGCATCCTACTACCTAGCTAAAATAAATACAAAAGTACCTGTAAAATAAAACCTAACCTAAGTTACACTAACACCTAACACTACACTATAATTAAATAAATTAACTAAATTAAATACTATTAAATAAATTAAATTATCTAAAGTTAAAAAAACAAACACTAAATTACAGAAAATAAAAAACAAATTACAGATATTTAAACTAATTACACCTAATCTAATAGCCCTATCAAAATAAAAATAAAAACTAGCCTACACTAAACTATCAATAGCCCTTAAAAGGGCATTTTGCTGGGCATTGCCCCAAAGTAATCAGCTCTTTTACCTTTAAAAAAAAATACAAAACCCCCCCAACAGTAAAACCCACCACCCACACAATCAAACCCCCAAATAAAATACTAACTAAAAAAACCTAAGCTCCCCATTGCCCTGAAAAGGGCATTTGGATGGGCATTGCCCTTAAAATGGCATTTAGCTCTTTTGCAGGCCCAAACACTAACCTAAAAAAAACCCCACCCAATACACCCTTAAAAAAAACCTAACACTAACCCCCTGAAGATCGACTTACCGGGAGATGTCTTCATCCAAGCCGGGCCGAGGTCCTCAACGAAGTGTTCCTCCAGACGGGCAGAAGTCTTCATCCAAGCCGGGCAGAAGTGGTCCTCCAGACGGGCAGAAGTCTTCATCCAGACGGCATCTTCCATCTTCATCCATCCAGCGCGGAGCGGGTCCATCTTCAAGACATCCAACGCGGAGAATCCTCTTCATCAGACGACTAACACAGAATGAAGGTACCTTTAAGTGACGTCATCCAAGATGGCGTCCCTTAGATTCCGATTGGCTGATAGAATTCTATCAGCCAATCGGAATTAAGGTAGAAAAAATCCTATTGGCTGATGCAATCAGCCAATAGGATTGAAGTTCAATCCTATTGGCTGATCCAATCAGCCAATAGAATTGAGCTGGCATTCTATTGGCTGTTCCAATCTTTAAACTGTTTTAGTAAAAAAGTGTTACCAAAGTGCAGCGTCCAAATATAAAAAGCACAGTTTCCGATGCAGCTATTTCGCCAAATGTATCCTTCACACTAAGTGGAACAGGGTAGAAACTTCACTCTAAAAAGAGAAAAAGCGCAAAACAGACTCAAGTGCCGTAATAATATCTATATCGAGTCTATATTTATATTTAGCTAGTTTAGTTTGATGGAAATGTGAGAAGACCCTTATATAAAATATATAAAATGTATATATAGGGGCCGATTTGTCCGACTTGATTCGCTCATCGATGACTGCCGACAGCATATACGTGATAACGTATTCCCCCAAAGAAGTCAATGGAGCAAAAAATGCATATTGTCAAGTGAGCTAACCCAACATGAAAATATAAATATTTCACATTCCAATGCTCTTAACATAGAATATGTTTTATTTATTGATAAATACATATTTATATATACATCTGATAGTATTTTAGTACAATATATATCTATACAATTATATAAAAATATAAATAAATGCAAGGAGAGAGGTGTAAATACCACCAAGCTAAATGTTATTGTCACGGTGCATTCCTCAAAGCTTTTTCTTAAACAAGAAAATAAGAAAGGAAGAGCCAAAGGATATACAATACTACCCTTTGAAAGAGAGGACAAACAGCACTCGTGTTATGAATTAAAATTTTAATTGACCAACCTCAGAAATATAAGGAAATAGTGAGCATATATTTACTTAAACACATATTCCTGTTAAAAAGAGGGGCACATTAGTTCAACTGTAGACTCACAAAAAGTAAAGCATACCTAAGGAGATCTCCTAATAAACATCACAATATATTACAAGTAAATCAGTCCAGCTGACCTTAGCGGTCCAAATTCTCAGGCTACAGTGAGCTACAGCTCAGATATTGTCCCGGATCGTGTATGACCGCAGCATTTAGCTGCACTCAAGGTCTTATTTTGATTTACAAAAAATCTGAATGCGCCTCCTAGTGCCAAAAATCGGTGATAATACTCTGGTAATACTGTGTTTTAAAATAAATATATATGTAAATCACTGTGATCAAAATATACAGAAAATACAAAAAATATATGTATAAAAAAACGTGTTCTATTAAAAGTCACCGGTATTGCAAATAACAGACGGCAAAAACCGGGGTAGAGATCAGAACAAAGTCTCCAAAATGTCTGACTGATGGACGGTGTCTCTATGTATGTCTATATATGTGTACATAAGTATTTATGTGTGTCCTTTGTCTGACTTTTTTTTTTTTAACACTTGAGACCGCATATCTTTGAGCCCTTATAACTTTTTGTGCAATATTTTTTGTAATCATTTTTATTAGGTACTGTTATTTTGAGTATAACTGTACTTTGTAATGCATTTTTTATGTGTTCTATTAATATAGTATTGGTTACTTTCCAATCAAGTTTTGAATATATGAAACAAAAAAATTACAAACTTAAAAAAAAGACAGATAAAGGTAAACATGTAAGATTGTGCAAACTCCCCCTTGTGGCCAAACTAGAATATATACTATATGGCCAAAAGAATGTGAACACCACTAATAATTACTGTATGTTTCAACTACACCACTGCTAACAGGTGCATAAAATCTAACCATACAACCTCCATAGAAAAACATTGTCATTAAAAAAAAAAAAATCTGCTTTAAAACCGGAATGGCCAACTGGTTGCCCCTGGACCACATGCAGCCCTGTGCACTAGTTTTTGCTTTCCCAGGGAAAATCATCTGAACTAAAAAAACATTGTTTATTGCCCCTGAAAAAGCAGAGCTGTGTGCTTTGGAGCAACAACAACCCAGCCATAAAGTAGTAGATACAAATAAAACCTGCTCAACGGAGCGCCCCTGGGGTATGTAAAAACAAATCCTGAGATTATGATAGGCACTAATAGAGTAAGGGTATATGTGAAAAAAATGAAGTAGTAGACCACACAAACTCACAGAGCAGGTTGCCGAGTGCTGCATTGCGTAGCTCGTAAACATAACTTATCAGCTGTTGCAACACTTACAACAGAGTTACAAAACAGCCTCCACTACAAACGGGCCCATTGTTTTAGGGGGGGCCCAGCCGCTATTTTCCCCTGCCTTAGCCATGCCTGCCTATCAATCATTGTTATTACCTACATGCTTCATACACTACAAACATACACAGCAAGTGCTACATACAGAGGCAGACAGACCCTCCCTCCCCACTGACCAAAGCTGTGAAACAGACAGCACATGTAAGGGAGAGCAGAGACAAATCTCTCTCTTTATCAGTTCCTCCTTCACCCTTTCCCCCTTAGCAAAGTGGTGTGCAGAATTTAGGAACTCACAGACTTTAGGCTAACTCCACTGAGAGATAATAATTTCTTTTATGTGAGTTTTTGAGTTTCATAGTTCTGTACAGATTGTAATCAAAAAAGTAAGGAGGTATGAAAACTATAGAAATATTAAAAATCCCTACTGCTAAACTCATTTTTTTAAAAGTCTTATTAAAATGTTTCAATGAATCAATAAGAAGAGATGTTACATTTGAACTTGTCACATGTTTGTAACAACTGTAATGGAAGTGAATATCGCTGCAAGTAACATAAGATTTGTGTAACAAATATATATCAGCCTGTTGTTTCACTATTACTGGCACTGTTCCTTTAATGTTCTAAGCACTAGTAATGGTACAGAAATCCAAACAACCAATTCAATTGTGAGGGAGCATTTAAAAGCTTCAACCCTGTTCTACAATAAAAGTGACACCCCCCTAAAAAAGAAAAGCCTAATCTTTTTTTCATTTTTTAAAGTATATGGTTTTTAGTGAGGTTTCAGCCCATATATAATTTTAATGTTTTTAAGTTTTATAATGTGTAAATATACAAAAAGTTGTTCAAAATATTTTCCATGATACTTTCGGGAGATCTGAGTATTTTGTTGCTCACCATGGTCTAAATAGGCTAATTAATAATTAGGCTTGACCAATAAAAATTGGAACTAGACATATAAAAAGAACACAGCATGGACAACTGGTATCCTTGAAAAAGCCAAGCACTCACTGGTGAAACATGCGTTGGATACGCTGGGAGTGACATCACAAGGAGGTTGGGATGATCTTTCTGAGCCATAAACCGCTAACATAAAACTTTGAACTTTTAATCATTCTATGTATGTTGTGGATTACCCCCCTGTTTTTCCCTTGTTACTATGTACATTAACTAATAAATGTATATTATCTGACCAGTCAAGGTTCTGCTTTTTTATCGTTGTGGATGATATATAATGGCTTGCATACTAAGAACTTGGTTTAAGGAAGCTCTGACATACATATGTATGGCTCCCACTTTTAATATTTATACCAGTCTAAGTGGAATTTCACTATTGGCTTCTTTGGAGGTTCTTTGAAAAATTACAGTCAAGACTAAGTTTTAATTTGGGACTCTTGGATTTTTTCATATCCTTTTGTGCACTTATTCACGTGTTTTATTTTGGATGCCAGCAGAATGCTACTTACCAGAATGTATAGTTCCTATAAAGAAGGGATAACGGCTGTTTTTTGGGGGTATGGGCTAGGCCCCTTAGTTCCAGTGAAGGGTCATCTTAATGCTGCAGGAGACAAAGACATTTTAGACAATTGGGTGCTTCCAACTTTATGGCAATAGTCCTGTTCTAGTATGACTGTGCCCCTGTGCACAAAGTGAGGTCCATGAGGCGGGGGGGAAGGGAGAGGACAATTGCATATTGATACCCATGATTTTGGATTGGGATGTCCTACAAGCTCATGTGATAGTCAGGTGCCCACATACTTTTGACCTTATAGTGTATTTTATAAGGGTGTATTTTATAAGCACTTTTGTTAAGTATTGAACATGCTTTTTTATTTGTGCTGCCGTATTTCTATTTCTTTTAGTTTGTGTACACAGACGCGACTTACGGTCTCCATGGCAACCTACAGGCCTGCACAGTGGCGCGGTTGAGACGCCATGGGACTTACAGATACATTGCGGGTGTTGGTGTGGGGTAAGCTATATATATATATATTACATATATGTGAATGATTTGTTATGTCTGAAGACAGGGATAATACCCCGAAACGTCACTGTATTGATTTAATAAAATTCCATTAAGGATTAAAGGTCCCGGCGAGTGCTTCCTTTTTGGGGCTATATGTGTGGACTTTGAATGCACCCCGGGCAGTTGCTACTGATGAAGTGTGTGCAGAGCTCTGTGGACGTTGTTTATGTGTATATATATATATATATTTGCTATGGTACCATTTGGGATGGGCAACTGATGGCCCATGGGCCACATGAAGCCCTGTGCACTAGTTTTTGTTTCCCTAGGAAAAAGCAGAACTATGTTCTTTGGGGACTTGTGGTGGGTATGCAAAAAAACACACAACTTAAAAATTCTCTGTATGAGAAAACAGCAGATAGAGGGTACCTGCAACCTTAACTATATGTGGCCCTGTACCACTAGATATTTTTAGGAAATATGTTAGTATTACATGTGTGTTTCATAGCCATACATTTATATGTAGCCCCCATGTATTAGGAAGTTATCCATCATGTGCAGTAACTCTCCTTCAGATACCTACAGTGTAACCTAGGTTTCAAAATGGCAGCACCCATAATTAGAGGTCCTTTTAAAATGTTAATATGCAGTTTATCATGTGCAAAATAAAATTATCCAAGTTATACAACATCTTTGTATATATGCCCATTATATATCTGTTATATTACTGAACATTCCAGATATACATGTCTTCATTCATTTTAAAAAAATTTGTACAAAATTACATATCTAGCAAAATATTGACAGCATACACTTCTGATTGCAAAAAAAGGGTTTCTTCAATGTTAAAGATTTCACATATGATCGCTGGTTAATTTTATAAGCGCTATTTGCTACAGCGAGCTCGTGGTAGCAATAACCAGCTACTTGTAATGGCTGATTATTTATCCTGAATTTACCCGTTTGCGGGAGCGGAATAAATTAGCAGCCCCCTTTGTAATCTAGCCCTAAATAAAACATTGCTTGAATGTTGTATTCAAAGCAAATATTAGCCTATGAATAATATGTCCATGTATTTTTAAAAAATATATTATTTGCTTAAATATTAAAAAAATAAGGGTAACATTCTATTTTTTTTTTTAAATATTTATTTATAGACCAACATTGAGTACAAAACATAAAATTAAGATCGCCTCGCAGGGCTCGATATCATAACATACATAGTACTTGGAAAAAAGCATTGATATTTGACAACAAAATAAATACTCATACTATACTGTATATCCTTTGTCAGTATATCGAAACAATATGTGCTCAATGAGGGTATTTTATACAAACACTATAGATTAAGCTAAACAACTGCTCAAACAGAGCAAGAACAACTCGAAACAAAAATAAGGAAAACAGATCTAAACAAAACAAAAAAATGAAATTATAAATAAAGAATACTAATAGTGTCTTCTCTCCTCTACTCTACTCCACCCTCCACAGTAATCTATCCAAAATTACCACTATCCATCCTTCTTCCCCAATGCCTATATCTATCTGTAAAGAGCAACTGCTGAAAGAAAGTCGAATCCTGTAAATGCAATAGGACCTGTTTTTTAATGTTCTCAGCTTGATAATCTATTACCAAGTCCCATTTCGCCAAAAACAATTTAATTTGATTATCCTTAAGTATCCTGGGGTCTTTGCTATCTACTATAAGTTGCGTAACCATATTACCCAGGAACGTAGAGAAGCTTGGCGCACTTTTCCCTTTCCAATTACATAGAATTAGCTGTCTGGCCACTAATATAGCCGTATTGATGAAATGTTTATTGGTCCTTTTTTTATCGGACACCAAAAATAGTATGTCTTCTACCTTAAACTTAATTTTGTAAGTTAAAAACCTATTTATCCAGAATTCAACTTTACACCAATATTGTTTTATCTTTGGACACTGATAAAAGACGTGCAATAAATCTGCCTTTTCAGCATTGCATCTGGGACATTTTCCTGATTCTTGTCTTTTCCATCTGGAAATCCACCAAGGAGTCAGATAGGCTCTATTTAATAATTTAATATGCGACTCTCTAAATGAAATCACACGAGTGTATTCCAGTATACGGGAGAAACTTCCTTTAAAGCGATCATATGTTAGATTTCCCAAATCCTTATTCCATTTAGTAAACAAGCCTGCTATTTTCCCCTTTGCCTCCATAGTGTTCAATTTTTGATATAAAAATGAAATCGAGTATTTCCTTGCTTGATATAGCTTAATACTCGATTCAAGAAAATTGGAGATAGATGCCTTTGGGTCCCATAATTTATTAGTGTCAATAAAGTGCCGCACTTGCAGATATGCAAAAAAATGTGTTCTATTAAGGTTGAATTCAGTTACTAAAGAGTTAAAGGTCTTAACAGTTTTAGATTGATAATCTATTAGCTGAATAATTTTAGTTAATCCTTTCTCATTCCACTCTTTGAAGGCAGATGTATCCATCCCACTAACAAAATGTGGGTTGCCCTGAATCGGTAGGTACTTAGACATCCTTGTATCTGAGTCTAGCGACTGACATATTTTTTTCCAAGCCTTTGTAATATTATGCACTGTATACTGAAAACTTGTCCTATCAATTTGTTTTGTCATTGGAAAATGGAGAAGCGCCGTTAGGGCTAATGGAGAGATTGCTTTATCCTCATTTCTATAGTTGGTCAGATATTCATTGCCCACTAACCAGTCTAATGCATTTTTTGCCAGGCCCACCCAATTATAGTATTTCAAATTTGGGAAAGCTAATCCTCCATCTAATCTCGTATGTGACAGATTTTTCAGGGCTATTCGTGGTTTCCCCTTTTTCCAAAGAAATTGTAGACATTGAGAATTAAACCGCCGCATGTCTTTTGCTGGAATAAAGGCAGGAATATTCTGGATCAGGAAAAGAATTTTCGGGAATAGCATCATTTTAACAATTGTTATTTTAGCCGACAAAGAAAGGCAGTTTGGCCCAATTTTGGAGCAGATTGGTACATTTTTGCCAAATAGGGACATAATTCAATTTGTACCAATCTGCTGGGTTTTTTGAAAGAGTTATTCCAAGGTACCGAATCTTAGATGATGCCTGTTTAAACGGATTTACCAATAAGCTATTTCTTCTCTTAATAATCCACAATATTTCTGATTTATACACGTTGATTTTATAACCTGAGAAACTACTAAAGTCCCTAATAATCTCTAGAATGCAAGGTATATTTTTCTTTGTATTGCTTATATAAAATATAATGTCGTCTGCGTACATTGACATAACGTTTTTTTTATTTCCTAACATAGTTCCCTCTAGCTTCTCTCTACATAGGATTGCTAAAGGTTCTAGAGAAATATTAAACAAGAGTGGGGGATAGTGGGCAACCCTGTCTAGTTCCTTTCTGTAGCTCAATACCGGATGATCTGATCCCGTTCATCTTGATATATGAAGTTGGATTCCGGTATATTAATTTAATGAAATTGGCAAGGTTTCCCACTATTCCGAATTTCCCCATCGTGTTAAATAAGTGGTTCCAAGAAATAGAGTCGAATGCCTTTTCGGCATCGACCGTCAATAGAGCAAAATCTATCTGTTTGAGCTTCTTATCTTTCTGATTATGCATCATCAATTCAATGAGGAACATTGCTGTCCTAATATTTTTCTGTATAGTTCTCTTTGGCATAAATCCACTCTGATCCGGATGTATTAGATCTCCTAATACTACTTTTAACCTTTCCGCTAAGACACTGGCTATTATCTTATAATCTGCGTTGAGCAGAGATATAGGACGATATGCATCCATTGCCTCTATATCCTTATCTTTTTTTATAGATCAAAGTAATATTGGCCTCCGTAAAATATCTTGAAGGAGATATGTTCTTAATAAAGTAGCTATTATATAGACACACTAATACTTGGCTAATATTCTCCTGCAGAATTTTGTAGAATTCCATAGGCATCAAGTCTGGACCTGGGGCTTTACCACAAGGTGCAGACTTAATGACTTGTATTATTTCTTCTGCTGTTATCTCTTTATTCAGAAGTTCTAGTTGTTCCGGCTTAATTTTTGGTACCTCGATTTTGTTCCAAAATTTAGTCATTGTTTCTGAGTCTGTTTTACCCATAGAGTATAGTGTTTTGTAAAAAAAATGGAATTTAGCCAAGATGTCTTTTGGCGCCGTATATCTTTTACCATTCAACTTAATGGCTCCAATATAGTTATTATTCCTTTTACTTTTGACTATTTTAGCAAGTAGTTTAGCCGTCTCTGGCGTGAATCTGCTGTATCTGACTTTATTATTAATATCTCTTTGGAAGATCTGCTGATTTAAAAAGACTTCCCTCTCTGTTTTTACCTCTTGATACTTTCGCCAGTTTGTCCTAGAGACATTATTTAGGTACCTAATGTAACTATTCTTTAACTGATTTGAAAGCTGATCCTCTCTTAATCTTAGATTCTTTTTTCTTGCACTCATATAAGCCTTAATTTGTCCTCTGAGAAACGCCTTGGCTGTTTCCCAAAAGATTTCAATCTTTGACAAATAACTTTTATTGAGAGATACAAATTCCTTCCATTTGGAGAGTAGCCAGTTTCTAAATTTGAAATTAGCTAAGAGGAAAGAGGGGAAAAAAAATTTGCTCTGTTCTCTGAAGAGGGATTCAGTTGATCAATAAAAATTGAGATAACCGCATGATCCGAGACTATAATGTTTGAGATATCTGATGAGATCTCTGCACCTAATAAAGATTCACTAATTAATATCATATCTATTCTTGAAAAACTCTTGTACGTCTTTGATTCGCAAGTATAGGCTCTTTCATCAGGATGCTGAGTCCTCCAAATATCCCTCAATTTAAGATTTTTAGTGAAACTGCCAAGACCCTTTGCCTCCCTGAAATACCTAGCGCTTTTATAATTCTTTAATCTATCTAAAGAGGGGTTGAAGACTCTATTAAAATCACCTCCTATTATAATTTGGGTATCTATGTATTCTATGAGCTTGGTATATAAGTTTTCCCAAAAAGTTGGGCAATATTCATTTGGCGCATATACTGAACAGACTGTGAGATTAGAACCTTGTATATTGACTCTTAATATTAGAAACCTCCCCTCTTTATCTACCAGTTTGGAAATAATTTTATAATCTAAGTTTTTTTTAAATAAGCAGGCTACTCCTCTTTTTCTACCTACTGCTGGAGCAGATACTACCTCTCCGATCCAGCCCATCTTTAATTTCCCTGCTTCATTCTCATTGAGATGTGTCTCTTGAATTAGTGCAACATCAGGAGAAAAACTTTTTAAATGATGTATAATTTTCTTTCTTTTAACTGGGGAGGAGATGCCTCCCACGTTCCAAGAGCTTATATTAATACCTTTACCCACCTAATTTCTATAGGCCTATCATGAAGGGTAACATTCTAAAGTCCATACAGTGGTGGGCGCCGCCATAATGTAACTTAGGTTACCATTTCTGCTGAGGCTAACTAGGAATGGTTATAAATGGCGTACTAGAGTGTGCAACAAATTAATGTGTGAAATATAGCTGTTTTTAGCATACATTGGAAAGCCCACAAGATTCAGAATTAAATTACAGTAAAGGGAGACAAAATAAATAATGAACGTATATTGCAAAGTTGTTTTACTATATGTAATTCAACAATTTATATTAATGTATTGAGGTGTTTAAAGGAACATGAAACGGAACCCATATTTTTTTCTTTCATGATTTAGAAAGAGCATGCAATTTTAAACAACTTTCTAATTTACTTATTTTATCTGATTTGCTTCATTCTCTTGATATTCTTTACTGAAAAGCATATCTAGATAGGTTTAGTAGTTGCTGATTGGTCGCTGCACATAGATGCCTCGTGTGATTGGTTCACCAATGTGCATTTCAATTTCTTCAACAAAGGATATCTAAAGAATGAAACAAATTAGATAATAGAAGTAAATTTGAATGTTGTTTAAAATTGTATTCTCTATCTGAATCATGAAAGTATTTTTTGGGTGTAATGTCCCTTTAACTTTCCTCTGAAAACCACTGTATTCTGAGGGGAAATGGGTGCCAAATCAGTCTAAGAACCCCTCTCAACAAAGAAATCATTTGCACATCGTCACTCTTCACCTTCCTCCAGCGGAGGCAAAGATAAGACTAACTACCATAGAGGTGGGAGGGGTTATATAGAGCTCTTGAGGTTTGGGAATATTTGCCTCCTCCTAGTAGCAGGGAAGGTAATTCTCAGGAGTAATGGATTGTGGACTCACACCTACATGAAAGAAATGTATGGTTAAAATATTTAGGAAAAAGTGACTTAAATTCTGATATTAGTAAACCTAACACAAATAAGTATTTTTTTTTTGTATGTCATATGATAGCGTTTTCCCATATTAAGCTATTTATGCAAACTAAAGCTATTTTCTTAAAGTGCTTTGTACACTGGAAAAAAATAAATTATAGGTTGTGTGGGTACCTCACTGAAAAAAAAGTAACTTTATGTGTCATTGCAACGAGTGCAACAGCTGTAACACAGGGGGCCTGATGTTCAAAAACTCTAGAGCATGGAGAGAAATCTGTCAAAATCTTTGGGTTGTTTTTTTAAATTGTAATATATAAGTCTCTCCTTCACATTCAGAACCTGCATAATGAGCTAAAAAGCTCTCAACCTAAAATTTACCTTTCAAAAAATATTTGAGAGACCTCTCAGTACTGTGCAGAAATTACTAAGTAGGCGCCAATTGATGACCCCTAAGCTCCCATACAGGCTATTTCTTCCCCAGAAAACGCCAAATAGTAAAAGTATTTATAAATAGAAAAAGAGTGATACAGCTCATTACCAAGAGAGAATACGACGAATTTGAAACTGCTCCATTAACTCCTGCATAATCTTGTAAGCACAAGCACAGGGGAGGAGCACGCAAAACGAACGGCCGTTTGTTTACATGATCCCGCCAACAACATGCTGGAGCGTGCAACATACCAGCAACAAACTATCATCTATTGGGAGTAAGTGCCAGTATTGGAGACACGAATGTGTAAAGGAGAAGGCAATTCAAATAATCTATTACCGGTAAGGTAAAGAGGAACCTTGCACCTGACACGAAGTGTGTCCGAAGATCTGGTAAGCCTAAATACACAATACAAAGTGTTACAAACTGTTACAAAGACGCTTATATCCCTTTGACATTCTGTTGCAAATCAAACAAAGAGATCAACACACCAAGACATCCCATTGTGAATTTTATCCGTGCTTCTAGCATAGTAACTGTATCATTGTTACGCTACACTTTTTAAAATACAAGGAGGATATATTTCTTGGACAAATTGTGGAAAATATTTTTTCTTAAAAATCTTTTATATTTAAGGTGGAATTTAAAGGTGGAAATTGACTAATGCTGCTATTAACTATTCTTGGATACATTAAGAGCTAGTTTCTGATTTTGAATTTTTGTTATCATATTCATTTTAATAAGTTACTGTGTTAAGGGAAACGTCCCTATTTTATATGTCATTAGACATTAAATTATTTTCTGATTTATTTTATGTTGTAGAGTGGTATATTGGTCTCTATGACCCCTTAGCTTTAGGTAGCGCTCCTATACTCTTTTTATATTTATAAGACCTCACAGTACTGACATTTTAGAAAGTATTACTAAAACAGAGAGCATTAGCGTATCAGGCCTTGGGTGTCAAATGGTTCACCACTCAAGGAGTTAAAATATAAGTAAACTATCACTGAAGAAAATAAAAAGGTGTTCTTAAAATATATACAGTGCCTTCCAAAAGTATTCACCACCCTTGACATTTTCGCTATTTTGTTGCATTACAACCTGGAATTAAAATGTTTTTTTTTTCATTTGGATTTAATGTAATGGACATACACAAAATAGTCCAAATTTGTGAAGTGAAATTGGAAAAAAAAACCAACTTGTTTTAAAAAATTACAACAAACTGAAAAGTGGTGCGTGCATATGTATTCTCCCCCCCCCCCCCTTTGCTATGAAGCCCCTAAATAAGGTCTGGTGCAACCAATTACCTTCAAAAGTCACAATTAGTTAAAGTCCACCTGTGTGCAATCTAAAATTCTATTTGTTAGATCTTTGTTAGATCAGGTTAGATCAACTGTTTTTTTCGTTAGATCTACTCCAAAATATGAATTATTAACCATCTTTTTCAGGGGGGCTAACCCGTAGCCAGCCCCCCTCAACAAAAATGTTGAGAAAATGTTATTGATTATGATAGCTCCACGTTAGATCAGGTTTGATCAGCCAAAAGTTTTGTTAGATCTAGTCTAATTACTGAGATATTGCATTTTTAATGAGGGGGGCTAGCCCCCCTCAACTGAAATCTGGACCAAATTTGATTGATTTTGATAGATATACGTTAGATCAGGTTAGATCAACTGCATTTTTTCGTTAGATCTATCACGCAAGAGGCGGTATTCACAATCCTAGTTTGTGTGCGGGGGAGGGATGATCACTGAGTTAGCCCCCCTTCAACTGAAATCTGGACCAAATTTGACTGATTTTGATAGATATTCGTTAGATCAACCGATTTTTTTGTTTGATCTATAATGCAAGAGGCGGTATTCACAATCCTAGTGATCAGAACCGGTGATCTTCAGAGCCATCAAGTCAGTGTTTTTAAATTTGTGTTAAAGGTGAACACTTTGTTTTGCTTTTTTCTTGACTAGTTGACAGGGCCGTTTCTTGGGGCACAGTGACAGCAGCACAGCTACTTCAGAGCTTGCAGTGTGTCACAGCCTTAAGTGTGTGTATGTACGATGTGTGTGTGCATATGAGTGTGTGTATGTGCGATGTGTGTGCATATGAGTGTGTGTATGTGTGATGTGTGATGTGTTTGCATATAAGTGTGTGTATGTGTGATAGATATAACAAAAAAACAGTTTATCTAACTTGATCTAACGTATATCTATCAAAATCAATCAAATTTGTTCCAGATTTCAGTTAAGGGGGGCTAGCACCCCTCATTAAAAATGCTATATCTCAATAATTAGACTAGATCTAACAAAACTTTTGGCTGATCAAACCTGATGTAACGTGGAACTATCATAATCAATAACATTTTGTCAACATTTTTGTTTAGGGGGGCTGGCTACAGGTTAGCCCCCATGAAAAAAAAGATTGTTAATATTTCATATTTTAGATACTAGGATTGTGAATACCGCCTCTTGCATGATAGAGCTAATGTAATAAACAGTTGATCTAACCTGATCTAACATATATCTATCAAAATCAATCAAATTTGGTCCAGATTTCAGTTAAGGGGGGCTAGCACCCCTCATTAAAAATGCAATGCCTCAGTAATTAGACTAGATCTAACAAAACTTTTGGCTGATCAAACCTGATCTAACGTGGAGCTATCATAATCAATAACATTTTGTCAACATTTTTGTTGAGGGGGGGCTGGCTACGGGTTAGCCCCCCCCCCCGAAAAAGATTGTTAATATTTCATATTTTAGAGTAGATCTAACGAAAAAAACTGTTGATCTAACCTGATCTAACAAATACAATGATTGTTTGTTAAAATTTTGAATATGGTGGGCTAACCCGGGTGAGGAAGACCAAGAAAGATTTCAGCCACAACTGCCAGAAGAATTGTTCGGGATACAAATTAAAACACACAGTTAACCTCAGGAGAAATACAGGTTGCTCTGGAAAAATACGGTGTGGTTATTTCAAGGAGAACAATATGACGATACTTGAACAAAAATGATCCGCATGGTCAAGTTGCCAGAAAGAAGCCTTTATTGCGCCAATGCCACAAAAAAGCCTGGGTAAAATATGCCCGACAACACCTTGACACGCCTCGCAGTTTCTGGCACACTGTAATTTGGAGTGACGAGACCAAAATACAGCTTTATGGTCACAACCATAAGCGCTATGTTTCGAGAGGGGTCATAAAGTTGAGAATGAATAGCACTGTCTCTATTATAGGGAGACAATCCATTATAACTATTCGAAAGCGATCAACAAGGCCTATAGCAAAAAGAATACCATCCCCACTGTGAAGCATGGTGGGGTGGTGGCTCACTGATGTTTTGGGGGGGGGGGGTGAGCTCTAAAGGCACAGAGAATCTACTGAAAATTGATGGGAGGATGTATGCAGCACGTTATCATAAAATACTGGCAAACAATTTGCATTTTTCAGTGTGAAAGTTGCGCAAGGGACGCTCTTGGACTTTCCAGCACAACAATGTTGACCCTCCAGTGGTTACAGCAGAAAAAGGTGAAGGTTATTAAGTGGCCATCACAGTCTCCTGACATTAATATCATCAAGCCACTCTAGGGAGATCTCAAATGTGCGGTTAATGCAAGACGACCAAAGACTTCACATGACCTGGAGGCATTTTGCCAAGGCGAATGGGCAGCTATACTACCTGCAAGAATTTGGGGCCTCAAAGACAACTATTACAAAAGACTGCACGCTGTTATTGATGCTAAAGGGTGCAATACAAAATATTAAGAACTAAGGGTATGCAGACTTTTTAACAGGGATCATTTCATTATTTTATTTGTTGCTATGTTTTGTTTTATGATTGTGCCATTCTGTTATGACCTACAATTGAATATGAATCCCATAAGAAATAAAAGAAATGTGTTTTGCCTGGTCACTCATGTTTTCTTTAAAAATGGTACATATATTACCAATTCTCCAAGGGTATACAAACGTTTGAGCACAACTGTATATACACCTGTTCTGAAAGGCCCCAGAGTCTGCAACTCCAAGGGGCATCATCCAGCAAGCGGCACCATGAAGACCAAGGACCTCCCCAAACAGGTCAGGGACAAAATTGTGGAGAAGTACAGATCAGGGTTGGGTTATAAAAAAAATATCCAGAACTTTGAACATTCTACGGAGCACCATTAAATCTATTATTAAAAAATGGAAAGAATATGGCACCACAACAAACCTGCCAAGAGATGGCCGCTAACCAAAACTAACAGACCAGGCAAGGAGGGCATTAATCAGAGAGGCAATAAAGATAACACTGAAGGAGCTGCAAATCTCCACAGCGGAGATTGGAGTATCTGTCCATGGGATCACTTTAAGCCATACACTCGACAGAGCTGGACTTTACGGGGCTAAACTGGGGCTCTGAGGGATTTATATTCTGCCATGTAATCTAGATTCCATCCAGTGCAGAACTATACATCACAAGAAAGAGGATAACTTGCTGGACTGGGCAATTTTTATATATATATATATATATATATATATATATATATATATATATATATATATATATATATATATATATATATATATATATATATATATATATATATATATATATATATATATATATATTGTATAACTTCAGAGTCTTTCAGGCTGGATTGCTGAGGTTTGTGGCGGCACTTGGGAGAACATTTTTAGCACCCCCCCTACACCACGAGGGGAATCAGGTATGTGGAGATAGCTTTCAAATCTCCTTCCTACTTTTATATTACCATTATGGAGGACATATACATAGATGTACACTCTCTTTTGATGGATTTTGAAAGGGCAAGCTTACTCAGATTTGATAAACTGCTATGGATTATTTAACCTTTGTAGGTACAAGCTGACAATTGCGCAACTTAAAGCTGCATACCAGAGCTTGGGGAGATGAACGTGGAGGTGCCAAGGGTTACCTCGACTGGCCAGGAACGTGGAGATACCCATACCACAGCTGGATCCTACCCTACTATGCAAAAGAGTGAGACTAACATGAGGGTGCCCATAGCCAGGGCCTGTGATGGTGTGTCCGGCCTCCCTGGGCATGGCTGGGACCTAAGTAGTGATCAGCGAGTAGGAGCTCAGGATGTTACAACACAGGTGGAGAAGAGTGGCATTAGATGTGTTTCCTTGTGCTCTGTTCTACTACAGGACTCATTTCAACCAGGCTTTTATGTCCAGCGGCACTTCTTCCTTGACAATACCGTGAACTATTTGTACCCTAACGTTCCTACAAAAGTTGCCATGGGATGTTCCAAGGTTATGGCCAAGATTTGCTTTTGGACATACCTAAGAGAATGCCTTTGTGAGAAAATAGTTGTTGGCCGGGTAATTATCTATTCAGACAGCAGGGGAGTAAGATACTTGTTATCAGGAAGATACCACTATTATAGTTTAGATTGATATATGTACTGGACAGAGGACAGTCTGTATGGAGTCCAACAGGACGATCACTAATTATGCCTACAGGTTGAACTTTACTATTGTGTCGGCATAGGAGGACTGACCACCATATAACATAAGCTTAGCTCTCTTAGCTATCTGTGAGACCCTAAAATGTCCTTATATTGAGGCTGCCGTTTTCTCTTTAGGTACATACTGTGAGGCTATAGTCCTGGATATATTATCCGCTTGCTTATTACCTTGTACTATACATGCTTTAAGTTATTGTTAGTCACTTGTGTCCCAAGCACCTGATTAGACATTGCAAGTGAACATATCTATACTTTCATTGTTACAAGTTTAATTAACCCCTCTACATTTCCCTGGGAGTCTTGCTGTGTTTGTCATTTATAGAGGAACCTAGTCAACTGTTATCAAGCGCTAGACAGCCACAGTTAGTACGCTGTGTCAGCAACTGCTTGATAATATTCTTTTCAAATCGATCACTTGTTTTCAGGTTGTTTATATACTGTTATGTAGGATATAACATATGATTAAAGTACTGCTGATCTTTTGTCGCTACACTTGTAAGTCAGGTACTGCATACCCCCAAGCTAGTTTTTAAATAATATTCTTATAAACCTCTACGCTAGCCTCCAGCTAATATTTTCTTAAGTGAGTGACCCTTTCTGCTTTATTTCCCCTAAAGTCCTCCTCCAAATATAAGGTAATAATTCAGGGGTTCATGAGAGGCTCCTTTTTTATTATCTGGGGGTAACTTTAATATCACTTATACCTTTCATGCTTTATTAAATATTATGTATGTATGTATACCAGTACATCCTGATAGTTTGAGCTAGAGTGATAAGAGAAGGTCCAAGAGTGGCCTTCATTAATCTCAGGTGGTTGAATAGTCTCTTATAGAGATTATTATACTATTTCATATAATATTGAGACTCTTACTATTTCTAATTATTATATATAGATCTACGAGTGGCCTGCTGCATTACTCTTAAAGAGTCTTCGATATATGGAAGGATCAAAAGTGGCATTATTTTGCTAGATTCATCTCTACATCCCCTTTACTAGTTGAATATCACACTGTGTTCACCTAGAGAAGCCATTGTTTGCCATGAGGGGATTTCTTTATGTTACTACTAGTACTAAACCTTGCTCTCTCCCGCCTCTCTTTTGCTCTCTCTCCCCCCTCTCTTTTGCTTTCTCTCGACCCTCTCCTTTGCGCTCTCTCCCCCCCTCTTTGGCTCTCTCCCCCCTCTTTTGCTCTCTCCCCCCTTTCTTTTGTTCTCTCTCCCCCCTATTTGGCTCTCTCCCCCCTCTTTGGCTCTCTCCCCCCTTTCTTTTGCTCTCTCTGCCCCCTCTTTTGTTCTCTCTCCCCCCCTCTTTGGCTCTCTCCCCCCTCTTTTGCTCTCTCCCCCCTTTCTTTTGTTCTCTCTCCCCCCTCTTTGGCTCTCTCCCCCCTCTTTGGCTCTCTCCCCCCTTTCTTTTGCTCTCTCTGCCCCCTCTTTTGTTCTCTCTCCCCCCTCTTTGGCTCTCTCCCCCCTTTCTTTTGCTCTCTCTTTCCCCCCTCTTTTGCTCTCTTTCCCCCCTCTTTGGCTCTCTCCCCTCTTTTGCTCTCTCTCCTCTTTGGCTCTCTTTCCTCTTTTCACACATCCCAACTTTCCCTGAAGTTCAGGGAGTCTCCCTGATTGTAATAGTGACTCCCTGATGCCAGCAAATGGAATGCAATCTCCCTGAAACTCCAAGTACCATGATCCAATGTGGCCCAAATCAGGAAAAGTGTTTCTTTAAGGAATGCCTTTAGTTGCTGGGACATTATAGAACCCTTAAAGGGACACTGTACCCATATTTTTTCTTTCAGATAGAGCATGACATTTTAAGTAACTTTCTAATTTACTTCTATTATCAAATGTTCTTCATTCTCTTGGTATCTTTATTTGAACTGCAAGAATGTAAGTTTAGATGCCGGCCCATTTTTGGTGAACAACCTGGGTTGTCCTTGCTGATTGGTGGATAAATTCATCCACCAATAAAAAGTGCTGTCCAGAGTCCTGAAACAAACAAAAAACTTAGATGCCTTCTTTTTCAAATAAAGATAGCAAAAGAACAAAGAAAAATTGCTAATAGGAGTAAATTAGAAAGTTGCTTAAAATTGCATGCTCTATCTGAATCACAAAAGAAAAAATTTGGGTTCAGTGTCCCTTTAAAGCATGCATCAGTAACCAAAAAGCCCCCACTGATTTTAATAAAATTAAAACACAAATACTACCTTATTTACTGCACGTAATTAAACTTTGTATTCTAAAATATTTAAGCATTAAACAAGCGTACGATCACTGAAAAATAAGTTTGTTGTATGTGGTTGTGCAATAAAGCTCTCGCCCCCCTCTACTTGGCTCTCCCTCCCCCCTCTTTGGCCCTTCTACCCCCTTTCTTTTGCTCCCCCCCCCCCCTCTTGCTCCCTCTCTGGCTCTGTCTTTCAAACCCTTTGACTCTCTGACCACACCCCCATCGCGGCACCCTTCCGACCACGCCCCATCGCGACGGCACCCGCCCTACCTCGCCCCTCGCCGCGCCTGACCACGCCCCTCGCCGCGTCCGACCACATCCCTCATCGCGTCCGGTCATGCCCTTTGCTGCACCCGGTCACGCCCCCACCGCGATGCTCCCATCGGCCACGCCCCCACCGCGACGCTCCCGTCGGCCACGCCCCCACCGCGACGCTCCCGTCGGCCACGCCCCCTGACACTCCGCTTCAGCCTTGCTCTGTGCTGAGACTCAGGATCCAAACGGCCAGGTATGTTACTATGTTTGTCATGTGCAGTCTCTACTGCGCATGACTGCATCTGACAAACATACTTGGCCATTTATTATATAGGATATCTAAAGTTTTCTACTTTCTCAATCTGATGTTATTTGCCATTTGTTAATTATAGTCTTTATAGGTCGAAGAGTCCCCCCTTCAGTCAAAAGGTAATATTTTAGGGGTCCCTTGTTTACTTACTATTTGGGGAAAACATTTCACTAGTTAACTAATTAATTAAAAAATTAGGTCCTGTATTGTGTGCTCATTTTCTTTATCATACAAACCATTACATTACATTTTTATATATTCACATTTTATTTTATTTATTTGATCCGTAACAATTATTTTCTTTTTACATCAAAACTTTGTATTTGGTGACATCTATGTTACTCTTTTTTTATGTGCAGAACAATGTCCGTACCTGTTTACTAAACACCTCTAAAAAAAATTAAAAAAATTGCATGCCCTATCTGAATCATAAATTTAATTACTAGACTGTCCCTTTAAGTCTGTAAACATGAAGAATTCAATCAGACTCAAGACAGGGATGCATTTATTTATCGGTATGCCACTTCTGTTCCAGTATTTATAGTTAAAAACGCTTGCTTTCCATTCAGCAAGATTGGCCTTAATATAAGTAGCCGCAAATTAATTTCCTGACTTGGCCTTAATTTTGTGTAAATCAGTAATTAGATCACGTGGGCTCTCAAACTTGTACAACTGAAGCTGATTATGCCAATTAAAATACGAAGCATTCTTTCTGTCTACCGACTACCGCAGACCCTATACTTATACTAAAACTGCGCTATTGGTCGGTCCTATAGAATAGCATCCAGTCACGTGATACTCACTTGCTTATAGGTTCATGACGTCTAGATACGACCCCAGTCACCTTTCGTGCTGGTTTCGGAAGTGACGTCGGGGGAGAACTTGGAATTTCAGGCTTTATGCGGAAGCAGTCAATTTGTGTTTTAATGGCTTTTTCACGACTGTAGCACAGTAGCTCCCTGTTATTAATGGGTATAAAAGAGGCTTCTCAATTATTATTTTTTATAAATTATACGGTACTGACAAAAACGTCAAGTCGATTTTACATTGTCCAGATTGCAATAAATCATAAACCATATTAAACAATGTCAGAACCCCTCCTTGTTAAAAAAAACATTCATCTGCTGATAACCCAGAACCTACAGCTTTGCAATAATTATTCCCCGCTTTAATGGAACCCAGTTCCTAATGCTAAACTCACTATGCACCCCAAAATTAAAATGTCTTATTACCGAAATGCACTTGCCGATATTTGATAGTCTGATATACTGTTGTCATATGCTATAATGTCCCTTTAACTCATTCAAGCTAACCAATTTCACTTCCCTGTGCCAAAGCTGTTTTGTTAGTTTTTCTATCATTGCATTTACCCATCAATATTATATTGCAGTGAGGAACTATGTTTGATTTCTTTTTAGCAGAACATGCACATTTAAAGGGACAGTCATGTCCAAAATAAACTTTCATGATTCAAACAGGGTATTTTTTTTAACAACTTTGCAATTTACTTTTATAACCGATTGTGCTTTGTTCTCTTGGTATTCTTAGTTGAAAGCTAAACCTAGGTAGGCTCATATGCTAAATTCTTAGACCTTGAAGGCTGCCTCTAATCTAAATGCATTTTGACAGTTTTTCACCACTAGAGGGTGTTAATTTATGTGAGTCATATTAGATAACACTGTGCTTACGCACGCACGTGGAGTTACCTACGAGTAAGCACTGATTGGCTAAAATGCAAGTCTGTCAAAAGAACTGAAATAAGAGGCAGTCTGCAGAGTCTTAGATACAAGGTAATTACAGAGGTAAAATGTTTATTATTATAACTGTGTTGGTTATGCAAAACTGGGGATTGGGTAATAAAGGGAGTATCTATCTTTTTAAATAACACAAATTCTGGTGTTGACTGTCCCTTTAAAAATTAAGTTTAGTATGCAGACATATTCAGATACGACAGCATGGCAAGTCTGTTCAAAACTTAGGAGACAAACATTTGTTTTAATGTATTCACAATTCTTATGGCAATCAAATGAAAACCAGTGTGAGGTGTGTGTGTGAGTGTTATTACAGTTACAATATTCTCAAGTTTGACTACACTCAAGAATAAAGTGCGCACACCTTTTAGTCACTTGCTCAAATTTGCACAGCCAGGTAAAGATTTTTGCACATAGTCCTTTAAAAAAATTGAGGGAACACTGCTTCTATGACCCCTAGGTCTAAACAATCCTGATACTCCACACCCATTGCATAACTCTTGTTAATACTTCTTAAAGGAACATAAAAGCCCCCAAACATGTGTAAACATTTTAAAAACACTTTCCAATTTACTTATATTATCATATTTACTACATTCACTTGGTATCCTTTGTTGAAAAGCAGTTAGGAAGGTGCACGTGGCAGCAGGGTTTCTGATCATGTACCTCCCCAGAAATTTGCACACCTAAATATCTCTTCAGCAAAGAATACCTTCAGAATGATGTAAATTTAATAATCAAAGATAAAAACATATTTTTAGGGGCGGTGTTTAGGCGGCGGTCATGATAGGTCGCAAAATTTGTAGCTCCCGGTGTGATATACCTAATTCGCCAATTTTTGGGACTAATCTGCAACATCTGCTGAAACACACCTCAGCTTCGACCAGATGTTCTGCAAAGGAGCTGAATTTTTGAAAAGAGCGAACCATGTCACTTCCTGTGACATTACATCAGCTGTTGTACACATTTTCGCCCTAATGCGCATGCGTGCCAACGTCATCACATACCTGACCGCATACGTCACTGTGAAACTATTTAGACGTGAAATTCAGAAGCCTTTCTATAGCGCATGCGTGGGATTTTCTATCACAAATGGGGGGGTTTATGGAACGCTGTTTATTCGTCCCTGCATAACAAATAGCCACTCTGCTATCGCCACTGCTTCTGTTGGAAGATCCATTTACTTTAGTAGAAAGTCTGGTCACATTGTCATTGCTTTACCAACAAAAATATAATTTTAGTATTAAAGATGTTTAAGCAGAGCGCTGGTTGGAGAGAGGATACCACACAACTTACAAAAGAGAAAAGATCCTTCGGTCTTTTCGAATGTAATGCAGTTAAAAGGTGATAGTAAGTGCGCTAAAAGAAGCTAAAGGTATCCTTAATTGAAAAAATTGGGTATATGTAGTATATATATTAGAAAATGTGAAAAATATCTATAGTGCAAAAATTAATCAAATGTGATAAAGGTTCTGCAATCTTATTTAGAATAAGTGGAGAATAATATATTTTAGAAAATGTATCTATCTAGGTTATCGGTGAAAAACCATAAAAGTTTTATAATCCCTACAGTGGGAAACTACAAAAAGCTGAAACAGTCTATCAACTGTGTTCTATTCTAAAAAGAAAAAAAAAATTAAAAAGAAAGAAAAAATTGCTAGTTATAAGTAACGAATAGCAGTGTTGCAATATACTTGCAATGTGAAGTATTCTATAATACTATGAAGTGGATAATAGTGTTAAGAACCGATATGTGTTAAGCAGAAAAACTGTGCATTACTATAGTGCTAAAAAACAATAATATCAAGTGCTAATGATATATACTAGATATCCAAAAATGGATACTTGGATTATGATGTGGGATAAACAATCTAAAGATTACTTGAAACCTTATTTTATATATAAAAAATTTTTATTTGTACAAAACCAAAAATCAGAGTTAAATTTAAGCTAAGACAAGGGGACGTCTCCCCAAAGATAAAATATTAAAATCAATATTGAACAGGTTGATATTCCACACCAGGTACTTTTTAAGCATATATGTTTTGCTGAAAATTGTATTTGTAATCCACTCTGTTTATACAGGGAAAAAGCAGTCTCTTTGTCATACAGCAACTATTTGGAAATTGTTGTTGCCTTGTGAGTAGGCTTTGCTGACCAAGCTCGAATCTGAGCAATAAAGCAATAATGAGACTTCTTATAACGTGATACAGTCAGTTTACCTTATTTATCTTTGTCTTGTAAGGTTCTTTTTACTCACTTCACCTCTTGTGTGAGACCGATATCATCTGTTCAGCTCCTAGTTCCAAACCGAATCAGTGCGCCGCATGTGTCTCGGCGTCTGACGTCATCGGTACACTTCACAGCTGTTAGTACTGGTTATCGGCTTTTCGGATGTTCAAATCGTAAGGTGTTATAGAGATAGTTAACTCTTCTATTGCAGCCAAATGTAATTCCCTGCACTTAGTGCTTGATGCACGCAGGAGAGAAGGAGATATAGAAAATTATTAGATATGTAAATAACCCGGGTTACTATAAAATGCTTTGGAAAGTCTTTAGGTTTGGAATGTCCTCATTCATGTGATATTTTGACAAATAGCACAGCCACTAGGATCAACGCGTTTCGCTCACCAGGGAGCTTTTTCAAGATAAAGGTGACTGGCCAGGTATATCCTTATAAAGGTGTCAGAAAGTTCTGATTGGTAGTTCCTTGATTGATGTTTTTTTAAGGTGGAATTACAAATGTGCTATATATCCATACAATGTTTTCTTTGTATATGCCTGATTTGTTAAGGTGGAATAGTTTTTTCAGCTTAATAAAGGAATATCATTTTCGTTCTGGCTTATATATTTTCTTAGAGAAAATAAATTTCTGATGTAGTAGACCGAGCGCTAGTAATACGATGCCTTAAGCTCACTGGCAAGAGCCCCCTAGTGGGCTTGGGAAAGAGACTAAATGAACTGAGTGAGTGAGCGCTTACAGCTTAAAAGGCTAAGTGTTGGTATAAAACAATTTAATACAAGCAATAAAACAATATAACAATATAACTAATACAGTGATTCAGTTAAAACAATTATACATATTACATGGATCCATGGGGGGCATATAAAAACAAACCTAAAATACAATGTGCGTTCAGAACAGCATAAAATAATAAATAATCACAATACCGAAAAAAACCCAGTTGGGTCACAAACCCATCAACTTTCGTTGAATGGGCGCTGATCACATAGGTAAAATTGGATATAGACAGGTGATGCGACGTGTCTGTGATATGACGCTAAAGGTTACACAATGGTGTGGATAAAAATGTGTAAAAGTGTGAAAAAATGTGAAAAAATGTGAAAAAATATATAAAAAATATGAAAAAATAAGAAAAAATAAATATAAATGTCCACAGTTAGTGTTCAAAAATTATGAATATAGATGTCCACAATTAGTGTTCAAAAAAATAAGTTCCAAATTATATGTCCAGTGTGGGTAATAGGCATAAGTTGCCAAAAAAGGGGGGTAGTTCCTTAGAAGCAAAATTTGTGATGAATTGTAGAAAAATGTTTAAAAACACATCGTGAAGAATACAAATCGAAAAACCATATTTTCAAAAATAAAAACAAAATCCAAAAAAATGTCTTCAAAACCTGTGGAAAAAAGGAGAAATAATAGTGCAATAACGTTTTTGCAATCCAAATGATGATTAGAAATAAGCTCACCAGTATGTCAACGCGTTTCGGCCTTCCTGGCCTTTATCAAGACTATACTGTTAGTGATTATCTGGGAGCTTTTATAGTGTGGTCTCTGTGGTGATTGGATCAATTTTGGCGCCAAAAAGATTAGGTCCGCCCTTTCCTGTTTGGCCCATTTTTGCCTGGGAAAATAACTAATACCAATCTTAGTTCGTGTTTTTCATCATCAAAAGGCAGTTTTAGACGTATTTGACATTTATATGTAACGTATTGTATTTTTGGGTTTCATTTCTTTCTTAATTTGTGCGTCTATGGCATATTTATAATCTTATTTGTTGTCCGGTTTTTGCCCCACTTCCGGATCTAGGGGTCATTGTCTAATATGTATCACATCCGGTTTCGTCTGCATCACTTCCGGTTTCGCTATTACCGGAAGTTGATGTCATCAGTATCCGGTGTAAATATTGCCGTAGCTGATTCCGCTCTTGCCGGTAATAGACTAAGTGCATGCCTTTCTAAAATAAGGTGAGCTTATTTCTAATCATCATTTGGATTGCAAAAACGTTATTGCACTATTATTTCTCCTTTTTTCCACAGGTTTTGAAGACATTTTTTTGGATTTTGTTTTTATTTTTGAAAATATGGTTTTTCGATTTGTATTCTTCACGATGTGTTTTTAAACATTTTTCTACAATTCATCACAAATTTTGCTTCTAAGGAACTACCCCCCTTTTTTGGCAACTTATGCCTATTACCCACACTGGACATATAATTTGGAACTTATTTTTTTGAACACTAATTGTGGACATCTATATTCATAATTTTTGAACACTAACTGTGGACATTTATATTTATTTTTTCTTATTTTTTCATATTTTTTATATATTTTTTCACATTTTTTCACATTTTTTCACACTTTTACACATTTTTATCCACACCATTGTGTAACCTTTAGCGTCATATCACAGACACGTCGCATCACCTGTCTATATCCAATTTTACCTATGTGATCAGCGCCCATTCAACGAAAGTTGATGGGTTTGTGACCCAACTGGGTTTTTTTCGGTATTGTGATTATTTATTATTTTATGCTGTTCTGAACGCACATTGTATTTTAGGTTTGTTTTTATATGCCCCCCATGGATCCATGTAATATGTATAATTGTTTTAACTGAATCACTGTATTAGTTATATTGTTATATTGTTTTATTGCTTGTATTAAATTGTTTTATACCAACACTTAGCCTTTTAAGCTGTAAGCGCTCACTCACTCAGTTCAGAAAATAAATTTCTCATATATACTGCAGCACTTCATTAGTAATATTAATAAAATTAGTAATAAAAAATGTATACATCAAACATTTTAAAAAAGATTTCAGAAATTTAAAAAAAGAAAATTTAAAATTTTATTATTATTAATTAAATGGCCACAGAACTTAAATAATGTAATGTGAATGGTCTCTAAAAGCAGAGGCTGTACATATATACATCATACATTTCAGGAATTTATTTTTTATTTTTTTTATTAATTAATTATCGCCACAGAACCTAAACAATGTAATGCAAATGGTCTCTAACAACAAAGGGTTGGTCTTATTTCTCCTAATGGGTATACATGATTTTTGTCAGCTATAACTGTAGTCTATCCCCTCATTAATCAAAAAGAAAAGGTGAGAGGTCTAATTCAGAGTTTAGACCTTTCGGGTATAAGAGTATTATATTTATAGATTAGCTCGGCCTCTTTTATTAGTAACTTTTTCTCTATATTCCCACCTCTCCAATGTTTATGTACTTTCTGTACACCCCAGTATTTTAGATCTTTAGTTTTCCCTTTATGGACTGATTTGAAGTGTTTATATAGATGGGTATCATCTCTACCATTTTTTATGTTACCAATGTGTTCTCTTACTCGATCCCTTACCATTCTTTTGGTTTCCCCAAAATAAAAAAGGTTACAAGAGCACTTTAGGACATAGATTATATTTTTGTTAGTACACCTTATGGTATCTTTAATATTAAGGGGTTTCTCTATATTATTAATTCTAATATTTTTCAATTTATTACTGTGGCCACATGCCTTACATGAGTAGCATGGAAAGAAACCCATAATGTTTTTCCCAGTGAGATCTTTTTGTTTTTGTATAGTTTTCTTTGTTGTTTTCAGTTCACTAGGTGCCAAAAGTGTTTTGAGGTTTGTTACCTTTTTGAAAACAAATTTAGGTTTATCGGAAATTTTATCCCCTAAAAGATCATCTTCTCTTATCAGGTGCCAGTGTTTTTTTATGATTCTTTTAATAATATTTTGGTCAGCACTGTAATCTGTTATAAAAGGAACCATGATCCTATCGCTAATATCTTTTTGTTTCTCTTTATAGATTAGGAGGGACTCTCTATCTGTATTCTTAGCTCTCTCTATGGCTTTATCTGTGATGTCATTTTTATAGCCTCTCACCTTGAATCTTTCTAATAAAATTTCGGATTGCTGTTCAAAGTCTATCATCCTGGAGCAGTTCTTTCTGATACGTAAAAATTGCCCTACGGGGATGTTCTTTTTCCATACATCTAGATGGCAACTTTTTGCATGTATATAATTACTGCAATCAACCTTTTTAAAATGGGTCTTGGTTTCAAGTTTATTCTCTACTTTCATTATTTCTAGGTCTAGAAACACCACTGAATCTCTACTGTAGTTATATGTAAAATTTAGTCCCCAAGTGTTATTATTCATTTCATCAAACATAGTCTTAAGTCCATTTTCAGTGCCCTTCCATACTATTAGAAGGTCATCAATGTACCTCTTATAGAGCACAAGGTTTGCACCATAGCTACCGGTGCCAAAGAATTGTGTTTCCCAGGCACCCATAAAAAGATTGGCATAGCTAGGTGCAAACCTTGTGCCCATAGCTGTACCTTCTATCTGAAGGTAAAATTTATCATTAAAAGAAAAGTAATTATTGTCAAGTATGTATTTGATACTTTTTAAAATGAAGGCCCTATGTTGATCTGTCATGTTTGAGTCAGAATTCAGAAACATTTCAACAGCTTTAATACCCTTAGAATGGTCAATTACCGTATATATAACGATGTGACATCGCATGTTGCTATCGCCACTGCTTCTGTTGGAAGATCCATTTACTTTAGTAGAAAGTCTGGTCACATTGTCATTGCTTTACCAACAAAAAACATAATTTATGTAAGAACTTACCTGATAAATTCATTTCTTTCATATTGGCAAGAGTCCATGAGCTAGTGACATATGGGATATACAATCCTACCAGGAGGGGCAAAGTTTCCCAAACCTCAAAATGCCTATAAATACACCCCTCACCACACCCACAATTCAGTTTAACGAATAGCCAAGCAGTGGGGTGATAAAGAAAGGAGTAGAAAGCATCAACAAAGGAAATTTGGAAATAATTGTGCTTTATACAAAAAATCATAACCACCATAAAAAGGGTGGGCCTCATGGACTCTTGCCAATATGAAAGAAATTAATTTATCAGGTAAGTTCTTACATAAATTATGTTTTCTTTCATGTAATTGGCAAGAGTCCATGAGCTAGTGACATATGGGATATCAATACCCAAGATGTGGAGTCTTCCACTCAAGAGTCACTAGAGAGGTAGGGAATAAAACAAAAAAACAGCCATATTCCGCTGAGAAAATAATCCACAACCCAAAAATAAATTATTTTCACTTTTGAAAGAAAAGAACTTAAATCAAAAAGCAGAAGAATCAAACTGAAACAGCTGCCTGAAGAACTTTTCTACCAAAAATTGCTTCCGAAGAAGCAAATACATCAAAATGGTAACATTTAGTAAATGTATGCAAAGAAGACCAAGTGGCTGCTTTGCAAATCTGATCAACTGAAGCTTAATTCTTAAAAGCCCATGAAGTAGAGACTGATCTAGTAGAATGAGCTGTAATTCTCTGAGGTGGGGTTTGACCCGACTCCAAATAAGCTTGATGAATCAAAAGTTTCAACCAAGAAGCCAAGGAAATAGCAGAAGCCTTCTGACCTTTCCTAGGACCAGAAAATAAAACAAATAGACTGGAAGTCTTCCTGAAATCTTTAGTAGCTTCCACATAATATTTCAAAGCTCTTACCACATCCAAAGAATGTAAGGATTTCTCCAAAGAATTCTTAGGATTAGGACATAAAGAAGGGACAACAATTTCTCTACTAATGTTGTAAGAATTCACAACCTTAGGTAAAAATTGAAAAGAAGTCCACAAAGCTGCCTTATCCTGATGAAAAATCAGAAAAGGAGACTCACAAGAAAGAGCAGATAGCTCAGAAACTCTTCTAGCAGAAGAGATAGCCAAAAGGAACAACACTTTCCAAGAAAGTAGTTTAATGTCCAAAGAATGCATAGGTTCAAATGGAGGAGCCTGTAAAGCCCTCAGAACCAAATTAAGACTCCAAGGAGGAGAAATTGACTTAATGACAGGCTTAATACGAACTGAAGCCTGTACAAAACAGTGTATATCAGGAAGTATAGCAATTTTTCTGTGAAATAAAACAGAAAGAGCGGAGATCTGTCTTTTCAAGGAACTTGCAGACAAACCCTTATCCAAACCATCCTGAAGAAACTGCACAATTCTAGGAATTCTAAAAGAATGCCAGGAGAATTTATGAGAAGAACACCATGAAATGTAAGTCTTCCAAACTCTATAATAAATCTTTCTAGAGACAGATTTACGAGCTTGTAACATAGTATTAATTACTGAATCAGAGAAACCTCTCTGACTTAGAACTAAGCGTTCAATTTCCATACCTTCAAATTTAATGATTTGAGATCCTGATGGAAAAACGGACCTTGAGATAGTAGGTCCGGGCAACTGGACATCCGAACCAGATCCGCATACCAAAACCTGTGTGGCCATGCTGGAGCCACCAGCAACACAAAAGACTGTTCCATGATGATTTTGGAAATCACTCTTGCAAGGAGAACTAGAGGCGGGAAGATGTAAGCAGGTTGATAACACCAAGAAAGTGTCAGCGCATCCACTGCTTCCGCCTGAACATCCCTGGACCTGGACAGGTATCTGGGAAGTTTCTTGTTTAGATGAGAGGCCATGAGATCTATCTCTGGAAGCCCCCACATCTGAACAATCTGAGAAAAAACATCTGGATGGAGAGACCACTCCCCTGGATGTAAAGTCTGGCGGCTGAGATAATCCGCCTCCCAATTGTCTACACCTGGGATATGCACCGCAGAGATTAGACAGGAGCTGGATTCCGCCCAAGCAAGTATCCAAGATACTTCTTTCATAGCTTGGGGACTGTGAGTCCCACCCTGATGATTGACATAAGCCACAGTTGTGATATTGTCTGTCTGAAAACAAATGAACGGTTCTCTCTTTAGTAGAGGCCAAAACTGAAGAGCCCTGAAAATTGCACGGAGTTCTAAAATATTTATTGGTAATCTCGCCTCTTGAGATTTCCAAACCCCTTGTGCTGTCAGAGACCCCTAAACAGCTCCCCAACCTGAAAGACTCGCATCTGTTGAGATCACAGTCCAGGTTGGGCGAACAAAAGAAGCCCCTTGAACCAAACGATGGAGATCTATCCACCATGTCAGAGAGTGTCGTACATTGGGATTCAAGGATATTAATTGTGATATCTTTGTATAATCCCTGCACCATTGATTCAGCATACAAAGCTGTAGAGGTCTCATGTGAAAACGAGCAAAGGGGATTGCGTCCGATGCTGCAGTCATGAGACCTAAAACTTCCATGCACATAGCCACTGAAGGGAATAACTGAGACTGAAGGAGCCGACATGCTGCGACCAATCTTAAACGTCTCTTGTCTGTTAGAGACAGAGTCATGGACACTGAATCTATCTGGAAGCCTAAAAAGGTGACCCTTGTCTGAGGAATCAAGAAACTTTTTGGTAAATTGATCCTCCAACCATGTTTCCGAAGAAACAACACTAGTTGATTCGTGTGAGATTCTGCAATATGTAAAGACTGAGCTAGTACCAAGATATCGTCCAAATAAGGAAACACCGCAATACCCTGTTCTCTGATTACAGATAATAGGGCATCTTTGAAAAGATTCTTGGAGCTGTTGCTAGGCCAAATGGAAGAGCAACAAATTGGTAATGCTTGTCTAGAAAAGAGAATCTCAGAAACTGATAGTGTTCTGGATGAATCGGAATATGAAGGTATGCATCCTGCAAGTCTATTGTGGACATATAATGTCCTTGCTGAACAAAAGGCAGAATAGTCCTTATAGTCACCATCTTGAAAGTTGGTACTCTTACATAACGATTCAAAATTTTCAGATCCAGAACTGGTCTGAACAGATTTTCTTTCTTTGGTACAATGAATAGGTTTGAATAAAACCCCAAACCTTGTTCGTGAGAAGGAACTGGCATGATTACCCCTGAAGACTCCAGGTCTGAAACACATTTCAGAAAAGCCTGAGCTTTTACTGGATTTACAGGAATGTGTGAGAGAAAAAATCTTCTCACAGGAGGTCTTATTTTGAATCCTATTCGATACCCTTGAGAGACAATGCTCTGAATCCAATGATTTTGGACAGATTCTATCCAAAAATCCTTGAAAAACCTTAATCTGCCCCCTACCAGCTGAGCTGGAATGAGGGCCGCACCTTCATACGGACTTAGGGGCAGATTTTGGTTTCCTAAATGGCTTGGATTTATTCCAATTTGAGGAAGGCTTCCAACTGGAAGCAGATTCCTTGGGAGGAGGATTGAGTTTTTGTTCCTTATTCTGACGAAAGGAACGAAAACGGTAAGAAGCCTTAGATTTACCCTTAGGTTTTTTATCCTGAGGCAAAAAAACTCCTTTTCCTCCATTGATAGTTGAAATAATAGAATCCAACTGAGAACCAAATAAATTATTACCTTGGAAAGAAAGAGATAGTAATCTAGATTTAGATGTCATATCAGCATTCCAAGATTTAAGCCACAAAGCTCTTCTAGCTAATACAGCTAAAGACATGGATCTAACATCAATTTTGATAATATCAAAAATGGCATCACAAATAAAATGATTAGCATGTTGTAGTAGGCGAACAATGTTAGATATGTCAGAATCCAATTCATGTTGCGCTAAATTTTCCAACCAGAAAGTTGAAGCAGCCGCAACATCGCCCAAAGAAATAGCAGGTCTGAGAAGATGACCTGAATATAAATAGGCCTTCCTTAGATAAGATTCAAGATTCCTATCTAAAGGATCCTTAAAGGTAGTGCTATCTTCCATAGGAATAGTGGTACGTTTAGCAAGAGTAGAAATAGCCCCATCAACTTTGGGGATTTTTTCCCAAAACTCTATAGATTTTGCTGGCAAAGGATACAATCTCTTAAACCTTGAAGAAGGAATAAAGGAAGTACCTGGCTTATTCCATTCCCTAGAAATCATATCAGAAATAGCCTCAGGAATAGGAAAAGCACCTGGAGAAACCACAGGAGGTTTAAAAAACATAATTTATGTAAGAACTTACCTGATAAATTCATTTCTTTCATATTAGCAAGAGTCCATGAGCTAGTGACATATGGGATATACATTCCTACCAGGAGGGGCAAAGTTTCCCAAACCTCAAAATGCCTATAAATACACCCCTCACCACACCCACAATTCAGTTTAACGAATAGCCAAGAAGTGGGGTGATAAAAAAGTGCAAAAGCATATAAAATAAGGAATTGGAATAATTGTGCTTTATACAAAAATCATAACCACCACAAAAAAAGGGTGGGCCTCATGGACTCTTGCTAATATGAAAGAAATGAATTTATCAGGTAAGTTCTTACATAAATTATGTTTTCTTTCATGTAATTAGCAAGAGTCCATGAGCTAGTGACGTATGGGATAATGATTACCCAAGATGTGGATCTTTCCACACAAGAGTCACTAGAGAGGGAGGGATAAAATAAAGACAGCCAATTCCTGCTGAAAATAATCCACACCCAAAATAAAGTTTAATGAAAAACATAAGCAGAAGATTCAAACTGAAACCGCTGCCTGAAGTACTTTTCTACCAAAAACTGCTTCAGAAGAAGAAAATACATCAAAATGGTAGAATTTAGTAAAAGTATGCAAAGAGGACCAAGTTGCTGCTTTGCAAATCTGATCAATCGAAGCTTCATTCCTAAACGCCCAGGAAGTAGAAACTGACCTAGTAGAATGAGCTGTAATCCTCTGAGGCGGAGTTTTACCCGACTCAACATAGGCAAGATGAATTAAAGATTTCAACCAAGATGCCAAAGAAATGGCAGAAGCTTTCTGGCCTTTTCTAGAACCGGAAAAGATAACAAATAGACTAGAAGTCTTACGGAAAGACTTAGTAGCTTCAACATAATATTTCAAAGCTCTAACAACATCCAAAGAATGCAACGATTTCTCCTTAGAATTCTTAGGATTAGGACATAACGAAGGAACCAAAATTTCTCTACTAATGTTGTTGGAATTCACAACTTTAGGTAAAAAATCAAAAGAAGTTCGCAACACCGCCTTATCCTGATGAAAAATCAGAAAAGGAGACTCACAAGAAAGAGCAGATAATTCAGAAACTCTTCTGGCAGAAGAGATTGCCAAAAGGAACAAAACTTTCCAGGAAAGTAATTTAATGTCCAATGAATGCATAGGTTCAAACGGAGGAGCTTGAAGAGCCCCCAGAACCAAATTCAAACTCCAAGGAGGAGAAATTGACTTAATGACAGGTTTTATACGAACCAAAGCTTGTACAAAACAATGAATATCAGGAAGAATAGCAATCTTTCTGTGAAAAAGAACAGAAAGAGCAGAGATTTGACCTTTCAAGGAACTTGCGGACAAACCCTTATCTAAACCATCCTGAAGAAACTGTAAAATCCTCGGTATTCTAAAAGAATGCCAAGAAAAATGATGAGAAAGACACCAAGAAATATGTCTTCCAGACTCTATAATATATCTCTCTAGATACAGATTTACGCGCCTGTAACATTATTATTAATTACAGAGTCAGAGAAACCTCTTTGACCAAGAATCAAGCGTTCAATCTCCATACCTTTAAATTTAAGGATTTCAGATCCTGATGGAAAAAAGGACCTTGCGACAGAAGGTCTGGTCTTAACGGAAGAGTCCACGGTTGGCAAGAGGCCATCCGGACCAGATCCGCATACCAAAACCTGTGAGGCCATGCCGGAGCTACCAGCAGAACAAACGAGCATTCCTTCAGAATCTTGGAGATTACTCTTGGAAGAAGAACTAGAGGCGGAAAGATATAGGCAGGATGATACTTCCAAGGAAGTGATAATGCATCCACTGCCTCCGCCTGAAGATCCCGGGATCTGGACAGATACCTGGGAAGTTTCTTGTTTAGATGAGACGCCATCAGATCTATTTCTGGAAGTTCCCACATTTGAACAATCTGAAGAAATACCTCTGGGTGAAGAGACCATTTGCCCGGATGCAACGTTTGGCGACTGAGATAATCCGCTTCCCAATTGTCTATACCTGGGATATGAACCGCAGAGATTAGACAGGAGCTGGATTCCGCCCAAACCAGAATTCAAGATACTTCTTTCATAGCCAGAGGACTGTGAGTCCCTCCTTGATGATTGATGTATGCCACAGTTGTGACATTGTCTGTCTGAAAACAAATGAACGATTCTCTCTTCAGAAGAGGCCAAAACTGAAGAGCTCTGAAAATTGCACGAAGTTCCAAAATATTGATCGGTAATCTCAGCTCCTGAGATTCCCAAACTCCTTGTGCCGTCAGAGATCCCCACACAGCTCCCCAACCCGTGAGACTTGCGTCTGTTGAAATTACAGTCCAGGTCGGAAGCACAAAAGAAGCCCCCTGAATTAAACGATGGTGATCTGTCCACCACGTTAGAGAGTGTCGTACAATCGGTTTTAAAGATATTATTTGAGATATCTTTGTGTAATCCTTGCACCATTGATTCAGCATACAGAGCTGAAGAGGTCGCATGTGAAAACGAGCAAAGGGGATCGCATCCGATGCAGCAGTCATAAGACCTAGAATTTCCATGCATAAGGCTACCGAAGGGAATGATTGTGACTGAAGGTTTCGACAAGCTGAAATCAATTTTAGACGTCTCTTGTCTGTTAAAGACAGAGTCATGGACACTGAATCTATCTGGAAACCCAGAAAGGTCACCCTTGTCTGAGGAATCAATGAACTTTTTGGTAAATTGATCCTCCAACCATGATCTTGAAGAAACAACACAAGTCGATTCGTATGAGATTCTGCTAAATGTAAAGACTGAGCAAGTACCAAGATATCGTCCAAATAAGGAAATACCACAATACCCTGTTCTCTGATTACAGACAGAAGGGCACAGAGAACCTTTGTAAAAATTCTTGGAGCTGTAGCTAGGCCAAACGGCAGAGCCACAAACTGGTAATGCTTGTCCAGAAAAGAGAATCTCAGGAACTGATAATGATCTGGATGAATCAGAATATGCAGATATGCATCCTGTAAATCTATTGTGGACATATAATGCCTTTGCTGAACAAAAGGCAAGATAGTCCTTACAGTTACCATTTTGAACGTAGGTATCCTTACATAACGATTCAATATTTTTAGATCCAGAACTGGTCTGAAGGAATTCTCCTTCTTTGGTACAATGAAGAGATTTGAATAAAACCCCATCCCCTGTTCTGGAACTGGCATAATTACTCCAGCCAACTCTAGATCTGAAACACAATTCAGAAATGCTTGAGCTTTCACTGGATTTACTGGGACACGGGAAAGAAAAAATCTCTTTGCAGGAGGTCTCATCTTGAAACCAATTCTGTACCCTTCTGAAACAATATTCTGAATCCAAAGATTGTGAACAGAATTGAACCAAATTTCTTTGAAAAAACGTAACCTGCCCCCTACCAGCTGAGCTGGAATGAGGGCCGCACCTTCATGTGGACTTAGAAGCAGGCTTTGCCTTTCTAGCAGGCTTGGATTTATTCCAGACTGCAAAAGTAGTAAATGAGTACAGCACCTGTTGGTTCCTTAAAGCAGGTTTTAGTTCTGTGTGATGCCCGTGGAGAAAGGGTTACTGCCACCCTTACAGCAACATAGACAAATGGAATCCACAGCACCAATTAGGTAAAAGAAAATACCTTTATTTTCACATTACATGCAACGTTTCGGCCTTCACAGCCTTAATCATGCATACAAAAAACTTCAGCCTCTGTCCACAGTATATAGGCTGATCAATTAAAACATTAATTACAAACAGATTTGACAAAATGTTTCACACAGAGCAATTACTCCCTCTAGTGTTAGTCATATTTTACTACATCCTATAAAATTTAACTCTCAAGTTACCAAAAATACAATTACTAGAGGAGTTTCCACTGAATGTACAAGTGTCATTAAAAACAAGAAAATATATAGGAACAAGTCTTACTGCAATCTTATATTTCTATAGTAACACTACTAAAGTATATTACTGACACATTTTACCAATCTTACTGATAAACTTTACCTATGTGTTTAAGTGAACAAGTGACTTTACCTATGTGTTTAACTAAACCAAAACTAACTAAAAATTTTTTTTGAAGAAAATGTTTTTTGTTTTGAATTTTTACTTTGTTACATTTAGAGAAAGACAGAGAAATCTATTTCTCTATTTAACCCTTTAGGGTACATACAATCTAATTTATGGATCCAGTAAGTTTCTTTTTGTTTAAGGATCCTCTCCCTGTCACCCCCTCCTCTTAATGTGCCTACATGGTCAATAATCTGCCACCTAATTTGACTTATGTTGTGGCCTGCCTGGATAAAATGATTAGAAACAGGAGCTTCTTTATTACCACATCTCAAGTTGGACTTATGCTGATTAATTCTTTCCCTGCCTTTTCTAGTCGATTCTCCAATGTAAATAAGAGAACATGGGCATTTAATAAGATAGATTACGTAGGATGTCTCACATGTATAATAACCATTAATTTTATATTTATGCCCTGTTCTTGGATGGGAAAATTCTTTCCCTTTTATCATTGCATGGCAATTAGAGCACCCTAGACAGGGATAAGAACCATAAGATTTCTGACCCATATGGCTTTGTTTAAGACTTTTGGAGGGTCCCAAATCATTTTTAATCAGTGTGTCTCTCAAATTTCTAACCCTCTTAAAGGCCATAATGGGATTATTTTGGAATATCTCCATATCTCTATTACAATTTTTAATAATATTCCAATGCTTTCTTATGATTTTAGTAACTTCAGTACTGTATGAATTATATTGTGAAGTAAATACCATCCTCCTACTTTTATTTTTACCATTTTTATTATTATCTTTAGGGGCATTATTATCCCTGTACATTTTCTTCTCTCTCTGAAGCCTTGAGATCTCTTCCTTAATGAGGTTTTCAGGATAACCTCTGCTAACAAATCTGTTGCCCATTTCCATCATTCTGGTAGATAATATTTCTTCATCCTTCACTATTCTACAGACCCTAAGGAGTTGACTCCTAGGGAGTGAGTCTTTTAACCTAGTTGGATGGAAACTATCATAGGCAAGCATAGTATTCCTATCAGTGGATTTTCTAAAAAGATCTGTTTTAAGGGTCCCATTATCTTTATAAACCCTAGTGTCTAAGAATTCCACTGAAACCTCACTATGTATAAGGGTAAATTCTATCCCTGGGATAGCAGAGTTTAAGTCACATACAAAGGATTCTAGGGATCCAACGTCACCCCACCACACGCCAAACACGTCATCTATAAAACGCCACCAGGCTGCACCATATTCCAAGAACATCTTATTAGTATATACAAAATTCTCTTCAAAGCTGTTCATGAACAGGTTGGCGTATGCTGGGGCAACGTTGGATCCCATTGCAGTCCCCCTGACCTGTACATACCAGTTGTCTCGAAATAAAAAATAGTTCCAGTACAGGATAAGAGTTAATAAATCACAAATAAATTCTATTTGAGGAGAATTATATGTACCAGTACCACTTAAAAGTTTCCTAATAACTCCTATACCTGTCTCATGCTTAATGGCAGTATAAAGACTTTTTACATCAAGTGTGAAGAGTATATATTTCTTACTGGGTAGATGTAAACTGTATAATTTATCAAGGAAATCACTAGTATCTTTGATGTAGGCCGACATAGCCATTTTCCTTGATAAAATTTTACAACATGAAGTAATTAAATAAATGAAGTAATAAAGGAAACTTTTAAGTGGTACTGGTACATATAATTCTCCTCAAATAGAATTTATTTGTGATTTATTAACTCTTATCCTGTACTGGAACTATTTTTTATTTCGAGAAAACTGGTATGTACAGGTCAGGGGGACTGCAATGGGATCCAACGTTGCCCCAGCATACGCCAACCTGTTCATGAACAGCTTTGAAGAGAATTTTGTATATACTAATAAGATGTTCTTGGAATATGGTGCAGCCTGGTGGCGTTTTATAGATGACGTGTTTGGCGTGTGGTGGGGTGACGTTGGATCCCTAGAATCCTTTGTATGTGACTTAAACTCCGCTATCCCAGGGATAGAATTTACCCTTATACATAGTGAGGTTTCAGTGGAATTCTTAGACACTAGGGTTTATAAAGATAATGGGACCCTTAAAACAGATCTTTTTAGAAAATCCACTGATAGGAATACTATGCTTGCCTATGATAGTTTCCATCCAACTAGGTTAAAAGACTCACTCCCTAGGAGTCAACTCCTTAGGGTCTGTAGAATAGTGAAGGATGAAGAAATATTATCTACCAGAATGATGGAAATGGGCAACAGATTTGTTAGCAGAGGTTATCCTGAAAACCTCATTAAGGAAGAGATCTCAAGGCTTCAGAGAGAGAAGAAAATGTACAGGGATAATAATGCCCCTAAAGATAATAATAAAAATGGTAAAAATAAAAGTAGGAGGATGGTATTTACTTCACAATATAATTCATACAGTACTGAAGTTACTAAAATCATAAGAAAGCATTGGAATATTATTAAAAATTGTAATAGAGATATGGAGATATTCCAAAATAATCCCATTATGGCCTTTAAGAGGGTTAGAAATTTGAGAGACACACTGATTAAAAATGATTTGGGACCCTCCAAAAGTCTTAAACAAAGCCATATGGGTCAGAAATCTTATGGTTCTTATCCCTGTCTAGGGTGCTCTAATTGCCATGCAATGATAAAAGGGAAAGAATTTTCCCATCCAAGAACAGGGCATAAATATAAAATTAATGGTTATTATACATGTGAGACATCCTACGTAATCTATCTTATTAAATGCCCATGTTCTCTTATTTACATTGGAGAATCGACTAGAAAAGGCAGGGAAAGAATTAATCAGCATAAGTCCAACTTGAGATGTGGTAATAAAGAAGCTCCTGTTTCTAATCATTTTATCCAGGCAGGCCACAACATAAGTCAAATTAGGTGGCAGATTATTGACCATGTAGGCACATTAAGAGGAGGGGGTGACAGGGAGAGGATCCTTAAACAAAAAGAAACTTACTGGATCCATAAATTAGATTGTATGTACCCTAAAGGGTTAAATAGAGAAATAGATTTCTCTGTCTTTCTCTAAATGTAACAAAGTAAAAATTCAAAACAAAAAACATTTTCTTCAAAAAAAAAAAAAAAAAAAAAAATTTTTTAGTTAGTTTTGGTTTAGTTAAACACATAGGTAAAGTCACTTGTTCACTTAAACACATAGGTAAAGTTTATCAGTAAGATTGGTAAAATGTGTCAGTAATATACTTTAGTAGTGTTACTATAGAAATATAAGATTGCAGTAAGACTTGTTCCTATATATTTTCTTGTTTTTAATGACACTTGTACATTCAGTGGAAACTCCTCTAGTAATTGTATTTTTGGTAACTTGAGAGTTAAATTTTATAGGATGTAGTAAAATATGACTAACACTAGAGGGAGTAATTGCTCTGTGTGAAACATTTTGTCAAATCTGTTTGTAATTAATGTTTTAATTGATCAGCCTATATACTGTGGACAGAGGCTGAAGTTTTTTGTATGCATGATTAAGGCTGTGAAGGCCGAAACGTCGCATGTAATGTGAAAATAAAGGTATTTTCTTTTACCTAATTGGTGCTGTGGATTCCATTTATTTATTCCAGACTGGAGATGGTTTCCAAACTGAAACTGCTCCTGAGGATGAAGGATCAGGCTTTTGTTCTTTGTTGAAACGAAAGGAACGAAAACAATTATTAGCCCTGTTTTTACCTTTAGATTTTTTATCCTGTGGTAAAAAAGTTCCTTTCCCACCAGTAACAGTTGAGATAATAGAATCCAACTGAGAACCAAATAATTTGTTACCCTGGAAAGAAATGGAAAGTAGAGTTGATTTAGAAGCCATATCAGCATTCCAAGTCTTAAGCCATAAAGCTCTTCTAGCTAAAATAGCTAGAGACATAAACCTGACATCAACTCTAATAATATCAAAAATGGCATCACAGATAAAATTATTAGCATGCTGAAGAAGAAGAATATTATTATGAGAATCATGATCTGTTACTTGTTGCGCTAAAGTTTCCAACCAAAAAGTTGAAGCTGCAGCAACATCAGCCAATGATATAGCAGGTCTAAGAAGATTACCTGAACACAGATAAGCTTTTCTTAGAAAGGATTCAATTTTCCTATCTAAAGGATCCTTAAACGAAGTACCATCTGACGTAGGAATAGTAGTACGTTTAGCAAGGGTAGAAATAGCCCCATCAACTCTAGGGATTTTGTCCCAAAATTCTAATCTGTCAGACGGCACAGGATATAATTGCTTAAAACGTTTAGAAGGAGTAAATGAATTACCCAATTTATCCCATTCTTTGGAAATTACTTCAGAAATAGCATTAGGAACAGGAAAAACTTCTGGAATAACCACAGGAGATTTAAATACCTTATCTAAACGTTTAGAATTAGTATCAAGAGGACCAGAATCCTCTATTTCTAAAGCAATTAGTACTTCTTTAAGTAAAGAACGAATAAATTCCATTTTAAATAAATATGAAGATTTATCAGCATCAATCTCTGAGACAGAATCCTCTGAACCAGAAGAATCATCAGAATCAGAATGATGATGTTCATTTAAAAATTCATCTGTAGGGAGAGAAGTTTTAAAAGATTTTTTATGTTTACTAGAAGGAGAAATAACAGACATAGCCTTCTTGATGGATTCAGAAACAAAATCTCTTATGTTATCAGGAACATTCTGCACCTTAGATGTTGAAGGAACTGCAACAGGCAATGGTACTTTACTAAAGGAAATATTATCTGCATTAACAAGTTTGTCATGACAATTAATACAAACAACAGCCGGAGGAATAGCTACCAAAAGTTTACAGCAGATACACTTAGCTTTGGTAGGTCCAGCACTAGACAGCGATTTTCCTGAAGTATCTTCTGACTCAGATGCAACGTGAGACATCTTGCAATATGTAAGAGAAAAAACAACATATAAAGCAAAATTGATCAAATTCCTTAAATGACAGTTTCAGGAATGGGAAAAAATGCCAAAGAACAAGCTTCTAGCAACCAGAAGCAATGAAAAATGAGACTTAAATAATGTGGAGACAAAAGCGACGCCCATATTATTTTTTTTTTAGCGCCAAATAAGACGCCCACATTATTTGGCGCCTAAATGCTTTTGGCGCCAAAAATGACGCCACATCCGGAACGCTGACATTTTTGGCGCAAAATAACGTCAAAAAATGACGCAACTTCCGGCGACACGTATGACGCCGGAAACGGAAAAGATTTTTTGCGCCAAAAAAGTCCGCGCCAAGAATGACGCAATAAAATGAAGCATTTTCAGCCCCCGCGAGCCTAACAGCCCACAGGGAAAAAAGAGTCAAATTTTTGAAGGTAAGAAAAAATGATTAATTGAAATGCATTATCCCAAATATGAAACTGACTGTCTGAAAATAAGGAATGTTGAACATTCTGAGTCAAGGCAAATAAATGTTTGAATACATATATTTAGAACTTTATAAACAAAGTGCCCAACCATAGCTTAGAGTGTCACAGAAAATAAGATTTACTTACCCCAGGACACTCATCTACATGTTTGTAGAAAGCCAAACCAGTACTGAAACGAGAATCAGCAGAGGTAATGGTATATAAATAAGAGTATATCGTCGATCTGAAAAGGGAGGTAAGAGATGAATCTCAACGACCGATAACAGAGAACCTATGAAATAGACCCCGTAGAAGGAGATCACTGCATTCAAATAGGCAATACTCTCCTCACATCCCTCTGACATTCACTGCACGCTGAGAGGAAAACCGGGCTCCAACTTGCTGCGGAGCGCATATCAACGTAGAATCTAGCACAAACTTACTTCACCACCTCCATAGGAGGCAAAGTTTGTAAAACTGAATTGTGGGTGTGGTGAGGGGTGTATTTATAGGCATTTTGAGGTTTGGGAAACTTTGCCCCTCCTGGTAGGAATGTATATCCCATACGTCACTAGCTCATGGACTCTTGCTAATTACATGAAAGAAACAGCATTTAAACGTTTATTAGACTGAACGTCAATAGGACTGGTTACCTCAATATCCAAAGTAATTAACACTTCTTTTAATAAAGAACGCATATACTCTATTTTAAATAAATAAGTAGATTTCTCAGTGTCAATATCTGAGGAAGGATCTTCTGTTTCAGATAGATCCTCAGCAGAAGAGGATGAATTATTATGTTGTTGGTCATTTGAAATTTCATCAGCTAAATGAGAAGTTTTAAAAGACCTTTTACGTTTATTAGAAGGTGGAAATGCAGACAAAGCCTTCATAATAGATTCAGAAACAAAATCTTTAAAATGTACAGGTATATCATGCACATTAGAAGTTGAAGGAACTGCAACTGGCAATGCACTATTACTGATAGAGACACTATCTGCATGTAAAAGTTTATCATGACAACTATTACAAACGACATTCAGTGGAATACTTTCTACAAGTTTACAACAAATGCACTTAACTTTGGTAGAACCGATGTCAGGCAGCAATGTTCCAGCAGAAACTTCAGAGACAGGATCAGATTGGGACATCTTGCTCAATGTAAGAGAAAAAATAACATATAAAGCAAAATGATCTATTTCCTTAAATGACAGTTTCAGGAATGGGAAAAAATGCAAAAGCATAGGCCTCTTGATAGAAAAGAAAGCAGGAGGCAAACAACAATGGGGTATAGAAATAATGAAGAAAAAATTGGCGCCAAGAATGACGCACAACGTAACAAAAACTTTTTTGGCGCCAAAAATGACCGGAAATGACACACTTGCGTCACTAATGACGCCGCCGTGTGAAAGGTCTCGACGTCACGTATGACGCCGGAAATGACGAAGTTGCGTCAAAAACGTAATTTCCCGCGCCAAAAAAGTTCGCACCAAAAATGACGCAATAAAGTCTAACATTTGACGCACCCGCGGGCCTAATACCCACAAATGCAAAAGTAGTCAAATTGAAAAAGACTAAACCCCAGGTAAGAAAATTTTTTCTTAAAGTGTTTATATTCCCAAATATGAAACTGACAGTCTGCAGAAGGAAATACATGAACCTGACTCATGGCAAATATAAGTACAATACATATATTTAGAACTTTACATAATTCGCATAAAGTGCCAAACCATAGCTGAGAGTGTCTTAAATAAATGAAAACATACTTACCAAAAGACACCCATCCACATATAGCAGGTAGCCAAACCAGTACTAAAACAGTTCTTTAGTAGAGGTAATGGTAAATTTGAGAGTATATCGTCGATCTGAAAAGGGAGGTAGGAGATGAATCTCTACGACCGATAACAGAGAACCCATGAAAAAGACCCCCATTAGGGAAATCATCGTATTCAATAGGTGATACTCCCTTCACGTCCCTCTGACATTCGCTGTACTCTGAGAGGAATCGGGCTTCAACAATGCTGAGAAGCGCATATCAACGTAGAAATCTTAGCACAAACTTACTTCACCACCTCCATAGGAGGCAAAGTTTGTAAAAACTGAATTGTGGGTGTGGTGAGGGGTGTATTTATAGGCATTTTGAGGTTTGGGAAACTTTGCCCCTCCTGGTAGGATTGTATATGCCATAGGTCACTAGCTCATGGACTCTTGCCAATTACATGAAAGAAATATAATTTTGCAATGTCGTATTTTAAACTAAACATAAAGTGAAGTGCTTTGAATGCACGCCTTCTTGTTTGTATGCGTTTGAGGTTATAGGTTGTTATTTTATATTTTTGTTTCATCCACACCCAAATAAATTGTTCTATGTGTTTTAATATTTTTATATAAGTATATATTTTCCTATCCTCACATTTATATTGTTTTTACACCATAATTCACATATATTGTTGAATAAACAGCGTTCCATAAACCCCCCCATTTGTGATAGAAAATCCCACGCATGCGCTATAGAAAGGCTTCTGAATTTCACAGCTCTAAATAGTTTCCCAGTGACGTATGCGGCCAGGTATGTGATGACGCTGGCACGCATGCGCATTAGGGCCCAAATGTGTACAACAGCTGATGTAACGTCACAGGAAGTGACATGGTTCGCTCTTTTCAAAAGTTTGGTCCCTTAACAGAACAGGATCCTGACCGAAACACTGACAACAGATTTCATCACGGCTCAGGTGGATACGCTATGCTTTGTGAGCTGGAAGATAGCCAACAAGAGAAAATAGAAGAGCCGATCTTGCTGTTGTCTACTCCGCTGGACTGAGGCAGTATGCTTTACACCACAGCCTCTGGTGAACTGGTGGGGAGTGAAGGTGTGAGATACATGAAGAATAATCGAATATTTAGACTAGGCAAAAAGTGTGATCAGGGGACAGAACTCTGGTATCCGTCTCTGCTGGTCCATAAATCTACATATACGACTCTTGGCAATTCGCTGAAAAACTGGCTGGCTCGTTACCATCAAAGTGACAGACATACTGGCAGCCCAAAGAGCTGGAGTAGGGTGAAGTTTTGCGAGGACGCTGCTCTTCAAGCTTCAGGACTTACCTGTATCGCGGATTCCACTCGCTAATGCCGATGTGTGTAATACCCAGTTCCATAGCTACACATGGACATGATTAAAATAAAAGCTGCTCTATGAACTCACTTATCTGTTCTCAAAAGTTCGGACAACTCTTGTGGAGCGCCATACCTACACAGCAAATTTCCTCCGGATTAATGACACTATAATCTGATCGGAGGAACTCTGGGGAAACATAATGTTGTGTAAGCATTCGTCTTCACTGTTAACTTACAAGCCCTCTGTCATATTTAACGTCAGCTGAGCCCATATTTAAAATCTTTATACACCCCAGAGGCATAACTTTTTTTCCCTTTCTGGGATGAGTTTTTTTAGTGAAAAATTTGCTGCAGATCATAATTTTAAATAAAATTCAATTTTAAATTAGGCAGTTACACTAAAGCACCAGTTCAATTGCATTGTGTTGGTTAACTGGAGGATACAGTTTTATTATATAGTGCAATAGTTGAAAATTGGATTGCAAATTTAGATGCAGACAAAAGAAATTGTAAAAATGTCTCTTGAATAAATTAGTTTCCTTTTCTCTTAGTCTAACATAGAAATGTAGAAAGAAAATTGTGCATTGCTCATAAGAACGTCTTAGATTCAGAAAAAAACAGCTTTGCAGACTAAAAAAGGCTAAGCGTTGGGTTTGAGCTAGTAAACAATAAATGCACTGCTGCTTAGCATAGCTACTGCATATTTGACTGTTTTCTTAAAACAGCACTTGGATGCACTGTGATAAGGAAAACTTACACAGTGCAGCCAGAGCATACCTCTGAAGAGAACAGCCAAATGTGGAGCAGCGCTGCAAAGTTAAATCGTTGACAGTTCCTGCATGTGTCCTTCTCTTTCTGCAGACATGCTGCATTTTCTGCGATGACATCTCAGATCACTGCATGTTCTGCCTTGGGGTTATACACTACCATATACTAGATCTAACTAGGGCACACAAGCACTTATTGTGTTTACAATGATATCTACCTAGCTATAACTAATTAATGTGGTGGTAGACGGTCACAGTTAAGGTTAATTAGGCCCATGAGAGGAAACTGTTGATTAAAGGGATAGTAAACACCAAAAATGTTATTGTTTAAAAATATATTTGCTTTATTTATTATTCCCCAGTTTTGCATAACCAACACTGTTATAGAAATATACTTATTACCTCTGTAATTACCTTGTATCTAAGCTTCTGCAGACTGCCCCCTTATTTCAGATCTTTTTGACAGACTTGCATATCAGTCAATTAGTGCTGACTCTTAAATAACTCCACGTGCATGAGCACAATATTATCTATATGCACACGTGAGCTAACGGCCTCCAGCTGTGAAAAACCATCAAATGCATTCAGATAAGAGGCGGCCTTCAAGGGCTTACAAATTAGCATATGAGCCTACCTAGGTTTAGCTTTTAACAAAGAATACCGTGAACAAAGCGAATTTGATGATAAAAGTAAATTAGAAGGGGTCGGAGCATGCAGGCGTCCGTGATGGCTGCACCTCACTGAAGATCTGTGCACGGACAAGCAGAAAACCGCCACTGCACTGAACAATCTACCCACCTGACCCTTAAAAAGTCAGGGGAACTCATAGAGCACACACTGGTCAAGCTGGTCGACTCATTCCTTCCACCCGGCCATTGGAGAATCAACCGGCGCATCCACCATTACTGCCTACCATGTGAACGGCCGTCACCACACAGATTGAGCAGCGCTGAATGCGCAAACACCACCAGAAGGCTTTCCCCAACCGTCATCAAACCTTACCGGCCAGTCTACTATGAACTGCAAGTGAATATACACCTTGCACAGGCCCCAGCTCTAGCTCATACGTGCGGCCTGCTGTACCACCACGTGGCCGCACCGTCGCCCCTCAGCAACCTGATCCGGAGCCTACATCAAGGACAATAGTACCAGACAGATGCTAAGTCCTTTCAAATATCCTGCATGTAAGTTTGGAAAAATACCTAACACCTTTATCTACTCAGCAATCACATATACGCAGAACATACACAGAACCAGCAGCATGGCCAACCCATTCACCACCACCTAAAGCTCCCATCTTACTGAAACTGCCTCCTGCGTGCTGGGCATAACTGGACCAATAACCAATTCTACCATTATGACATCTTTGCACAACCTATGAACAAATCATCACCTCCAAACACTCTTATTATCGCTTTCCATGACTTCTACAAAAAACAAATAGACACTCTCCTACTCCAAGAAACTCATTTCAAAAAGTCTACATTTCACTTTGACCAACAATTTACATGCTAAGGTCCCGATAAGAAAAATGGAGTTAGTATATATTTTTGAACTCCTGCAAAAATTCTCAGATGCAGAGGGCAGAATTCTAATTCTCGTTGGTCTTCTGTATAACAGGCCGCTTACCATAGCCAACCTATACGCACCTAACCGCCCATCACCCTCTTTCTTTTGCAAAGCCACCAACCAGCTAATGGACCTAGCTAAGGGCTGAATCCTTATTGAAAGAGACCTCAACTTCCCCATCAATCCAGGTTTAGACACTTCCTCAGGGAAATCATATATAAGTAACAGACAAATGAAAGCTAACTGGATAGCGCAACAAACCCTTCCACTTTTTGACACATGGCGTATTACCCACCCAACCACTAAAGACTATACCTTCTTTTCCCACCCAAAGCGCACCTATACACGTCTGGATTACATACTCTGTAATCAATTCATCTCTAAAAGATTCCAGAATTAGTCACATAGCCCAGTCAGACCACAGTTCGGTAATCAATTCCTTCATTTGGTCCCCGAAACCACTTTGGAAATTAAATGGCCTTATCCTTTCAGACCCCCAAATAATAACTGACATCACTGAAAAAAACTACTTAATTTTTCTCCCTTAACATACCCTCCGATACCTATGCGTCTAATAACTAGGAAGCCTATAAATGTTTTATACGGGGTGAACTCATTAAACACACTAAAAAACGACTACTAAGGACGACCTATTATAACTCCCTTACCTCTAAACTGACACAAGCTGAACACGCCCATAAATAAAACCCTCAGTCCAACCAACACTACACTGACTTACAACAAGCCAGGAAGAACTTAAAGGGACACTAAACCCAAATTTTTTCTTTCGTGATTCAGATAGAGCATGCAATTTTAAGCAACTTTCTAATTTACTCCTATTATCAAATTTTCTTCATTCTCTTGGTATCTTTATTTGAAATGCAAGAATGTAAGTTTAGATGCCGGCCCATTTTTGGTGAATAACCTGGGTTATTCTTGCTGATTGGTGGATAAATTCAACCACCAATAAAAAAAAGTGCTGTCCAGAGTACTGAACCAAAAAAGAAGCTTCTTTTATGCCTTCTTTTTCAAATAAAGATAGCAAGTGAACAAAGAAAAATTGATAATAGGAGTAAATTAGAAAGTTGCTTAAAATTGCATGCTCTATCTGAATCAAGAAAGAAAAAAATTGGGTTCAGTGTCCCTTTAAACAAGTACCTAATCAAAAACGCACACCTATGCTCTCTTACATTGCGGGCTAAATTTTTCATGGAAAGTAATAAAACGGGACGTATGTAAGCCAGATCTCTCAAAAGGAAAAGGTTCAAGACCTTTATAAAAAAATATAAGAGACACCTCAGGATGAACCCTCTCAGATAGCACATCAATTGTTAATAATTTTGCCAATTATTACACCTCCCTTTACAACCTACAATCCTCAGACCCCAACACTAAGACACGCCTCATCAACAACTACTTAGCCCAGATCCACCTACTGTCCCTAACAGCGGACTACTTCTACGCTCTAGACCAACCTTTTTATATACAAGAAATTCTAGCTGTCATCAAGGCAAGATTCTAGCCACACGTCTAAACAAGGTCCTGTCCAACTTAATTCACACAGATCAGGTCGGCTTCATCCCGGGCAGAAAGCAGGGCCAGATTGGGGTGCCGGGATACTGGGACAAATCCTGGTGGGCCGGGCCGTCAGGCCAGTGGTGGTCCGGCAGCTTCAGGGTATGGAGAGTAGCAGAGCAGGTATGGGAGCGGAGCGGCCGCATTGCTTTTTGAGCAGACACTCAGAGAGGCAGACTCAATTCAAGCAGCTGCCCCCTCCAATGGCAATGATTGGCACATAGCAGTCATAACAAGTCATTTTAAATTTGCAGATGTGCCAATCATTGCTAATTTTATCACTTCTGGATACTCACTGGAGGAGGGAATATAGGGGGGCGGGGCGAACATAACATCGCCAAACACACACGCGACATGGTCAGAACTCCAGGAGCTCTTTTGATACAACAGCCCACCTTATGGTAAGAGCCTTGGGAGGGAGGAGGGCCCCGGCCTCAAGTGCCAATGAGTTGCTGCTGAATCATGTGTTCCCATTGTCCCTGTCCCACAGCTTCCCCCAATCCATTTTTAATGCCGAAAAAGCTTTTCCCATACATTTGTGGATGTATTACACCCTTATACCTTGCATTGTGACAATGTGACATTGGAATTCATATCCATCAATAAAAAGTATTTCAGCAACTTTGCACATGGCTTTTGGGTGATTCACCTGCCTTGAAAATGCATTTTGGCTAGTTTTAAGCACAATTTATTGTCTGTTTGCACGGTTTTTGTAAGGTTAAAGTGTTTTGCATTCTGGCATTTGTTCATTTCCGGAACAAAACGAATTAATGATTTTTTTTTTTGCATTTAGATTTTATTGTTACCAGTTACACTACTGCATATGGCAACACCTCTAATAGACTGAAATAGCGTAAAAAAAGAATGTTTTCACATAGAAAGTTTGATGGGTAGGAATTATAGTACTATAATTAATATCTCCTAGCTTAAAACAGATCAATTTAAAAGGGACATGAAGCCCACAATACTATTGATTTACTACTGTGAATCATGCCCGCCTCTTGTGCATTTAACATTGCACAAGCATTGGATCAGCAATGCTTGTGCAATGCTGCCCTCTGCTCACTGGCAGCCGCTAGCAAGGGGTGTCAATTATCCAGATCAGATGGAGCCCATAGAATACAATTTTAAAAAACGGTTCCAATTTGCTTCTGTTATCAAATTACATTCTTCTCGTATTCTTTGTTAAAGTGCATATCTAGGTAGGCAAAGGGCACACACACTGCCTAGAAAGCTACAATTTAAAGGTGTGCTTAATGGATGCAAATGGGTTGTAGGGTGCCTATATAACATCAATCTGGCATTTTTATTTAATGCAAAGTAATTTAATTCTGAAGAAAATTTTGGGGAAGGAGTATCCAAGTAATCCCCTTTGAGAAAAATGGGGCATGTGTACTCTACCGACTTAAAGAAAAATAGGGCTGGTCTTCATATTTCTCCAGGGCTGCTTTTTATTAACAGTCCGGCCCTGGCAGAGAGGCTAAAGATAACTCTATCCGTGTACTCCAAAAGCTTTATTCAGCCACCGTCCATAATTTCCTGGTAATCTTGCTCTCAACTGATGCCGAAAAAGCTTTTGACAGGTTTGACTGGGAATTTATGTGGTTGGCCCTGTCGAAATTTGGCTTCTCATCCACATTAGTTAACAGAATCAAAGCCCTCTACTCCAATCCTTCGGCATCAGTACGAGCAAATTACATTTCTTCCCACAAATTTTGTATAAGAAACGGTACCCGTCAGGGCTGCCCCTTATCTGGTTGCCCTCACAATCAAGACACTCGCTACACATATCAGAAATAATCCAAACATCGAAGGTATAGAATTCGGTCCTATTAACCAAAAATGCTTACTATACACGGATGATATTTTCACCATATGATCCCCACTCACCTCTATACCTCCCCTCCTGAATGAATTCGAGACTTACAAAAAAGTATCAAATTTTTCCATAAACATGAACAAACCAGTCATACTTTCCATCAACCTGCTCGAAGTCACCTATTTAACTCACAACACTAATTTCTCCTTATATACAACCCTATGTTATCTAGACATCAACATCACCCCTAGTATGCAGATCTCTTCGAACATAACTATCTCCCTCTTAAAATTGAAACCCGTAAGCTCCTTGCACAGACAGAATCACCTCTCCTAGCTAGGCAGAGCGAATGCTGTGAAAATGACTATATCTGTTCCAAGTTCTCCCCCTCGATCTACCAATCAACTATCTAACAACACAACAAAAAATAATACAATACTTCTTAAGATCCTATCAGAGGCCAAGATTATCTAAAAAGACGCTGTACCTTAACAAGGAGGCTGGCGGACTTGCAGTCCCCAACCTAATCAATTACTTTAGAGCCACACACCTAGCATGTATTGTAGCCTGGAATCACTCCCAACCTTCCAAACCTTGGGTCCAGTTAGAAGCCTTCCTCATTACCACACCCAACATTGGCGAGATATGCTGGATTTTCAAGAGACATCGCCCACATCTATGTGAGTCCAATTACTACATAGCATCTACTCTTAGGGGTTTATTTCTGAAGCAGCGGATGCTGCCTCAGACCCACTCCGCTTCAGTTCCGAATGAAGCGGAAGTTAAGAAGCAGCTTAAGAAGACCACTGCTCCTTAACTTGTCCGCCACCTCTGAGGTGGCGGACAGCAATCCGCCCAATTGAATACGATCGGGCTGATTGTCACCCCCTGCTAGCGGATGATTGGCCGTAAATCTGCAGGGGGTGGTATTGCACCAGCAGTTCACAAGAATTGCTGGTGCAATGATAAATGCTGAAAGCGTATGCTGTTGGTATTTATCGATGTGCGGTGGACATGATCCGCTATATCGGATCATGTCCGTCTGCACATTAATAAATGGACCCCTTAGAGTATGGGACAAGTCTATTCAACTCTATAGAAAATTGTCAAGCCCAATCTCTCCTCTAACTCCACTATTGAACAACCCAGTACTTTTACAACCACCACGCCACGCTCTCCAATCCAACCCTCACAAACCAAATCTCACAAAACTCCTTACACCATTTGAAATCCTCAAAAGGTCCTTCTCAGACACTCAGACCCTCATACATAGCTAAATGGGAAAAGGAAGTACTATTTAGATGGTATCTCTCTCCGCAAAAACTTCACAGCATTTTCCCAAGCGCCTCCCCGACAATTGGTTCACTTTCCCATATCTTCTGGTACTGTCCCCAACTTAAACCTTACTGGGAAACTATTAACACACACATGAACTCCATCCTAGGAATCACTATTGACCTAACAATGATTACTCCAATGCATGATCAACTGTGCCAAACGTTTGATTCCCAGATCTTGGAAGAAATCATCAGTCCCCACACCGCAAATGTGGCTAAAGGAAGTCGACTATGTCCTATCATTAGAGAAAATCCACTATTGTTACCAGGGAAAGTCAAACTTTATCCTGGACATTATTTTCATATGGGAACATAAAACAATAAACTAAGCTAGTTTTACCTGACCTCTCTAAACGGGCTCCATTAACGAATACCCATATTACATTGCATCTTTACAGTAGACCTGCCTTCACCTCTTATTACCCCCCTTTCCAATCCCTACTTGTCAACACCTTCTACTCTCCCTCCTCTTTCTTCCCCCTCCCCCCCTCCAGTCCATCAACTCCCACAAAGGCCTCCAAATAATATTATTGTCTATGTTGGCTTCCTCATTAATATAGGGGTTACGTATGCTGTACTAAGCTCCTAAAAATCATATTACAACATTTTGTATTACATTACAATGCTTACTTTTTCTGAAATGGACACCAACTACCTCAGTTCAGAGATGCAAGATCGATATGTGGAAACTGGACTTTTCCCAAAGGCCTTTGTAACTCCCAGTTGTTTATCCTTTATAAATGTTTATTGATGTTTTCAATATGTTATTTGAAAAAATGTAATAAAAACCTTTAAATATATAAAAATAAGTAAATTAGAAAGTTGTTTAAACTTTCATGATTTAGATAGGGCATGTAATTTTAATTTGGACTTAACTATCACTTTAAGCGGAATTAGACTGTGGTAAGATTTTATTATAGCTTCCTGAGGATGTAGATATAATATCAATGTGGGATTTTATAGCTAAAACGTTTATGTGGCTAGGGATGTGTTTAGTGTTACTGTGACAAATGGTAGTGTGGAAAATCTCCAAAATATTGTAATAACACTGGTACCTATATACTGTGGGTATCAATGTGTATAGAGGCAGAGCACAATTGTCATTATGAATAGCTGGGAGTTACGCAAAAATTAAGTGAAGTACAAACAGGGTTATAATCACTAAAATAGCAGGAAATTGTAATAGAGCTACAAAAGTTGAACCATAGTGAAAACAGCTGTCACAGATTTTAAAATTGCATACTTTTTGTGACATATAGCCTATAATTGGAAGAGATATTTTAGATTAAAATGATGGTAAATGCTAGCCTCTATAAAAACAGATTCAGAATATTAGCTATAATTTAGATAGTTTAATTGATCAGTTGTAATGACGACGCGCTATAACTTACTTTTTAATATAGATATAAAATTAAAATTCCCAGTACTCCACCACCCATTTCAAAAGTCAAAATTCCTGTGAGCTAACAAGTTTAAATTTTATTACAAGACCAGAGACTCATATGTTGCATAAATTTCTTTATACTACTCAATGCAGCATTTAAAAGTAATGGTACAGACGTAAATGAATCCAACATTAAAACAATAAAGATAACACAGAATTAACATAAGTAACCAATGAAATGGATACTTTGGAAAACACAGAAAAAATGGACCAATAAGATGAGTCATAGCTTCCATAAACTGTCCAATACGTTCCCCAACTTCCTCTTTCTTTTGCTGCTCGCTGCAGACAACTCATACAGAGAGTGCAGAATTATTAGGCAAGTTGTATTTTTGAGGATTAATTTTATTATTGAACAACAACCATGTTCTCAATGAACCCAAAAAACTCATTAATATCAAAGCTGAATATTTTTGGAAGTAGTTTTTAGTTTGTTTTTAGTTTTAGCTATTTTAGGGGGATATCTGTGTGTGCAGGTGACTATTACTGTGCATAATTATTAGGCAACTTAACAAAAAACAAATATATACCCATTTCAATTATTTATTTTTACCAGTGAAACCAATATAACATCTCAACATTCACAAATATACATTTCTGACATTCAAAAACAAATCAGTGACCAATATAGCCACCTTTCTTTGCAAGGACACTCAAAAGCCTGCCATCCATGGATTCTGTCAGTGTTTTGATCTGTTCACCATCAACATTGCGTGCAGCAGCAACCACAGCCTCCCAGACACTGTTCAGAGAGGTGTACTGTTTTCCCTCCTTGTAAATCTCACATTTGATGATGGACCACAGGTTCTCAATGGGGTTCAGATCAGGTGAACAAGGAGGCCATGTCATTAGATTTTCTTCTTTTATACCCTTTCTTGCCAGCCACGCTGTGGAGTACTTGGACGCGTGTGATGGAGCATTGTCCTGCATGAAAATCATGTTTTTCTTGAAGGATGCAGACTTCTTCCTGTACCACTGCTTGAAGAAGGTGTCTTCCAGAAACTGGCAGTAGGACTGGGAGTTGAGCTTGACTACATCCTCAACCCGAAAAGGCCCCACAAGCTCATCTTTGATGATACCAGCCCAAACCAGTACTCCACCTCCACCTTGCTGGCGTCTGAGTCAGACTGGAGCTCTCTGCCCTTTACCAATCCAGCCACGGGCCCATCCATCTGGCCCATCAAGACTCTCTCATTTCATCAGTCCATAAAACCTTAGAAAAATCAGTCTTGAGATATTTCTTGGCCCAGTCTTGACGTTTCAGCTTGTGTGTCTTGTTCAGTGGTGGTCGTCTTTCCGCCTTTCTTACCTTGGCCATGTCTCTGAGTATTGCACACCTTGTGCTTTTGGGCACTCCAGTGATGTTGCAGCTCTGAAATATGGCCAAACTGGTGGCAAGTGGCATCTTGGCAGCTGCACGCTTGACTTTTCTCAGTTCATGGGCAGTTATTTTGCGCCTTGGTTTTTCCACACGCTTCTTGCGACCCTGTTGACTATTTTGAATGAAACGCTTGATTGTTCGATGATCACGCTTCAGAAGCTTTGCAATTTTAAGAGTGCTGCATCCCTCTGCAAGATATCTCACTATTTTTTACTTTTCTGAGCCTGTCGAGTCCTTCTTTTGACCCATTTTGCCAAAGGAAAGGAAGTTGCCTAATAATTATGCACACCTGATATAGGGTGTTGATGTCATTAGACCACACCCCTTCTCATTACAGAGATGCACATCACCTAATATGCTTAATTGGTAGTAGGCTTTCGAGCCTATACAGCTTGGAGTAAGACAACATGCATAAAGAGGATGATGTGGTCAAAATACTCATTTGCCTAATAATTCTGCACTCCCTGTATTTATTGCTGTTTTAATGTGTTTATATTTATATCACATCACAATATATATTTTTTCCTCTATAACATTGATTTGTTTTGTCCCCTCTTTTACCCCTTTTTCTCTATTCCAGTTTCATTTCCAGTTTTTATTTTTATGCATATTTTCTTTCTAATTTTTTTCATATTTTCCTTGTTTTATGTTTTCTCTTTCTACCGCCACACTACCGTTTATTTTCTGGAGTTTTTTCTTCTATTAATTAGCGTTTTTTCATTCCTACTTTTACCTGGTGTCTTTGATAGTTTGGTTCCGTCTCGCGCGGCCGTCCGCGATTTTGTGACATCGCCATTTTATTTTCTTTCCTGCCTCCTTTTCCCGCCGTCTGACATTGCATTATATCCATCCTCTCACATCGTTTGTTGGTTTCTGCATAACAAGTTACGGTTTCAGATATTTTAGCTTCTTTCCTTCACCTAAAAAATTAAATTTACTTCATTATAACCACTAGGTGGAGGCAAAACTTTACTTTTGTTTATTTCTTGCACACTTTGCTTATTCAGTCGGAAGAAAAAATGTATTTACTGTCATTTTGAATAACTGTTTCTCAAGGGTCTTTTACTGAAGTTCTTACTTTATTCATTTTTTAATACCAGTCATATTATTACCAGACAATTTTATTGTTAATATATAATTATTAATATATTTTTATTTTTTAACATGTCTCAAGTCCCTGAGTCTAATGAACCTTTAACTGCACAGTCTGTGCAAATAATGATTGACAATTCTATGGGTAAAATGATGACTCGTATGTCAAACCTTTTGTCTCAGCAGCCTAACCCTATATCTATTTTCTTCTATAAGATACGATGAGTCCACGGATTCATCCTTTACTTGTGGAATATTATCCTCCTGCTAACAGGAAGTGGCAAAGAGCACCACAGCAGAGCTGTCTATATAGCTCCTCCCTTGACTCCACCCCCAGTCATTCTCTTTGCCTACTGTAAGTAATAGGAAGGGTAAAGTGAAAGAGGTGATAAAATGTTAGTTTATATTTTCTTCAAGCAAGACTTTTTTTATTTTAAATGGTACCAGTCTCCCAGGCAGCAGATGGATGAAGACTTCTGCCTGGAGACTTATGATCTTAGCAGTTGTTACTAAGATCCAGAGTAGTTCCCACAGAATGGCTGAGGAGTACTTAAAGGGACAGTTTACTCAAAAATTTTCTCCCCTTTAATTTGTTCCCAATGATCCACTTTACCTAACAACAACTAGACAAACTAGTTGTAACTGAGAGTACAACAAAGTTATAAAGAGAGAGTAAATCCACTAGTGTCTAATAACACTGTCACATCTACTGATATCATAAGGTTTTCCAAAAAAATAGTATTGAAAAATTAGTTCCCATTCATTCATACATTATAGTTTATTAGGCTAAGGAACTGAAACTGACAGTGTTATTAGACACTAGTGGATTTACTCTCTCTTTATAACTTTGTTGTACTCTCAGTTACAACTAGTTTGTCTAGTTGTTGTTAGGTTTCTTAGTGAGTAATCCACTCCAGGTTTTGCTTCTTTGCAGAATCAATAATTCCAATATCTGAATATTATATGTAAAACGTTAATTCGGGTAAAACCTGGCAATATTTCCATAAATCTACTCCCCCCAACCCCTTATCTCTAAATAAGGATCCACTTTACCTGCTGGAGTGTATTAAATTGTTTACAAGTAGCTCCTTTACCCTTATATTGGTATTTGAAATTGTTAATTTAGCATGTGGTATCCCCACCTATTCTGAAAGTTTGTGGCCGCGCGTACCAGCTATAGATAAGCTTTGTAAGCACAGCCAGCAGAAGAAATTACACTCCCAGTCGGATATAGCAGAGATAAGGTAATACAATGTTGATTTTCCATTGTTCTCTCAAAGTACTGGTGATTGTTTTAAGGACAGATATAAGATAAAGAAGCAGGTATATGTGCACAATGTGATACAGTAATGAGATCTGATTATACCTACAAGCTCAACCCATTTTATTAGGTTGTGGCTTCAAAACACAAAATCAGAGCTTTAATATACACAAATAAGCCTTAAAAAGCTAATTTATATTCATTTTTTACTCTGCAGTTGGTAAAAAAAGCAATTGTAAACACATTAAGGGAAAAACTATTTTACAGTATACTGTCCCTTTAAGAAACTTCAGTGTGAGGAACGTTTTTCATGCTACAAGCATTGAGGTATGTTCAGTCATTTTTTTTTTCTGGAGAGACTGTGTTATTTCAGAATTGGCTAACAGTATCCCCATGAAGGAAAGGGTAAGTAGTAATCCTAATGTATAGAGAGGGGTATTACTGGACCTGTATATTGGGCTATAAAAAATGGTTGACACTGATGATATGATGTTTGTGGGCAAACGTTTCATGTTGGGAGTTACAGATAACGTTTTTTATGGCAAACGTTTTTTACTTTATTTAAGCATGGAGGGTACACATGGCTTCACTTAATGGGTATATGAACCCACATGGCTAGTTTTTAGACCGCTCTGGTGCGGTTATTTTAGGCTGTGAGACATCGAGTGAGATGGGCGGGGCCTATTTCTTTCATGTAATTAGCAAGAGTCCATGAGCTAGTGACGTATGGGATATACATTCCTACCAGGAGGGGCAAAGTTTCCCAAACCTCAAAATGCCTATAAATACACCCCTCACCACACCCACAAATCAGTTTTTACAAACTTTGCCTCCCTTGGAGCTGGTGAAGTAAGTTTGTGCTAGATTCTACGTTGATATGCGCTTCGCAGCAGGCTGGAGCACGGTTTTCCTCTCAGTGTGCAGTGAATGTCAGAGGGATGTGAAGAGAGTATTGCCTATTTGAATTCAATGATCTCCTTCTACGGGGTCTATTTCATAGGTTCTCTGTTATCGGTCGTAGAGATTCATCTCTTACCTCCCTTTTCAGATCGACGATATTCTCTTATATACCATTACCTCTACTGATTCTCGTTTCAGTACTGGTTTGGCTTTCTACTATATGTAGATGAGTGTCCTGGGGTAAGTAAGTCTTATTTTTTGTGACACTCTAAGCTATGGTTGGGCACTTTTATATAAAGTTCTAAATATATGTGTTTAAACATTTATTTGCCTTGATTCAGGATGTTCAATATTCCTTATTTCAGACAGTCAGTTTCATTATTTGGGATAATGCATATAAATTATCAATTTTTTCTTACCTTAAAAATTTGACTTTTTTTCCTGTGGGCTGTTAGGCTCGCGGGGGCTGAAAATGCTTCATTTTATTGTGTCATTTTTGGCGCAGACTTTTTTGGCGCAAATTTTTTCTTTGTCATTTCCGGCGTCATACGTGTCGCCGGAAGTTGCGTCATGTTTTTGAAGTTTTTGCGCCAAATATGTCGGCGTCACCGGATGCGGCGTCATTTGATGCCAAAAAGCATTTAGGCGCCAAATAATGTGGGCGTCTTTTTTGGCGCTAACATTATTTCAGTCTAGTTGTTTATTGCTTCTGGTTGCTAGAAGCTTGTTCATTGGCATTTTTTCCCATTCCTGAAACTGTCATTTAAGGAATTTGATCAATTTTGCTTTATATGTTGTTTTTTCTATTACATATTGCAAGATGTCTCAGATTGACCCTGAATCAGAAGCTACTTCTGGGAAATCGCTGCCTGATGCTGGATCTACCAAAGTTAAGTGTATTTGCTGTAAACTTGTGGTAACTGTTCCTCCGGCTGCTGTTTGTGATGAATGTCATGATAAACTTGCTAATGCAGATAACATTTCCTTTAGTAATGTTCCATTACCTGTTGCTGTTCCATCAACATCTAATACTCAGGGTGTTCCTGTTAATATAAGAGATTTTGTGTCTAAATCTATTAAGAAGGCTATGTCTGTTATTCCTCCTTCCAGTAAACGTAAGGTCTTTTAAAACTTCTCATTTTCCAGATGAGCTTTTAAATGAACATCATCATTCTGATTCTGTTTCTGATGATGATTTCTCTGGTTCAGATGATTCTGTTTCAGAGATTGACACTGATAAATCTTCATATTTATTTAAAATGGAATTTATTCGTTCCTTACTTAAAGAAGTCTTAATTGCATTAGAAATAGAGGATTCTGGTCCTCTTGTTACTAAATCTAAACGTTTAAACACGGTTTTTAAATCTCCTGAAGTTATTCCGGAGGTTTTTCCCGTCCCTGATGCTATTTCTGAAGTAATTTCCAGGGAATGGAATAATCTGGGTAATTCATTTACTCCTTCTAAACGGTTTAAAAAATTATATCCTGTGCCATCTGACAGATTAGAGTTTTGGGACAAAATCCCTAAGGTTGATGGGGCTATCTCTACTCTTGCTAAACGTACTACTATTCCTACGGCAGATAGTACTTCCTTTAAGGATCTTTTAGATAGGAAAATCGAATCCTTTCTAAGAAAAGCATATTTATGTTCAGGTAATCTTCTTAGACCTGCTATATCTTTGACGGATGTTGCTGCAGCTTCAACTTTCTGGTTGGAGGCTTTAGCACAAGTAACAGATCATAATTCTCATAGCATTGTTAATCTTCTTCAACATGCTAACAACTTTATTTGTGATGCCATCTTTGACATTATTAGGGTTGATGTCAGGTATATGTCTTTAGCTAGAAGAGCTTTATGGCTTAAAACTTGGAATGCAGATATTTCTTCTAAGTCAACTTTGCTTTCCCTTTCTTTCCAAGGTAATAAATTGTTTGGTTCACAGTTGGATTCTATTATTTCAACTGTTACTGGTGGGAAAGGAACTTTTTTACCACAGGATAAAAAATCTAAAGGTAAATATAGGGCTGCTAATCGTTTTCGTTCCTTTCATCACAATAAGGAACAAAAGCCTGATCCTTCCCCTACAGGAACAGTATCAGTTTGGAAACCATCTCCTGTCTGGAATAAATCCAAGCCTTTTAGAAAGCAAAAGCCAGCTCCCAAGTCCACATGAAGGTGCGGCCCTCATTCCAGCCCAGCTGGTAGGGGGCAGATTACGATTTTTCAAAGAAATTTGGATCAATTCGAGTCTTTGGATTCAGAACATTGTTTCACAAGGGTATAGAATAGGTTTCAAGATAAGGCCCCCTGCAAGAAGATTTTTTCTTTCTCGCGTTCCTTTAAATCCAGTGAAGGCTCAAGAGTTTCTGAAATGTGTTTCAGATCTAGAGTTGGCTGGAGTAATTATGCCAGTTCCAGTTTTGGAACAGGGTCTGGGGTTTTACTCAAATCTATTTATTGTACCAAAGAAGGAGAATTCCTTCAGACCAGTTCTGGATCTAAAAATATTGAATCATTATGTAAGAATACCAACATTCAAAATGGTAACTATAAGGACTATTCTGCCTTTTGTTCAGCAAGGGCATTATATGTCCACAATAGATTTACAGGATGCATATCTGCATATTCCGATTCATCCAGATCACTATCAGTTTCTGAGATTCTCTTTTCTAGACAAGCATTACCAGTTTGTGGCTCTGCCGTTTGGCCTAGCAACAGCTCCAAGGATTTTTACAAAGGTTCTCGGTGCCCTACTATCTGTAATCAGAGAACAGGGTATTGTGGTATTTCCTTATTTGGACGATATCTTGGTACTTGCTCAGTCTTCACATTTAGCAAAATCTCATACGAATCGACTTGTGTCGTTTCTTCAAGAACATGGTTGGAGGATCAATTTACTAAAGAGTTTGTTGATTCCTCAGACAAGGGTAACCTTTTTAGGTTTCCAGATAGATTCAGTGTCCATGACTCTGTCATTGACAGACAAGAGACGTCTGAAATTGGTTTCAGCTTGTCGAAACCTTCAGTCTCAATCATTCCCTTCGGTAGCCTTATACATGGAAATTCTAGGTCTTATGACTGCTTCATCAGACGCAATCCCCTTTGCTCATTTTCACATGCGACCTCTTCAGCTCTGTATGCTGAACCAGTGGTGCAGGGATTATACAAAGATATCTCAATTAATATCTTTAAAACCGAACGTACGACACTCTCTGACGTGGTGGACAGACCACCATCGTTTAGTTCAGGGGGCTTCTTTTGTTCTTCCGATCTGGACTGTGATCTCAACAGATGCAAGTCTGACAGGTTGGGGAGCTGTATGGGGGTCTCTGACAGCACAGGGGGTTTGGGAATCTCAGGAGGCGAGATTACCAATCAACATTTTGGAACTCCGTGCGATTTTCAGGGCTCTTCAGTCGTGGCCTCTTCTAAAGAGAGAGTCGTTCATTTGTTTTCAGACGGACAATGTCACAACCGTGGCATATGTCAATCATCAAGGGGGGACTCACAGTCCTCTGGCCATGAAAGAAGTATCTCGGATACTTGCTTGGGCGGAATCCAGCTCCTGTCTAATTTCTGCGGTTCACATCCCAGGTATAGACAATTGGGAAGCGGATTATCTCAGTCGCCAGACATTACATCCGGGCGAATGGTCTCTTCACCCAGAGGTGTTTCTTCAGATTGTTCAAATCTGGGGTCTTCCAGAAATAGATCTGATGGCTTCTCCTCTAAACAAGAAACTTGCCAGGTATCTGTCCAGATCCAGGGATCCTCAGGCGGAGGAAGTGGATGCGTTGTCACTTCCTTGGAAGTATCATCCTGCCTATATTTTTCCACCTCTAGTTCTTCTTCCAAGAGTGATTTCCAAGATTCTAAAGGAGCGTTCGTTTGTTCTGCTGGTGGCTCCAGCATGGCCTCACAGGTTTTGGTATGCGGATCTTGTTCGGATGGCTTCTTGCCAATCGTGGACTCTTCCGTTAAGACCATACCTTCTATCGCAAGGTCCTTTTTTCCATCAGGATCTCAAATCCTTAAATTTGAAGGTATGGAGATTGAACGCTTGATTCTCAGTCATAGAGGTTTCTCTGACTCTGTAATTAATACTATGTTACAGGCTCGCAAAGCTGTATCTAGGAAGATATATTATCGAGTCTGGAAGATTTACATTTCTTGGTGCTCTTCTCATCATTTTTCCTGGCATTCTTTTAGAATTCCTAGAATATTACAATTTCTTCAGGATGGTCTGGATAAAGGTTTGTCTGCAAGCTCTTTAAAAGGACACATTTCTGCTCTTTCTGTGTTGTTTCACAGAAAGATTGCTAATCTTCCTGATATTCATTGTTTTGTTCAGGCTTTGGTTCGTATCAAACCTGTTATTAAGTCTATCTCTCCTCCTTGGAGTTTGAATTTGGTTCTGAGGGCTTTACAAGCTCCTCCGTTTGAACCTATGCATTCTCTGGACATTAAATTACTTTCTTGGAAAGTCTTGTTCCTTTTGGCCATCTCTTCTGCTAGAAGAGTTTCAGAGTTATCTGCTCTTTCTTGTGAATCTCCTTTTCTGATTTTTCATCAGGATAAGGCGGTGTTGCGAACTTCATTTAAATTTTTACCTAAAGTTGTGAACTCTAACAACATTAGTAGAGAAATTGTGGTTCCTTCATTGTGTCCTAATCCTAAGAATTCTAAGGAAAGATCGTTGCATTCTTTGGATGTAGTTAGAGCTTTGAAATATTATGTTGAAGCTACTAAGGATTTCCGAAAGACTTCTAGTCTATTTGTTATCTTTTCCGGTTCTAGGAAAGGTCAGAAGGCTTCTGCCATTTCTTTGGCATCTTGGTTAAAATCTTTGATTCATCATGCTTATGTCGAGTCGGGTAAAACTCCGCCTCAAAGGATTACAGCTCATTCTACTAGGTCAGTTTCTACTTTAGGAATGAAGCTTCGGTTGATCAGATTTGCAAAGCAGCCACTTGGTCTTCTTTGCATACTTTTACTAAATTCTACCATTTTGATGTGTTTTCTTCTTCTGAAGCAGTTTTTGGTAGAAAAGTACTTCAGGCAGCTGTTTCAGGTTAATTCTTCTGCTTATAATTTCAGTTTTTTTCATTATAAAGATTAAAACTTTATTTTGGGGTGTGGATTATTTTTTCAGCGGAATTGGCTGTCTTTATTTTATCCCTCCCTCTCTAGTGACTCTTGCGTGGAAGCTCCACATCTTGGGTATTTATATCCCATACGTGTTATGTCTCAGTTAAGATTCAAAAGTATTTTCCTTTAATAAAGGTTTGTTGCTCTTTTTTGTACTAAGCAAGTAATTACAACTTAAAATTACCTGAATAGACAATGTGAGTCATTTATATGAAATCTTAAACTGGAGTGAAATGACTTGGTTAAATTGGAGTTAGAAACTCTTGTAAAAGTTAAGCAATGAATTCGCTCAGTTCTGAGTCTTAATACCAATCTTGAGTTAAAGTAGTATCCTTCTATCTTCACGCACACACACTCAATCACACTAAAATATGTACAGTTATCATTCATACAGACTTGCACTGAAACCCAGAAATAGTTAACTTGATAGTAGCTTTAAGTGACAAGTATGATAATCCACATTAGCTGAGTTAACCAAAACGACCTTTGAATAATATGCACAGACTGATCCGGTTTAGGCAATTGGAATTTCAGTATAGAATACAAGTACAGTTATGGCAGTCTTATTTCAAGTACATATAGTGAACATTAATGTAGCATACGATACCGGTATCCAAATTGTGAGAGGAGAGATGAGATATGACCGCTGTTTAGGAAACAGCGTGGTGTGTGTGCGGCTTAGTTCCGGGACGCTGAGGCAAGTAGATCCGGCTGAGTATGAATCTGATCCGGAAAGATGGTAGGTGTCAGGAGGAAATAATCCAAGACTTCTGGAAGTTAGAAGTGTAGCCTAGAATACATAAATGACCTGAAAGGAAAAAGTATGAGCAACAAGTAGACGTTGTTTAACTTCAATCTTCAGGCAAGGACTGATTGATAGAGCTTGCCTAATAAAGGGATGATCATGAGATGGGAGGGGATAGCCCTTAAAGGGATATCACAGTTCCCCCCCCGTCAAGGGATCACCCCAGGGGATCCCAAATGAGGTTTCCAGGGATATCTGAGATTAAATTTTTTAATCAGTCGGGGAGCATGAATATCCGAAAAAAGTTGCCAAGAATTATCCTCAGGACCATAACCCTTCCATTTCACAAGAAATTCCAGTTTACCCCGACGTATTCTGGAATCAAGAATAGAGTGAACCTCAAATTCTTCCTGGTCGTCAACTAGAATAGGAGGTGGTGCGGGTTGACCCGTGTTGATGGAATCAATGTTGTATGGCTTGAGAAGTGATACATGGAACGTGGGATGTATTTTGTATGACTCAGGTAGAACCAATCTAACAGCATTGGGGTTAACAATCTTATCAATCTCAAAAGGTCCAAGAAATTGATTGGCCAATTTTTTACAAGGAACTTGTAATTTGAGGTTTTTAACAGATAATAAAACTTTGTCTCCAATTTGATAATCTGGACTCAGTCTATGATGTTGATCATAGTATCTTTTTTTATATGCCTTTGCGTTTGACAGATGAGATTTGAATATATCTAATCTGTCCTTTATATTGGATGTGAATTGTTGAGCACAAGGTGAACTTACTTCAGTTATAGATAGTGTGATGGTATTTGGGTTATATCCGTAAGTGGCATAGAAGGGTGTCATTTTAATAGATGCTGATATTGAATTATTGTATGAGAATTCCGCCATCGGAAGATAATCTTTCCAATCATCTTGTAGATGAGTGATGAAACATCTTAAGTATTGCTCCAATGTTTGGTTTATCCTCTCAGTTAAACCATTGGTCTGTGGGTGAAATGCTGTGGAATATCTAGAATCAACCTTTAAAAGTTTGCATAAAGATTTCCAGAATGATGAGGTGAATTGTGATCCTCTGTCAGTTATAATTGTGGTAGGTAAACCATGTAACTTTACTATAGAGTCTAGGAATGCTGTTGCAGTCGTTAAAGCTGATGGTAACCCCTTTAGTGGTATGAAATGAGCTAAATGTGTCAAATGATCTATCACTACAAGGATTGTTGTGTATTGTTGGGAACTCGGAAGGTCAACAATAAAATCCATAGATATGGTACTCCAAGGTTTATCTGGGATTGGCAGAGGTGTAAGTAATCCTATTGGTCTTTTATGTTCTATTTTATTTCTAGCGCATGTGTCACGAGTTACGTATTCGTAGACTGTATGGTTCATCTTAGGCCACCAGAAATGTCTTCTAGTTAATTCAATTGTCTTTTTGATACCAGGATGTCCGAATAGAGTACCATTATGGGTTTGTTTAAGGATTGAATTCCTGAGGGATTCAGGAATGAATAATTTTGATTTGTGGTAATATAGACCTGTTTTTAGGTCTTCTTTACAAGATGGTGGTTTATTATAGTCACTTTGTTGAACTTCTAAGATTTCTTTTTCTATGGAAGTTAGAACTCCAATTAATTTTTCTTTAGGTATAATAGAAACTAGATTATCTGAAGGTTGTTTTTCGTAAACTCTTGATAAGGCATCAGCCTTAACATTTAAACTTCCTGGTTTGTAACTTATAAGAAAATTGAATCGGTCTAGGAATATAGACCATCGAGCTTGTCTTGAAGTGAGAGTTTTACTCAATTTCAAGTATTCAAGGTTTTTATGATCTGTGTAAATCAGAAATGGAAGACTGGATCCTTCAAGTAAGTGTCTCCATTGTTCCAAAGAACATTTTATTGCAAGTAACTCTTTATCACCTATGCTGTAGTTACTCTCAGCAGACGTCAACATTCTAGAATAAAAAGCTATAGGATGTGTCTCTGTTTTTTCTTTGTTTCTCTGTGAAAGTATTGCTCCTATTCCAGTATTGGAGGCATCTACTTCAAGGATAAATTGAGAGTTGAAGTCAGGTAATGCAAGTACAGGTGCTGAAGTGAAATGTTTCTTTAGTGTATTAAAGGATAACTGTGCTTCTTCTGTCCATTTATATTTCTGTTTTTTACTAGTTAAACATGTTAATGGTTTCACAATCATTGAGAAATTAGCAATAAATTTACGGTAAAAATTTGCAAAACCAATGAATCTTTGTAAAGCTTTTACAGTTGTTGGCACCGGCCACTTTATAATTGCATTTATTTTTTCTGGATCCATTTGTATTTTGTCAGGTTTTATGATATAACCTAAAAATTTGATCTCTTGTACATGAAAAGAACATTTCTCAAGTTTAGCATATAGTTTGTGTTCTTTCAATCTAGTAAGTACCCAACGGACGTGTTTTTCATGTTCTTGAATGTTTTTTGAATAGATCAGAATGTCGTCTAAATATATTATAACACATACGTCTATTAGATCACGGAAAACCTCGTTAATAAAATGTTGAAAAGTAGCGGGTGCATTACTTAGCCCAAATGGCATTACATTATACTGGTATAAACCATAACGTGTCCTGAAAGCTGTCTTCCATTCGTCACCCTGTTTGATGCGTATGAGATTATAAGCTCCTTTCAAATCAAGTTTAGAATATATGGTAGCGCCATGTAAGCGTTCAAGGAGCTCAGGTATAAGCGGAAGTGGGTATCTGTTTTTTATTGTTATGTTATTCAACGCTCTATAATCTATGATGGGACGAATGGTTCCATCTTTGTTTTTTACTAGAAACATACCTGCTGCTGCAGGAGAGGTTGAATGGGAAATGAAACCCTTACGAAGGTTGTCATCTAAATAAGACCTTACAAAAGATAATTCATTTTGAGATAACGGATATATCTTTCCGTGTGGAATTTGACTATTAGGTATCAAATCAATGGGACAGTCAAATTCCCTATGAGGGGGCAGATTTTCTGCCTCTTTCATGTTAAAGACCTCTGCCAAGTCCTGATAAGGCTTGGGTATACCATTCTCCAATACAGATATTGTACAGTGAGGATAACAAGTCTTTAGACAATAAGGCGAATCTAATTTTAGGTCATTAAGTGTCCAGTCTATAGTAGGGTTATGTTTCTGTAACCATGTATACCCAAAAATGAAACTGTGTAAAGAGATAGGAATTAAATCAAATGTGATATATTCAGTATGTCCATCTTTTGTTGTTATGAGTAAGGGTATGGTGTGGTGGGTGATAGGACCATGTTGTGTAAGAGATCCATCTATCAATTTGACAAAAACAGGTTTTGCTTTACACACATATGGGATTTTATTCTTTTTAACAAAGGTACTATCAATATAGTTTCCAGAGGCCCCTGAGTCAATCAAGGCTGTGGCTTGTAAGTTTCTCTGATCCCACTGTAAGGAAAAAAATATAGTCATTTGTGTGTCAGAGATTACATGGCACAATTGAGAATTTTGAGCTTGCTTACCCTTCTTTTGTTTAAGGAGAATGGGACATGTAGCAACTGTATGCTCCTTGTGGGCACAGTAGAGACATAATTTCTCCAATCGTCTCCTGATTTTCTCCTCGGGTGTGAGAGGACCCTTGATGACCCCTATTTCCATAGGTGTACTAGGAGCTGATGATCTTTCAGAAGTTGGAGTATACATGGAGTAACGTTTAGGTATAACGTCATAACCTGATTTTTCTGCTTTTCTTTCACGAAGCCTGCGGTCCAAGGTAGTACTTAATTTAATTAAAGCAAAGAGGGTTTCAGGAACCTCTAACCTAGAGAGTTCATCTTTTAAATTTTCTGAGAGTCCTAAACGAAATTGATTTTTTAAAGAAATTTCGTTCCACTGAGAGTCATTTGACCACATTTGAAATTCGGTAATATATTCCTCGACAGTACGTTTTCCCTGTTTTAAAGAGCGCAGTTTAGTTTCTGCAGTAATCTGGGTGTTGGCATCCTCATATAAGTTTGCCATGGCGAGGAAAAATTCCTGTAATGAATCTAAGATTGGGTTATTAGTTTCAAAAAATCTGTTGGCCCAAGATCTGGGTTCCCCTTGCAGAAATGAAATGGTGGTGCATACTTTAATTCTTTCTGAATGGTAAGTACGTGGGCGTAAAGAGAATAGCAGATGACATGCATTTTTAAAATCTCTAAACTCATTACGTTTGCCTGAGAAGGCTTGAGGGTATTGTATAAATGGTTCAGGGCAATCAGTAGTTTTTGTAGGAATACATTCTTTAACTAAAGATCTTAATGCTACCATTTCTGCTTGAACCTCAGTTAATCCTTTGTTTAAATAATCAAGTTTCTGAAAAACATTGGTTAATTGATTTTTTATTTCCTGGGGATCCATCTTATAATCTGTATACAAGATTTCCCCTAAATTTATTAGGCCTGAAGATTCTGTTATGTCTCAGTTAAGATTCAAAAGTATTTTCCTTTAATAAAGGTTTGTTGCTCTTTTTTGTACTAAGCAAGTAATTACAACTTAAAATTACCTGAATAGACAATGTGAGTCATTTATATGAAATCTTAAACTGGAGTGAAATGACTTGGTTAAATTGGAGTTAGAAACTCTTGTAAAAGTTAAGCAATGAATTCGCTCAGTTCTGAGTCTTAATACCAATCTTGAGTTAAAGTAGTATCCTTCTATCTTCACGCACACACACTCAATCACACTAAAATATGTACAGTTATCATTCATACAGACTTGCACTGAAACCCAGAAATAGTTAACTTGATAGTAGCTTTAAGTGACAAGTATGATAATCCACATTAGCTGAGTTAACCAAAACGACCTTTGAATAATATGCACAGACTGATCCGGTTTAGGCAATTGGAATTTCAGTATAGAATACAAGTACAGTTATGGCAGTCTTATTTCAAGTACATATAGTGAGCATTAATGTAGCATACGATACCGGTATCCAAATTGTGAGAGGAGAGATGAGATATGACCGCTGTTTAGGAAACAGCGTGGTGTGTGTGCGGCTTAGTTCCGGGACGCTGAGGCAAGTAGATCCGGCTGAGTATGAATCTGATCCGGAAAGATGGTAGGTGTCAGGAGGAAATAATCCAAGACTTCTGGAAGTTAGAAGTGTAGCCTAGAATACATAAATGACCTGAAAGGAAAAAGTATGAGCAACAAGTAGAGGTTGTTTAACTTCAATCTTCAGGCAAGGACTGATTGATAGAGCTTGCCTAATAAAGGGATGATCATGAGATGGGAGGGGATAGCCCTTAAAGGGATATCACAATACGTCACTAGCTCATGGACTCTTGCTAATTAAATGAAAGAAAACATAATTTATGTAAGAACTTACCTGATAAATTCATTTCTTTCATATTAGCAAGAGTCCATGAGGCCCACCCCTTTTTTGTGGTGGTTATGATTTTTTTTGTATAAAGCACAATTATTCCAATTCCTTATTTTTTATGCTTTCGCACTTTTTTCTTATCACCCCACTTCTTGGCTATTCGTTAAACCGATTTGTGGGTGTGGTGAGGGGTGTATTTATAGGCATTTTGAGGTTTGGGAAACTTTGCCCCTCCTGGTAGGAATGTATATCCCATACGTCACTAGCTCATGGACTCTTGCTAATATGAAAGAAATTAATTTATCAGGTAAGTTCTTACATAAATTATGTTTTTCGCATCTCAGTTGCGCAGTTGTTTTTCCCAGACAAGCAGCAAGCTCCAACTCCGGTGGGCCTTTCAGAGACAGTTTGGGCCTAATCGAAGGTTTAATCTGATTTTACAGACCCCTGAGGGCAGGTAGGGCCACAGCAGGCCTGTGGCGAGGTGCAGGGGGTGTTTTTGTTTGAAGTTAACGTTTTATAGCATAAAGTAAGGGTTAAGTATTCCTTTCCTTGTGGGGAAAACTTAGCTGACAAGTTGGGAGGCATTTATCATAAAATTGTGATAATTTTATAGTTTTAAAGCAGTTTTGGAAAAATTGTATGCTTTTTTTCTCTTAAAGGCGCAGTACCGTTTTTTCAGATTGTTATTTTTTTCCATAAAATAAAGTGTTTCAAGTCTGTTTGTGGTCATTACTAGCCTGTTTTAACATGTCTGACATTGAGGAAAGTCAATGTTCCATGTGTTTAGAAGCCATTGTAGAACCCCCCACTTAAAATATGTCCCTCATGTACTGAAAGGGCCTTACCTTGCAAAGAACATATTTTAGCTGATAAAGGTATGTCTTAGTATGATTCTCAGTCAGAAGAGAATCAGGTTATGCCATCTACTTCTCCCCAAGTGTCACAACCTTTAATGCCCGCCCAAGCGACGCCAAGTACTTCTAGTGCGTCTAATTCTTTCACCCTGCAAGATATGGCCGCAGTTATGCCTACTACCCTCACAGAGGTATTATCTAAACTGCCTGGTTTGCAGGGTAAGCGCAGTAGGTCCAGTATTAGAGTAAATGCTGAGACCTCTGATGCTTTATTGGCCATCTCCGATGTACCCTCACAGTGTTCTGATTTGGGGGTGGGGGAATTGCTGTCTGAGGGAGAGCTTTCTGATTCTGGAAAGATGTTCCCTCAAATAGACTCAGATATGACGGCCTTTAAGTTTAAGCTTGAACACCTCCGCTTGTTGCTCAGGGAGGTTTTAGCGACTCTGGATGATTGTGACCCTATTATAATTCCACCAGAGAAATTGTGTAAAATGGATAGATATCTAGAGGTCCCTACTTACACTAATCTTTTTCCAGTCCCTAAGAGGATTTCGGACATTGTTACTAAGGAATGGGATAGACCAGGCATTCCGTTCTCTCCTCCTCCTACTTTTAAGAAAATGTTTCCCATATCTGACACCATTCGGGATTCGTGGCAGACGGTCCCTAAGGTGGAGGGAGCTATTTCTACCCTGGCTAAGCGTACAACTATACCTATTGAGGACAGTTGTGCTTTCAAAGATCCTATGGATACAAAATTAGAGGGTCTTCTAAATAAATTGTTTATTCATCAGGGTTTTCTTCTACAGTCTATAGCGTGCATTGTTCCTGTAACTACTGCAGCTGCTTTTTGGTTTGAGGCTCTAGAGGAGTCTCTTAAGGTTGAGACCCCATTAGATGATATTTTGGATAGAATTAAGGCTCTCAAGCTAGCTAATTATTTTATCACAGATGCCACTTTTCAAATGGCTAAATTAGCGGCAAAGTATGCAGGTTTTGCCATTTTAGCGCGTAGAGTGTTATGGCTTAAGTCCTGGTCTGCTGATGTGTCATCAAAATCTAAGCTGTTAGCTATTCCTTTCAAAGGTAAGACCCTATTGGGGCCTGAACTGAAGGAGATCATTTCCGACATTACTGGAGGTAAAGGCCATGCCCTTCCTCAGAACAAGACGAATAAAATGAGGGCCAAACAAAATAATTTTCGTTCCTTTCGAAACTTTAAAGGTGGACCCTCTACTTCCTCCTCTGCCACAAAGCAGGAGGGGAATTTTGCTCAATCCAAGTCAGTCTGGAGACCTAACCAGACCTGGAATAAAGGTAAACAGGCCAAGAAGCCCGCTGCTGCTACCAAGACAGCATGAAGGGGCAGCCCCCGGTCCGGGACCGGATCTAGTAGGGGGCAGACTTTCTCTCTTCACTCAGGCTTGGGCAAGAGACGTTCAGGATTCCTGGGCATTAGAAATCGTGACCCAGGGGTATCGTCTAGAATTCAAAGATTCTCTCCCAAGGGGGAGATTTAATCTTTCACGTTTGTCTGTAAACCAGACAAAAAGAGAGGCGTTCTTACGTTGTGTAAAAGACCTATATACCATGGGTGTAATCTGCCCAGTTCCAAAGGTGGAAGAGGGGCAGGGGTTTTACTCCAATCTGTTCGTGGTTCCCAAGAGGGAACCTTCAGTCCGATTTTAGATCTCAAAACTCTAAACAAAGTCCCATCCTTCAAGATGGAGACCATTTGGACAATTTTACCAATGATCCAGGAAGGTCAATATATGACCACCGTGGATTTGAAGGATGCGTATCTTCACATTACTATCCACAAAGATCATCACCAGTTCCTCAGGTTCGCCTTCCTGGACAAACATTACCAGTTTGTGGCCCTTCCTTTCGGGTTGGCCACAGCTCCCAGAATTTTCACAAAGGTGCTAGGGTCCCTTCTGGCGGTTCTAAGGCTGCGGGGCATAGCAGTGGCGCCCTATCTGGACGATATTTTGATTCAGGCGTCTACTTACCATCTAGCCAAATCTCACATGGACATCGTGTTGGCTTTTCTAAGATCTCACGGGTGGAAGGTGAACATAAAAAAGAGTTCACTTGTTCCTCTAACAAGAGTTCCGTTCCTAGGAACTCTGATAGACTCGGTAGACATGAAGATTTTTTTGACGGATGTAGGAAAATCAAAAATCTTAACCACTTGCCGAGCACTTCATTCCATTCGTCGGCCGACAGTGGCTCAGTGTATGGAGGTAATTGGACTAATGGTAGCAGCAATAGACATAGTTCCGTTTGCTCGCTTGCATCTCAGACCACTGCAACTGTGCATGCTCAGGCAGTGGAATGGGGATTATGTGGATTTATTTCCGCGGATAAATCTGGATCTAGAGACCAGAGACTCTCTTCTTTGGTGGTTGTCACAGGATCATCTGTCCCAGGGATTGTGCTTCTGAAGGCCAGAATGGGTCATAGTGACGACGGACGTCAGCCTTTTGGGCTGGGGCGCAGTCTGGAATTCCCTGAAGTCTCAGGGTGTGTGGACTCAGCAGGAGGCCCTACTTCCAATAAATATACTAGAACTGAGAGCGATATTCATAAGAAGTTCATAAGATTCCAGTCAGACAATATCACGACTGTAGCATATATCATTCATCAAGGGGGAACAAAGTTCTCTAGCAATGATAGAGGTTTCCAAAATAATTCGATGGGCAGAGACTCACTCTTGCCATCTATCGGCAATCTATATCCCAGGAGTGGAGAACTGAGAAGCGGATCAAACAGGAGAAGGCTTCGGTAATCTTGATAGCGCCTGCTTGGCCATGCAGGACTTGGTATGCAGATCTGGTGGAAATGTCATCTCTGCCACCATGGAAACTGCCACTGAGACAGGACCTTCTGATTCAGGGCCCGTTCCAACATCCAAATCTAGTATCTCTGCGGCTGACTGCCTGGATATTGAACGCTTGATTTTATCTAAGCGGGGATTCTCCGAGTCGGTCATTGATACCTTGATTCAGGCTCAAAAGCCTGTCACTAGGAAAATGTATCATAAGATATGGCGTAAATATCTTTATTGGTGCGAATCCAAAGGCTACTCATGGAGTAAGATCAGGATTCCTAGGATTTTGTCCTTTCTCCAAGAAGGATTGGAAAAGGGGTTATCAGCTAGTTCCTTAAAGGGACAGATTTCTGCTTTGTCAATCTTACTACACAAGCGTCTGGCAGATGTCCCAGACGTTCAGTCGTTTTGTCAGGCTTTGATTAGAATTAAGCTTGTGTTTAAACCTGTTGCTCCGCCATGGAGTTTGAATTTAGTTTTAAATGTTCTTCAAGCGGTTCCGTTTGAACCCATGCATTCCATAGATATTAAACTTCTATCTTGGAAAGTTCTGTTTTTAGTAGCTATCTCTTCTGCTCGAAGAGTTTCTGAGCTATCTGCATTACAATGCGACTCGCCTTATCTTGTTTTCCATTCTGATAAGGTGGTTTTGCATACCAAACCTGGATTCCTTCCTAAGGTTGTTACTAATAAGAATATTAATCAGGAAATTGTTGTTCCTTCTCTGTGTCCTAACCCTTCTTCTAAGAAGGAGCGTCTGTTACACAACTTGGACGTGGTTCGTGCTTTGAAGTTTTACTTGCAAGCGACCAAAGATTTCCGTCAAACATCTTCTCTGTTGTCTATTCTGTAAAACGTAGAGGTCAAAAAGCTACGGCTACCTCTCTTTCTTTTTGGCTGAAAAGCATCATCCAGTTGGCATACGAGACTGCTGGACAGCAGCCTCCTGAAAGGATTACAGCTCACTCCACTAGAGCGCTGGCTTCCACATGGGCTTTTAAAAATGATGCTTCTGTTGAACAGATTTGTAAGGCTGCGACTTGGTCTTCGATTCATACCTTTTCCAAATTTTACAAATTTGATACTTTTGCTTCTTCGGAGGCTATTTTTGGGAGAAAAGTTCTTCAAGCAGTGGTGCCTTCTGTTACCACACTGACAGGCATCTGTCTTGTCCCTCCCGTTCATCCGTGTCCTGTAGCTTTGGTATTGTATCCCACAAGTAAAGGAGGAATCTGTGGACTTGTCGTATCTTATAGAAGAAAAGTAATATTATGCTTACCTGATAAATTGATTTCTTCTATGATACGACGAGTCCACGGACCGCCCTGTCATTTTAAGACAGATTATATTTTTTGATTTAAAACTTCAGTCACCTCTGCACCTTTTAGTTTCTCCTTTTTCTTCCTATACCTTCGGTCGAATGACTGGGGGGTGGAGTCAAGGGAGGAGCTATATAGACAGCTCTGCTGTGGTGCTCTTTGCTACTTCCTGTTAGCAGGAGGATAATATCCCACAAGTAGATGAATCCGTGGACTCGTCGTATCATAGAAGAAATCAATTAATCAGGTAAGCATAAATTTACTTTTTTTTAAGAGAAAAAGACCTTGTTCTGTTTCCGTTTTGGCTAGTAAAAAATACTTTCAAAATCTCGTCAGACACTTGCTGACACTTCAATTCCTGGCGTTAAAGGAAGAAAAACATCCGCAAAACCTTCCCCTAATACCAAGGGGTTACAATTGGGATAAAAAATACTGAGATTTTATCTGTTAAAAAACATAAAAAAGTGGTTTTATCCTCTAATTCTAATTTTTCTACTGAAGAATTATCTAATTCTGATTTTTAGGATTTATCTGATAATTTGTCCTCAGGCTTTTTTGATTTCCTTGGCAATCCCAGATTTTGTGCAGATGATCTTCATCACCCCATCATCTGAATGGTGTCCCTCTCTTGATGCGGCCTCTTTTATTGATTTTCAATTAAAGTTTCCTCTCAAAAAAGATGCTCGTAATAAAATGAGAGCAGAATGCCCTTGTCCCCTTCTCCCCAACAACGCTTGTATAACTCCTGAAATTGATCCAAAAATTATAAAAATTTATAGGGTCCCCACTCCTGGTTTCATTACCTCCAATTAAAATCTAGAATAGACGAAGTCCGCAAGCAGAGAACCTCAAACAGCCCTACGCTATTTGAGAAAGTTTGTAGCTCCAACTCTAGAAATAGGGGCACAATTTCTAGCTTATACAAATTTCTTTTCACAAAACAAAAGTCGGAGAAGCTATACTTTATTAAAAAATGGGAAAATGAGATTAACCTTACTAGAGACTCAGGAGAATGGGCCACCATGATCCAAAAGGGCCTGGCTTGCTCAATAAGTGCAAACTTAAAAGAAAACTACATTAAAACAACATATAGGTGGTATAATTATCCAAGTAGATTTAAATATCATCAACTAGATACCAACATAGTAGGCTCAGTACAATGTTACAGAGGTTGCCACTCAGAAGGTACCTATGTTCATATGTGGTGGGAATGCCACGATAGTAAGAGAATATGGGAGTCCACCTCTGAGCTACTTAGTAAGATTTTTGATAGACAAATTACATTAACTATTGAGCAGGCTCTTTTACATTTTCCTATTGAAGGTCTCAATCGACAATCATTAAAATTAGTGGGTATAATATGTACCGCTGTTAGAACAGTGATAGCGAAATTCTGGAAAACCACAGTGCCCTACTACGACATTATAATAAACAAAATTAGATATTATCATCAAATGGAATCCATAGCATCTTCCTTGTTAGACAAAAGACAGGAATTTCTCAAAATATGGGAGGAATGGATAGTTTGGGAAGATTCTATGAGAATGCAAGCGAGGAGGGCGATGGGAGATAGAGTAGGTCAGGAAGGCGGACATGTTAGATAGAACTCCCACGAGTGCTCCATCCACTCTTCTCTTTACCTCTCTTCTTTTTTCCATTCCTTTCTGCTTTAAAAATGGAAAAATGTTCTTTCTATTCTTTTTCTTCTATTATTACTTTAAGAGTTATAGGTGATATAATGGAAGCCTCCCTCTAATTCAACATATATGGTAACTGTAAGATTCATTTATACAATTTCTAAGTTAAAGAGAAATAAGCCATGACATGACTGCCTGCAGTTTGTATTATGGATTAATATTACTCTCTGAACTGCCCTGTAATGCAATGTTTGTTACTATTCATGTATTGGTTTGGAAGGTTTCAATAAAAATATTTTCAAAAAAAAAAAAAATGTATAGGGTCCCCTGGTTATAAGGTTAAGAAAGGCATGGATAGGGCATGGAAAACATGCCAAGACAAACTTTTAGATTATATTGGCCCTATTGCAAAATTATTTGAAATTTCAGAACAGGCTGTTATTGAGAATTCCCCTCTTGACCCCTTTTTGGTTACAGAATGGATTCAAAGAATTATCTCCTTTATAGTAAATACTAACACAGCTATGATTATCGAACGTAGGAAAAATAGACCTTAAAATTTGTGACAATGCCGTAAACGAATTAGATTCTGACTCTAATGGTCTTCTCTTTGGGGACATTTTTCTAAAAGACCTTAATAATTATATTAATACAGTCTCAAATTTAAATAAGGTAAGAACTTATCAAACAGAAACAGATGCGCCACATGGCCCAATATTGTAGGTTCCAAAGAATGGTAGATTTTGCTATATAATTGCACTCATGTGATGGAGCACCTCAATTGGTGCAAATGACACAGTCTGGGATCTATAACAGTCACCCAGCAGACCGACCTCCCGACTTGTTACAGGGTCTGTGTAAGATAGAAAACACTAAAAAGCCTATATGGCCTAGTATTGTATGGCTAGAGTGATTCCACACCAGATAATTATATAAGATTTTAAACTCACATTTGGTGAAGCATCTCCAATGATGCTATAGAGACAAGCTGGGATCAATTCAGTCACCCAACAGACTTAGAACCATGGCATACAGCATACAATAGTCCTCTTGATGGTCTATAGGTCAGTCATATCCTCAGATAATAACCAATTCAAAGGCAGCAAGTGTTTTTAGTAAAAGTTAAAATCACTTTAATAAAATAATGATAAATTGCGACGCGTTTCTCAGTCTCAGACTGTTTCTTCAGGCATAATAAAATAGTTTACAAACACTTGCTATATATTCCTAAACAAACCACTTAACATAATTGGTAACACTTGTTGTGGGAGTGATCTATGACATCATCAGTATCCTAGCTACTGATATGTTTTATCAACAAATGTAACACAGTATTGTATGTTATAAATCAAACAATGCGCATCATAATAGGTTAAATAAAACAATGTACATCATAACTTGCAGTACAAATGTTAATCACAAAATTGGTTTAAACAGCATAAATACATACAAGATTGTAGCAATTCATATCTTTCCCCATATCCAGTGAAATTTATATCATAGATGATCGCTGTCTCTATTCCTATGTAGTATCTAAACTGAGTATGTCCTAAATCTTGATCATCTTTACTCCATTGTTTGTTGGCTTATTTGTTTTTTAGTATCTCATCCTTCCCTGTCAATAGCCCCAATATAAATACAATGTGAGAGTAAATATGCTTTTCTTAGGTATTTGTGTTATATGTTAAGAGTACCACTTTTTGATCTGTTGCTACACAAGATTGTGATTTCATATTGCGGGCGAGTACCCACCCCAAGAGAACTATTAATCAGTTTTATATTTTTATAAAAATGTAGAAGATCACTTACTTTATTTTGTTAAGACCGCCAGCTGAAATTCTAAATGGCGTGTATGCTGCGCTAGTGCGCATGTGTGCGGCGCCAATGCGTATGTTGTTGATGTTGCCAGGGAAACCATAGCCTTATTCAATTACACGTTAAGCGTGTGAGAGCGCTGCTAGTGATAGGTTAGTTTGATCTTATTGGTAGTATTAGCTATTCGCTTAGTCTATCAGGGGCGTAAATACTCACTATTAATCAAGAGCAGTGCCATATTCGCTGCATATCAAAATCTAGCGACCATATCAGTCCCATTGTCAATAATAACCACCATATCATAATGGGATATTAATGCATACCCCCCAACTGTCCCGATTTTCGCGGGACAGTCCCGATTTTAGGGGTCTGTCCCTCTGTCCCGAGTTGCTAGCCATCTGTCCCGATTTGCCCCAGGCATTTAAAAAAAAAAATATATATTTTTTTTTTTTAAATTCTATTGGGCCCATACTCAGAAGCAGCTGGCTTTGCTCTTACAGGGTTAGATACCTGTTATATTCCCTGTGGAAAAGGAATGGTGTGTGGGTTAAGCAGGAGTAAGAAGGCTGTATACACTCTGACCACGGGTAATGGTGACCTCTCTAACCTACCTCTGGTAATGATGATGTCTAACCCCTGGTGATAATAATAGCATGCCTTCAGTTTTATACAATGAGCAGTGGCAGCCGCAGACTGCCAGCTAATGTGCTTGCCAACCCCAGGACCCCATACAATGAATTACAGATACCCATATATGATGTAGTGTGTGTGTATCTGTATGTATAAGTTTATGCTATGTAGTGTGTGTGTATCTGCATGTATAAATGTAAGCTATGTAGTGTGTGTGTGTCTGCATGTATAAATGTAAGCTATGCAGTGTGTGTATGTGTATCTGCATGTATAAGTGTGTATCTGCATGTATAAGTGTATGCTATGTAGTGTGTGTGTGTCTGCATGTATAAGTGTATACTATGTAGTGTCTGTGTATCTGCATGTATAAGTGTATGCTGCATGTATAAGTGTATGCTATGTAGTGTGTGTGTATCTGCATGTGTAAGTTTATGCTATGTAGTTTGTATGTATCTGCATGTATAAGTGTATGCTATGTAGTGTGTGTGTATCTGCATGTGTAAGTGTATGCTATGTAGCGTGCTACTGTGTATTTTTGCTGACTTTAAAGGCCAGAATCTAGAATATTAATGGGGAATGCAGAGAGTAGTTTTAAAGAATTTATTAATAAATGTGCAATTAAGATAAAAATATTTAGCAATGTCTTTGCAAAGGCTAATTAAATACAGCGCTAACATAGTCATACCAGTGTTTTGAGCTTGTGTTTGATTTGCTGCCTAAGTGTATTAAAGTATATGACTTTATTTAGAATTTTATTTTTATTACTTTGGTCTTATGATTTTTTAAGCTCCGCCCACCACATGTCAATTTTTTGCGGGGGGGGGGTGTCCCTCTTTTTAATTTTGAAATGTTGGGAGGTATGTTAATGGCAAACAAATAATAAGAGAGCAGTGCCATTTCGCTGCATACCAAGTCTAACGACCATATCCTTCCCATTGTCAATATAAGCCACCATATCATAGTGAGATATAAATGGCAGACATATAATGATCTAGTAATATGTATAGTGCATATGATTAATTTGGATGTTTATTATCCAAGGTAATACATACTGTATGATGTTGGTACGGCTAAGTGCTGTTCATAATAGATCTAACAATAATTATTATAGAACTAGTAGTATTATGACGCGATAGGTATATATCTATTAGTGTCATTATTCTATAAACTATAGCTATGTGTATTTACTTAAATATCGTATGTGTCTAAGGGGATGTATATCTATTGATGTCAAATATTCTAAACTATGTATGACTAGTGTTTATGTTTTCATAATATTATTAATGATTAAAGTCCTTATAAGGATCTCATACATGTATAGAAAACAGTTGTGCTATAGTGACATTTATAGTGTAAACCATGTAATATTAAAAATAATGTATTATACAAGTCTATATAAATATAATAATAAATCCTAATGTGTCATTTATATACCATGTATATGTGTGTCAAGTGAGTGTATAATCGATAAATAAATAAGTAATAGTCTTAAATGTGGTAAATATGCTCAATTAATTTTTATCTTTGTGATTGGGAGGGTATATCTATATGTATATAGATGTGTGTGTATAAGTGTCAATTTTATGCTAATTGAACTACAAGGTCTGTAATATAACAGACTCATTATTGAGGTGTTATGGTGGGCTTGATAGACATTTACAGATCAAATGCTGCTAGATCTACACACTCATTCAGACCCTCAGGAGCTAGAGTATGTAGCTTGTGAATCCAAAATGTTTCTCTACGACGTAAAGTAAGCATAGGATTGTGACTGTTCCGTGGTACTTGCTCTATAGGTAAGATATGGACCGATTTGGAGCCACCTTTATGTGCATAAGCACAGTGCCTTGATAGGCTATGTTTGAGGAATTTTCTTTTTATGTTATATTTGTGTTCACTCCATCTCTTCTTTATGGTTCGGGAGGTGCGCCCTACATATTGGACCCCACAAGTACAGCTAATTAGATATATTACGTACGTTGATTTTTTTGTATTGTAAAAGGTAAGAACTTCAGTTCATAAGATTTTTTTATCCAAGCAGTTTATCTGATGGGGCCGGGAAAGGCAGAGGTCGCTTTCCTGGCCGCACAAATTATCAATCAAGACCTTAATTCCAATACCAACAACAGTTCCAGCAACACTTCCAACAATCTTTTCAGGATCCTCTACTTCCCAGTTCTTTCTGTCTCATTCCAGACCATGGTTCCAAAGAGGTCAGTGATCCAGGGCAAGATCTCGACCCCCTGCAAGTAAGTTTTCCCTTTCCGTCTTCCCTTCCTTCTTTCCCAGAAAATCTTGGTGGCAGACTCACTCTTTTTGTTCAAAATTGGAGTCTAGTAACCTCAGATCCTTGGAGTCTTCAAACAGTTCAAGGTGTTTTGATGGAATTTTCTTCCCCTCCCATCCAAATTGTAAGACCTCATCCCATTCAATTTTCAAAAGAAGATCAAATTCTGGTTCAGTCAGAAATTTCAACTCTTTTTCAAAAACAAGCCATACAAAACACCAATTTTTCTCAGGATTTTTCCCTTAGCAATCTTTTTCTTGTAAAAAAGAAAAACGGACAATTCCGCCCTGTCATAAATCTAAAGGAGCTAAACGCTTTTGTTTCCCATCATCATTTCAAGATGGAGGGAATTCATCTGTTAAGAGATTGCCTCAGAGAAAACAATTGGGTAATTCGCTTAGATTTTACAGATGCTTATCTGACCATTCCTATTGCTCCGGAGCATCGGAAATTTCTAACTTTTTCCTGGAAAGACCAATTGTGGAGTTTTACTTGTCTTCCTTTTGGCCTTTCTTCAGCTCCTTGGATTTTTACGAAATTATTTAAACCAGTTATGGCTTGGTTAAGGCTCAGAGGAGTCCGTCTAATTATTTATTTAGACGATATTCTGATTATGAACCAGAGTTTCATTCCTCTTCAAAATCAATTATCCCTTACCATTCATCTTCTGGAGAATCTAGGTTTTATAATAAACAAACAGAAATCTGTCCTGCTCCCCTTCACTATCGGTTATTACAACGTCTCAAAATCTGCCATTTACAGAAAGGGTTTTCTTACTCTCATTTAATTCAACTTTCTCCAGAAGCCAAGGAGGAACTCTCCTGGTGGCTTTCTCATATAGAGGCTTGGAACGGGAGAGCTATTTTTGGCAATTCTCCAGATCTTATAATCGAATCCGATGCCAGCAGGTCTGGCTGGGGTGCTCGTTGCGGCCCTTCCATCACAGGATGGAAATGGTCTCTGAAGGAGAAACAATTCCATATAAATTGTTTAGAACTGCTAGCGGGTTCTTTCGCTGTCAAGAGTTTTGTGAGAAATTCTTCTCCAGTTACCATTTTTCTTCGCATGGACATCTCTGCAGTTCGTTATCTAAACCGTTTGGGTGGTACGAAGTCCAGAGATCTGTCCAATATTACCAGAGAGTTCATTCATCTGTGTTTAGACAGGAATATTTCTGTGAAAGCAGAATATAATCCAGGTCTTTCAAACACAGCAGCGGATTGGGGCTCCCGCTTTCTAGTGGATTACAGCAATTGGAGACTCGACAGGGATGTCTTTCTTTCTCTGTCTCACCTCAGAGGTCCCTCCATTCTCGATCTTTTCGCGTCTCGTCTGAATTTCCAAATTCTCCCCTACTTCAGTTGGAGACCGGACCCAGAAGCAGCAGCAATATATGGCTTTTCTCCAACTCTAGCCTCCTCAAGGAGCCTATGCTTTCCCTCCCTTCTCGATGATTTCAAGAACAATTTCTGTAGTTCACAGAGACTAAATTTCCCTTCTCCTAATAACCCCCCTATGGCTGACTCAACCATGGTACCCTGCTCTTCTGGAAATGTCATTCAATCTTCCTATTCTTCTTCCTCATCTTCCACACTTGTTATCCAACCCAGAAGGAGATTTTCACGATCTCATTCTTCAAGACTCCCTTCGTCTCATCGCTTGGTCAATTTCGGGGATTCCTCTCCTCTTGAGGGATTTTCTGAAGGAGCTAAGACTCTCATGCGAGAATCTTGGGCCCCAGGCACCTGAAAATCCTATTTCTCTTGTAAGGTGTATCCAGTCCACGGATTCATCCATTACTTGTGGGATATTCTCCTTCCCAACAGGAAGCTGCAAGAGGATCACCCACAGCAGAGCTGTCTATATAGCTCCTCCCCTAACTGCCACCTCCCAGTCATTCCCTTGCAGCTCTCGACAAGGGAAGTAGCTAGAGAGATGTGGTGCATTAATGTAGTTTATCTTCAATCAAAAGTTTGTTATTTTCAAATGGTACCGGAATTGTACTATTTTAGCCTCAGGCAGAAAGTTGAAGAAGTGTCTGCCTGTGGTCTTTGATGATCTTAGCAGGTTGTAACTAAGATCCATTGCTGTTCTCACACATAACTGAAGAGATGGGTAACTTCAGCTGGGGGAATAGCGTGCAGGGTCTCCTGCTCTGAGGTATGTGCAGTTTTAAATTTTTCTAGAGAAATGATATGCTAGAAAATGCTGACAATACCGGATTTACGTAAGGTAAGCCTGATTACAGTGATTTAATAACGACTGGTATCATGCTTGCTGTAAAGGGTAATATTTTTATTATTTACTCACATTACTGAATAGATATAACCAGGGCCGCCATCAGGGGGTGACAGGGGTGACTCCTGTCAGGGGCCCAATGGGCCAGGGGAGCCCCATGAGGCAAGAACTAAAAAAAAAATTTTTTTTTAATTTTGGCAGCCACCAGTGGGTACTACAGCAGAGTGCTAATTGAGCATGGGAAATGTTATTACAAGGAGTAAAGTATTAGCATTTGAGAGGATTTCTGAGTGTGCACTAAACCACTATGCACAGTGTGAGACAGACTTGTCACTTTGCTTGTACAGTGTGTGCCTGAGTCAGACGGCAGATCACTTTCATTTGCAGAGGAGGTAGGACTTACTTAGCAAATGTTTTTTATTTCTTTGTGCAATTTCGGATTGTAACTTCAGTGTGGCAGTAGTTGTATAGTGGGGCCAGGGGTCCATAAAAAAACATTTTTTTTAGCAGCAGTGTGTTTAAGATTATTTGACAATGCTGTAGAAATTCTATATTTAAAACCATGCAGAAATGTTTCCTCCTCAATACACAAATGGTAGGTGCCCTTTTGGCAGATATGCATTTATATATATATATATATATATATATATATATATATATATATATATATATATATATATATAATGTATGTCTGTGTTTTCTGTGGATGTCTCTGTGAGGGTGTGTGTTTTCTGCTAGTGTCTCTGTGAGGGTGTGTGTATGTCTTTGTGTGTTTTCTGTGGATGTCTCAGTGAGGGTGTGTGTATGTATGTCTTTCTGTGTTTTATGTAGTTGTCTATCTGTGTGTGTGTTTTCTGTGGGTGTCTCTGTGTGTGTGTATGACTTTGTGTGTTTTCTGAGGCTATGTCGGTGTTTCCTTGGGTGTATGCGCAAGCTTGAGTGTGTGTGTGTGTGTGTGTGTGTGTGTGTGTCCATTGTCTGTTCCTTTTTAGGACAATTTGACCTTACTACTGATTATTCACATCTTTCTACAGACTTTGAGACTAACGAGACCTTTCCAGAAGTCACCAATCCACCATTTAACCTTTAAATTATTATTTAGGCAGTTCAAGGCCCTTCCTTTCAGCCACTGCATGCTGTTGTCATGATTTAGTTGGCATCTTCCTTTACAAAAAGATAATCAGAACTCCATATTTTGTTTTCTAAATCTCTGTAGTTTACCTCATTACTTGTCAGGTCAATGCAAACAAGTGCTGAGTGTCTGTTTGGGTGTCTGTGTCTGAGTGTGTTTCTTTTCATGTTGGCTAGAGTGTCTATATGTGAATCCTTATGTGTGAGTGTGTGTGTGTTTCAGTGTATGAGTGTGTGTATGTTACTACCTTTACAACATTTCCAAGTTTAAATAGACACAAGAATAAAGTGCATATATGTTTTAGTCACTTGGTCGAAAATTGCACATGTCAAAGGAGGAGGAGGGGGGGTTTGTGCCTTCCAAAGTCGTTGTATGGGCAGGTAGGGCCACAGTAGAGCTGTGGCAGTTTGTTGTGACTGTTTAAAAACGTTTATATCTTTTTTTTTTTATCCGGTTTTGAAACTAAGGGGTTAATCATCCATTTGCAAGTGGGTGCAATGCTCTTTTAGCCTATTATACACACTGTAAAAATTTCGTAAGATTTACTGCTTTTTTTCACTGTTTTGCAGTTTCTGTGATTGTTTTTTTTCTCTTAAAGGCACAGTACCGTTTTTATTTTTTGCTTGTTCACAGTTATTAAAGTGTTTTCCAAGCTTTCTGGTCTCATTACTAGTCTGTTTAAACATGTCTGACATAGAGGAAACTCATTGTTCATTATGTTTAGAAGCCATCGTGGAACCTCCTCTTAGAATGTGTACCAAATGCACTGATTTTACTATAGATTACAAAGACCATATTCTGGCTTTAAAAAATTTATCACCAGAAGAAATTGACAAGGAGGAAGTTATGCCGTCTAACTCTCCCCACGTGTCAGATCCTATAAATCCCACTCAGGGGACGCCTAGTACATCTAGCGCGCCCATTGCATATACCTTGCAAGACATGGCGGCAGTTATGAATCATACCCTTACAGAAGTATTATCTAAACTGCCAGGATTGCAAGGAAAGGGAGACAGCTCTGGGACTAGAATAAATACAGAGCTCTCTGATGCTTTAGTAGCTATGTCTGATACACCCTCACATTATACTGAAGCAGGGGAGCTTCAATCTGTGGGTGATTTTTCTGATTCAGGGAAGATACTTCAAGCTTAAATTTAAATGTAGACATATCAGAATCAGATTGAACACCTCCGCATGTTGCTCAGGGAGGTTTTAGCAACTCTGGACGACTGTGACACTATTGTAGTCCCAGAGAAATTATGTAGATTGGATAAATACTATGCAGTACCTACTTACACTTATGTTTTTCCAATCCCTAAAAGGTTTTCTGAAATTATGTCTAAGGAATGGGATAGACCAGGTGTACCGTTCTCTCCCCCTCCTGTTTTTAAAAAGATGTTTCCTATAGACGCCACTACACGGGACTTATGGCAGACGGTCCCTAAGGTGGAGGGAGCAGTTTCTACTCTAGCTAAGCGTACCACTATCCCTGTCGAGGACAGTTGTGCTTTTCTAGATCCAATGGATAAAAAAATTAGAGGGTTACCTTAAGAAAATTTTTATTCAACAAGGTTTTATTCTCCAGCCTCTTGCATGCATTGCCACTGCTGCCGCGGCATTCTGGTTTGAGTCCCTAGAGGAGGCTCTACAGGTTGAAACCCCATTGGAAGATATTATTGACAAGCTTAGGGCCCTTAAGCTAGCCAATTCATTTGTTTCTGATGCCGTTGTTCATTTAACCAAGCTAACGGCTACAAATTGAGGTTTTGCTATTCAGACGCGTAGGGCGCTATGGCTTAAATCCTGGTCAGCTGACGTGACTTCAAAGTCTAAACTTCTCAACATTCCCTTCAAAGGACAGACCCTATTCAGGCCTGGACTGAAGGAGATCATTTCTGACATCACTGGAGGAAAAGGTCAAGCCCTTTCTCAAGACAAGTCCAACAAATTAAGGACCAAACAGTCTTGTTTTCGGCCCTTTCGAAACTTCAAGAGTGGCGCAGCTTCAACTTCCTCTAACACAAAACAAGAGGGAACTTTTGCCCAGTCTAAGCCGGTCTGGAGACCTAATCAGGCTTGGAACAAGGGGAAACAGGCCAAAAAGCCTGCTGCTGCCTCTAAGACAGCATGAAGGAGCAGCCCCCAATCCAGAAACGGATCTAGTAGGGGGCAGACTCTCTCTCTTCGCCCAAGGGTTACTCATGGAGTAAAGTCAGGATTCCCAGGATATTGTCTTTTGTTCAAGAAGGATTGGAGAAGGGATTGTCAGCTAGTTCCTTAAAGGGACAGATTTCTGCTCTGTCTATTCTTTTTGCACAAGCGTCTGGCGGATGTTCCAGACGTTCAGGCGTTTTGTCAGGCTTTAGTTAGAATTAAGCCTGTGTTTAAACCTGTTGTTCCAAAAAAAGGGGGTTAAATAAACTAGCGCTTAAGAGTTAATATCCCTTGCCTTATTCTCCTACTATCTACTTCCCAGATAGAAAGGTGTATAAAGTGAAAAAGTTATGGAGATTAGGCGCTTAATCTGCATAAGGGATAAAGGTGTGTATGGAAGTCGTTAGCTAAATATGTAGAAAAAACTGGACCTTGGACAGAATAAGTGAAAAATTCTTCTACAATTTATTTTCAAAATAAAAACATGATAATACCAAGATAAAACAATCACAATCCCTAAGTGTTGCAACACTATATCGATCAATTCATAAAATTTCTAAAATTCAGATATACATTTGTTTCATACACAGATAAAAGGATTTATCTGCTCTTTTGTATCCTTTGTTCAAAGATTTTAGATAGAATGTATTCTTTTATTTCAACACAATTAATATTTGTCTCTATTTGATATTTTATATCTATATTTCATCAACTTTAAAATTACAAATATGTAGCAAAAACTAACAATTAGTTAAAACAATTTAAATGCAAGACTGATTATAAATGGTGTCCCCACAATGGCTGTTTACTTATATTGGTTGTAATTTTGTGTATCTAAAAAGTTCATCAAAGCATTTGTAAGTAATTGGAGATAAATTACTGAGGGCTGTGTTCTTTATCCTTATATATATGTTGTGATATATTACGGTTTCACAGTTACCTCTTTGTATCCTCAGTGAGCTTAATTTGTAGAAAAGGAATGTTCCAAACAGTGTTTAGGGGTGATTTTCTTACCCTCTCTTGTGAGCTGTTACTACTCACGGCTTCCCGGCAGTTCCTATGTGTCCTCAGTTTGACTCTCAGACAAGGGGTTCCGGTAGGTAATTTTCTTTGTGTTACCTTGTCACTGGTCTTTGTAGAAGTGCTCTGATTACAGCACCAAACTGTAGACAATCCTTTTGTTTCTGTAACTTGCGCAAATTAGCTTTTGTGTTTGTAGTTCCTCAATCTCCTGCACTTAAGAACTTCTGTACGCAGGAAAAAAACAGGCTTTTTCTTTCTTGGTGTTCACATAGATATCAACATGTTTCGCCAGCAACCCTGGCTTTATCAAGATAAAGTGTGATCACACCTTACATCTTTATATAGCACTGACTTGATTTCCATTGGTCCATTCACTGTTTCTGTTTCTCTTTTCCACTGGGTCCTAGAGTCCTTTTGTTCAAATATCCTATTTTGTTTTCTAACTTTTTATTTCTTATTCAGGTCATATCAGAGTGGTTAACCGATTTCTTTTTTCATTATTCCTAACAGCCTTTCTCCATTACTTCACATATGCCAAGGGGTTCAACCATTTATATTTTAACAGTTTATTTAATTTTCACATTCATTTTCTATTACTCCTATTAACATTTTAAACTTTTGACAAATCTTTAGAATAAATTAGTTTAGAGATCCATTTATTTTAAAATAAAAATCCCAATTAATTTTTTATATAAATATATTATTTTTCCAAGTGTCTTAGGTGAAGAATTTTCAAGTGGCTCCATGATATAGGTACTATTACAAAAGTGAAGGGAGAAAAACAAATAAGGTGGTGATATGTTTGTGTAAAGGAATTAATTATCCCTTCTTTTTTTTTTTTTTTTTTTAAATCTCTAGGATAATACATTTTTTAGTGACTAAAACTAGTTATACAAATTTATTAAAGATAGTGATTACTGTGTGCCTAGAAAAGGAGATATATCCAATTCTGAATTCAAACCGTGGGGGTGAATCGTGTTGAAGTTGCATATGAATTCTGCTTCTTTTTTTAGAACAGATGCTTCTAAATCTCCCCCTCTCCAATTGGGTTTCACTTTATATAATCCCCAATACTTCATATCTGAGACTCTATTTTTGTGTATTTCCCTAAAATGTTTATAAAGATAAGTGTCCAGGTTCCCTTTTTTGATGTTACAGATATGCTCCCTTATCCTGGGGCGTATCTGTAACATCTTCTATCTATCTTTAATACATTTGTATAACTAGTTTTAGTCACTTCCATACACACCTTTATCCCTTTTGCAGATTAAGCGCCTAATCTCCATAACTTTTTCACTTTAAACCTCTTGTTCCGCCATGGAGTTTAAATTTAGTTCTTAAAGTTCTTCAAGGGGTTCCGTTTGAACCTCTGCATTCCATAGATATCAAGCTTTTATCTTTGAAAGTTCTGTTCTTGGTAGCTATCTCTTCGGCTCGAAGAGTTTCAGAGTTATCTGCCTTGCAGTGTGATTCCCCTTATCTAATCTTCCATGCAGATAAGGTAGTGTTGCGTACCAAATCTGGGTTTCTTCCTAAGGTGGTATCTAATAAGAATATCAATCAGGAGATTGTTGTTCCGTCACTGTGTCCTAATCCTTCTTCAAAGAAGGAACGTCTATTACACAATCTTGACGTGGTTCGTGCTTTAAAGTTTTATTTACAAGCTACTAAAGATTTTCGTCAAACATCTGCATTGTTTGTTGTCTACTCTGAACAGAGGAAAGGCCAAAAGGCTTCGGCAACTTCTCTTTCCTTTTGTTTAAGAAGTATAATCCGCTTAGTTTATGAGACTGCTGGCCAGCAGCCTACTGTAAGAATTACAGCTCATTCCACTAGAGCATTGGCTTCCACATGGGCTTTTAAAAATGAGGCTTCTGTTGAACAGATTTGTAAGGCGGCGACTTGGTCTTCGCTTCATACTTTTTCTAAATTCTACAAATTTTATACTTTTGCTTCTTCGGAGGCTATTTTTGGGAGAAAGGTCTTACAGGCAGTGGTGCCTTCCGTTTAAGCGCCTGCCTTGTCCCTCCCTTCATCCATGTCCTATAGCTTTGGTATTGGTATCCCACAAGTAATGGATGAATCCGTGGACTGGATACACCTTACAAGAGATAACAAAATTTATGCTTACCTGATAAATTTATTTCTCTTGTGGTGTATCCAGTCCACGGCCAGCCCTGTCATTTTAAGGCAGGTGTTTTTTAATTTTTAAACTACAGTCACCACTGCACCCTACAGTTTCTCCTTTCTCTTGCTTGTCTTCGGTCGAATGACTGGGAGGTGGCAGTTAGGGGAGGAGCTATATAGACAGCTCTGCTGTGGGTGATCCTCTTGCAGCTTCCTGTTGGGAAGGAGAATATCCCACAAGTAATGGATGAATCCGTGGACTGGATACACCATAAGAGAAATTTTTTTATCAGGCAAGCATAAATTTTGTTTTTTATGCATTGACAAAGTGGTCTAGCTGGTGCATGGTTAGGAACTTGGTCCCCTTTCAGCTGATATAAACCATATTATTAATTACTTAACGTCTCTTTTTGAATCAGGTTTGGCTTACAGATCAATTTGTATCGTTCTATTTCGGCTAAACATGTTTTATCAAATAATTTTCCTATTGGTCAACATCCCCTTATTTGTAGACTTTTAAAAGCCATTAGACTAAAACGCCCTCCTATTCCTAAATATAATTTTTTCTGGGACGTAGATTAGATTTTTTCCCTTTTCAAATCTTGGCCTTCTAATAACTCGCTTTCTCTGAAACAACTTTCTGCCAAATTAGTTACCTTATTATGTCTTATTTCATTTCGTAGTGTTTCTGACGTTGGTGCTTTAGATTTTAATTCTAAACTTTTCTCTCCTGAAGGCGTCACCTTTTTCTTATCTTGTAGAACTAAAACTTTTTCTTCTTCTATATTCTACCCGTACTTACCTTCTGAATCTTCTCTTTGTGTTATTAAATGTCTTAGAGTATGAATCTAAAACCTCTCTTTTGAGATTGTCATCTTCTAATCAACTCTTTATCTCCTCTATTCCTCCTCATGCTCCTGTCACTAATACTTCTATTTCTCGCTGGGTGAAATGGGTTATGAAAGAAGCTGGCATTGAATTTTCTATTTTTTCTGCCCATTCTGTCAGAGGTTCAGCTGCATCCAAAGCTTTTCTTAAAGCAGCTCTTTTACAACAAATTTTAATTTCAACAGATTGGTCTTCAGATTCTATTTTCAAACAGTTTTATTTCAAACCCATTCATCATCCAGCTACTAATTTATTGTGTTAGTTGCTTTAAACTAGCAAAGTATGAGTCTCTGGTCTTGTAATAAAATTCTGATTATCCTAACTTTATGAAGGTATAATCTAGATTTTATTAAAGACACAGAGACGAGTATTTTCCCACCCTTCTGTCATTGTACCCTCCCTTTATTTTTTCACAATATTAATAATTTTGTTTTCAGTTGCCAACCAATTATGAGGATCTGCTTAAAGGTGGTTTCATTCCTCTTCATTCTTCGCTTAAATCAAGCCATTACAGTTTTCAGAATATCTTCTCCTGGTTCAGAGAATCCTGTTTACCTTGTTCATCTCTTCGTCATGGAATTAAAATTAGTTTCTTATTTTCTGGCTGGATTTTGATTCTTCTATTGTTTTTTTCTCCTAATGTTGGAACTTTCATCTGTTATTTTTAATTTTTGGTTTTTCAGCATCAGATAAGAAAGAGGAAGTTGGGGAATGTATTGGACAGTTTATGGAAGCTTATCTTATTGGTCCATTTTTTCCAAAGTATCCATTTCATTGGTTACTTATGTTAACTCTGTGTCATCTTTATTGTTTTAATGTTGGATTCATTTACTTCTGTATCATTACTTTTAAATGCTGCATTGAGTAGTATAAAGAAAGATATGCAAAATACTCGTCTCTTTGTCTTTAATAAAATCTAGATTATACCTTCACAAAGTTAGGATAATCGGAATGGTTATAGTACATCTTATTTACAACTAAATTAAAATCCATAAAAATATCACTAAAATTCCGGATCTGTTTTTATAAAGTTGAGAGGTTATTTTAAATTAAGTTATGTAGCCTACAGTACACACAGATTGAAAGTGAGGTGTGGTATATCTGCATCTTAGGTGAGTACAGCATCATTCACGGGTTACGAGCAAATTCTTCGCAGTTATCAGAAAAAGGATTTGGCAGATACTTGTATATGTAAAGTGTGAGTGATGATTACACAATTAAAGTACTGTACAGTATTTCCAAAATGGCAGGGAAAAGCTTTGACAAATACTTGTATATGTAAAGTGTTATTACAGAATGAATATATTTTTTATGAAAGATACACCAAAAGATAAATGGAATTATATTTCACCTGCCACATAAAGGGCTATATCTTAATTCTGTTGCAGTAATGTATCCTGTGCAGGGAAAGAAAAAGAAAAGGACGTGACAGCTATTTTTAACTTATTGCTGTATTTTTGCAACAGAATCTGAAATTTTTTTTTGCTATCATTCAATGGACTGCCCTATTTGTGAGTCATTAAATAATAGAGTCCTTACAGCTGGTCACAATTACCAGCTTGATAATGAGATTTTGACCACTGTAGTAATAACACTTACCTATGTTCAATAGGTATCTGTTATTGTCCTGTAAATATAACCCTTGGCCCTTACCATGGCAATAAATCCTTACTGTGGCCCCCCAACACAATTTACCTTAGCTGGTTTCTGGTCCCCCACTGCACCACCCTTGGACCAATTCAATATCCTGGACTATTTTCCTACCCTGGTCCCACTAGCTGATCCCCCAACATCCAAAGGGTTCTGCTTCCCCGCTCACCCCCCCCCCCTCTCTAATAATGCTTTTACCCACTTTATAAATCTTCTGTCTCATCCTATCCACAATAACAAGGTCCCTTGAGATAATTTTCATTATCATAGGACTGTTAAGGAAGAGTGTCAACACATTGATGTTTTACAGAGTTTAAATATAATTCCTCTATTATTTTAACAAAAATAGTTACAATGAACTTTGATTACAGTATACATTTTTGAGAAATTACAGGAAGTTGTCAAACTTCAATTTTTTACTGACATTGTAATACTCAGGTGCTCGGCAGCACTTACAATTAACAATCACATAAAAATCTATGCATTTACAAATAAACACAATTTTATGGATAGCCGTGTACATAGATAATTTATATTAAATTTATAGTAAAATCTTTTGTACATATTTATGCTTGTATGGAAAAATATGCCTATTCGTTGAACTTCACTGTCAGACACAACAAACAGAATTTAAAAACAAAAACATAAAATTGCCCAAATACTATAAATTGGTCAGTCACCTAGGTGTACATTTGTCTTAGACGTCCATTACCATTTCAAATATTAGGAGTGACTGGGCAGAGTGGCACACAAAACTTGGTGTCAAGTGTAAGCACTTCGATATGGCATGTGCAAAACTTAAAATTCCACAGTCAGACACTTTTAGAATCCTTTGCATTGGCACTTTACATTTTTTTAAAAGCTGCCTTTAACAAGTTAAAGTCTGTACATATAAAGGGAACATGTTGCTGGTCCCTCAGGCACTAAAGGAATTAATGGAAGGCTTTCTGAGACAATCCACTTAAAGAATAGTAAGGTTCAATAGATATCTTTTACATATCCAGGAGAGGCTTTGACTCTGTAGCATAGAGCAAGCCTAGCAGCACAATCTTGTTATGCACACATTTGTACATACTGGTTCCTGTCACTGCTTAACCTCTTCATCCGGTGTCTTTGGAAGAGGTGCAGAGCTTGATGTGATCTGCTTAGTGGCAGAAGGATTTTCTTCAAGTCCGTCGATCTGTAAACCAAGACAGAAATAAAAAAGTTAGAAGCACTTTTTATTTATACAAAAAGAACATGCAGCTGAGGACACTGCATTTCAGGGGCAAAATAACACAGGACGTCGCTACATCAAACAATGTAATCATGTCATCACGCAGTTGCTTCAGTACTAATTATACTAATTGTTAGAGGCAGAAACAAAATCTTGAAATGTGGGAAGCATTAAAAGACGCAATACACCTCTTGCTTTTGTGTAAAGAAATGCACTTGTCTCACACTCCCTAAAGAAGCCTAAAAGCAAACATGTCTGATCTACAGCATTTTGAAAGACTGGATTACAGAAATTTGGTTTTTGCCCTCTCTATGGACCATAAGGAAAACAATATATTTTTTTTATAAAAACACAAAAACAAAAGGTGTTTACTGTCCATTTAAAGGCACAGCAGACTTTAAAAATCTGTATCATGAATATGAAAGAGCATTGTTTAAATATGTTAAACATATTGTTGCATTTAATTTTTTTATTTTTTTAACATTTAAGCGGTTTATTTTTTTTTATTGATTACTATAGTACATTTGCAATCACATAACAGTAATGAAAATGACCTTTACATTCGTGTCATGCATACTGAACAAACTATAAACATAGAACATAAAAATAAGCCGCTTATTATGACAGTGTTCTAGAATCTCAAATACTGCATTATACTCTCAAATACAGACTCACAATCAGTCAAATGTTCAACTGTCACTCCTCATATCCTATGATTGCTGTGCAGCACCTGCATGAAGGGTTTTATTGCATCTCTCTGAGCTAGACAATGCTCAAACTAGTGTTCCACTAAACTCAGTAAGCACATATATCGTTCCTGTGATTAAATTGCTTATAATAAACATCTTAGTATACATACTCAGCTGGGATCATATAAAGGAGAAGACAGAAGCTAAGGAAAGGAAGCACTGCATGACAACAGAGCTAAGACGTGAAGAGGAGGGAACAAGAGCAGCCAGGGTAGCTGAAATGACTTCTGGGATGGGGGACAAATTCCCTAAAGTGCCTCCTTATGTTTCCTATCTGTCACGTTGTGTTGTAATTGTTCTTAATAAAATTTGATATCATAAATTTGTCATGGTCTTTCTCCTATAAAAGCTGTATGCCTCTAGTGTTATAAGTTCACTAATTCTCTCTATCCAAGATGGCATGGTGGGCACATACTGCTTTTTGTAGTAGAGCTAGACGAATCAAACAGCACTGGTCAAGTGAATAAAAGTCCTAAATAATGTTGTAGAATGAGATTGTCCTTTGCACAAAACTGGTTTGAATAGTACGGGATGGTGGTCACTAATGCTGATGCGTTTCGGCTTCCCACGCCGTAGTCATAGCATAATTAGTGACCATCATCCTTGATTTAAAAAGGTGTCACTTTCACCCTATTGGTTAAAATTATAAACACACCTCCACCACACTGATAAATCCACATTTGAGACACAAGCAAGTGAGCTAATTGACAAGCTAGTCTCTAGAGATTATCCTAAGAAGATGGTATTAGGTATCAAAAAAGAGATAAGCAAAAGAGATAGGGACTCCCTGTTGGTGACAAATAAAAGCAAAAGTAGTAACCGAATCAGGGATTACACACAAAATACAACAACATTTTTGACAACGTACAGTGATCAGTACGGAGAGATATGCAATATAGACTCTAAACATTTTCCCTTACTTTTAGCAGACGAAGGCTTGGCTGATGTAGTCAGAAAAGGCTGCCGCTTTGCCTTTAGGAGAGGGGCCACAATAGGAAACAAGGTGGCACCCACTATGATTAGAACTAAGAGTAGGGATACTCCAAGCTCCTGGCTGAGCACTGAGGGAGTCTTTAAATGTCATTATACTGACTGTATAGCATGCAACCATCTATCCGTGGGAAATGGTTTTGAAAGTACTATGACGGGGGAGACATTTGAACATGAGAGATGTTTTAACTGTAGGGCTACCTATGTAATTTACCTTCTAACATGCTCACAATGCAATACATAGGAATGACCTCACAAGAGGTTAGATCTAGAATACGTGAGCACATTAACAACATTAAAACAGGTACCCTCACTACACCATTGATCACACATTTTTCATATGTCCATAATAAAAGCTCTGTCTCTCTAAATTGGACCATTGAAAAACAAGTCCCATCTCCTCAGAGAGGAAGGGATAGGGATTTATTGCTAGTTAGAGAAGAGGTTTTTTGGATACTGAAGCTTAAGACAAGGAGACCCTTTGGGCTAAATAGTGAATTTGATCTTATAAATTTTTGGCACCAGGGTCTATTCAGACTCTTCATGTTTTTCAAATGAGAAACAAGTAGCACATAATATAATATCTTGTATTACAGTGTGCAAATGATGCATAATATGAGATACAATTTATTATAATTTACCATACTTCAATTTACTCTATAAAATTGGTACCATTTGAGTTTTATCATTTAATCACAGTTTGTGTACAATGTCTATCAAAATGTTCCTTGATTAAGACAAAACTCTATGGAACCAATGTATATGCCTGTTTTCAATCACAATCTGTAAATGCCTTTATTACTACAACAGCACATTATTGCTCTTATTATACTCTAACTGAATTTATTTTTGAGATTTGTATTTGAATGCTATAAGTTTTACTCAAATAGAAGTACATTGATATGTAAAATTGAGGTATAAAGGTATATTAATTGCAACCGACAAAAATACACATATCGTATTAAAACTAACAGTCATGCTATACTGCCTCATACAGAGGCTTTAATTAAAAGGTATGTTCCTTATGTATTACGGCACAGGAGGTGTGTTTATAATTTTAACCAATAGGGTGAAAGTGACACCTTTTTAAATCAAGGATGATGGTCACTAATTATGCTATGACTACGGCGTGGGAAGCCAAAACGCATCAGCATTAGTGACCACCATCCCGTGCTGTTGTTTGATGAGCTGCAATGAGTGAATTGTTGAAGCTGCTGGAATCTGATTTTATTTGCCAATAAAGCCGTGTTTCTATAAAGTTACAACAAGAAGTACCGGATTTCTTTTCACTTTTCCTTTTCTTCACCTATTTGAGCCTATGAGGGAAGTCCGGTTACATCGCTCTTGGTTGAGCCCCCTCGCCCACCCAATAGAAAACGGAGGCGGGACTACACAGTGACGTCAGACGCCAAATCGAGTTTGGCCACACAAACTCACACGGAATCGAGGATCCCAGTTAGCTCGAGGAGGGGAGCGGACGGCAGAGCCGGAGACACCGCAGTGGACAGGTGGATTGTGCTCCCCCAGGACCGAGCCCTGAAGCGGCGATCAGCGAGTAATCATGTGTGTGAGCCTCTTTATCTGACTGACTTTTTATCACATTCCTTGTTATAACCTATTGGGGTGGGGGCAAGGAGAGGTGCCTTGTCCAAAAATCACACGGATAGGAGAAATGACATTGCTCTCTACCTGGTTTGAATAGTGCCTGGTCATTAGATTTTGGAAGATTAGATTCCATCACTAGCTATGTGGATAAATAGAGCTAACAAACTTCTTATGTTAGAAGAATATAGTTATTTAAAAATACTCGGTTATTGTTTTATATGTTTGTAACAAAGCAATGAAAAAACTAATAAATACATTAAAAAAAATAATATTATAGGACATAGTGTAAATTAGAGGTCGACAAATCTGTTTAAAATGTAGGAGCCAGTAAGAATATTTAGGTTTTATCAAGCACTGGTGTAAATTGTGCCCCCAGGAAACCCTGATAGAGGCTCTCCACATCAGCCCAGAATAGCCTCTGGTACCTAAATCTCTACAAGATAGGCTCCTCACATCTCAATCACATGCCTGATGATATATATATATATTTTTTTTTTATTATAATAATAATAAGCAGTCCAAAGGGTACACTCGCTATTTGAAAACACAAGGTGTATTTTTTAAAGAGTTAACGTTTTCAGGGAGCAACTCCCGTCTTCAGACTTTAGTGCTAAAACAGATATGCATATCATTTTATCACGAGAGTCTGAGGACGGGGGTTACTCCCCGAAAACGTTAACTCTTTAATAAATACACCTTGTGTTTTGAAACAGCGAGTGCACCCTATGGACTGCTTATTATTATTATTATTATTATTATATTATTCTGGGTAGCACCCCGACATCATGGCTTGGGAACAGCGAGTGCTGGCATCTTATATATATATATATATATATATATATATATATATATATATATATATATATATATATAAATCTGTTTTTATTTTCGCCAGAAGAGTCAGCGTCAAATGCCAAGGTTGTATTTATTTTATAGTTCAATCTTAGCATCTGGGGGACTCAAAGGACAGCATCATACCAAGTCACATGTGGGACTAATCTGAGACCTCTAAATCCAACTGCAAATCATTTTTCCACTGAAGTGTATATGAGGGAAGAGAAACTCCCTTGCAACTCTTAAAGGGACAGTCTAGTCCAAATAAACTCATGATTCAGACAGAGAATGTAATTTTAAACAATTTTCCAATGTACTTCTATCACCTATTTTGCTTTGTTCTCTTGGTATTCTTAGTTGAAATCTAAATCTAGGAGGTTCATATGCTAATTTCTAAGCCCTTGAAGGCTGCCTCTTAGCTCAGGGCATTTTGACAGTTTTTCACCACTAGAGGGTGCTAGTTCATGTGTTTCATATAGATAAAAATGCACTCACGCACATGGAGTTCCTAGGAGCCCGCACTGATTGGCTAAAATGCAAGTCTGTCAAAAGAACTGAAATAAGGGGGCAGGTTGCAGAGGCTTAGATACAAGATAATCACAGAGGTAAAAAGTGTATTAATATAACTGTTGGTTATGCAAAAGGGAATGGGTATTATCTATCTTTTTAAACAATAAATATTCTTGTGTAGACTGTCCCTTTAAGTATTTTCCATGAAATAGTCAAAGCACCTTTCAGAGGTGAGTCTTCTTGACAGAGTTTCTCAAAAGAGGTAGGAGGTCACAGAACTAGCAATTTGCTGGCTATCATAAATCTGTTTATTTTATGTAAAGCTAAAAGGAAGTGCATATCTGTTTGCCGCTGGGCTTTAAGGACTGATTGGTCACTGGCTGACTAACAGATTTGCCGTTGCTTTACTACCTTAATCTCATAAAAGAAAGAGACAAATGTTACACTAAACTATTTCAAATGGGTGGCTCTTTAAATGTCTAGAGTAAATATGTAAGATATTTGGGTCTGTTAATTTATACTGTAAAATAATAATTTACTTATTGCTTCTGCATTTTCACTTTTTTTATTTTCTAAGCAACCTAGAGATTAATTATATACTAGTTTATATGTTGCACAGTTAAATGGAACTTTCTATAGAGTGACAAATGCAACCAGGGTAGCCGTACTAATATTTTCTAGTAAACAAGGAGTTTGATGCAACTTATTGTCACACTTACCCTGTGTTTGAGGTAAGAGAGATAGGTGTCCCAACCTACTGTGATCACATTGATATAAATCACTCTGTACTTTGGCGACAAGAAGTAGAAATTGATCATCTGTGCTCCAGGCCACACACACCAGTCAGCCTTAAAACAAATTACATAAATCAGTATTAGTAATATAAAATAATCAAATGTTTCCCTTTTTAATGCACTCCCTAGACTAAAATCCAATACCTTACCATATTTATGTTTGTCTATAATATCTTGTGAATTCAGGCATTACATGTACTCATGAAGATGTTACATTGTAATAAGGTCTTGTGGACTGAATATTAAAGGCAAGTAAAAGTAACTTACATGAATCATGCCTGCCTGTAGCCAATCCACAGCCAATACAGGAACATGCAAAGTGCCATAGACAGTGGTTATTTCCATTAAAATTTAAACAGTTATAATGTGTCTCAAGCATTAGTAAAAAAAAAAACACTATCTGTACAACCAAAAACTTCTTTTTTTTTCTGTATTAAACTGATATATATATTTATATTGAAAGGTGTTTGTTGTCTGCATTACCTTGTAGAATTCCCAAAATTTGTCCTGATTTTTTAATATTTGGTTGAATCTATTGTATTTATTTCATTTAATGTTTATATTTTAGATTGCCTTCAATTGAAGTTCACACACTAACCCAGTTACTGCACACACGCAGCTGTATCCATTTACTTGCCTGCAGTTTTTACTGCAGTCAGTGTAGTTATTTTTCCTAAAATTACCTTGTAGAATTCCCAAAATTTGTCCTGGAATTCTTGCCAGCTCTTCTTCAAACTCTGACCTTCCAAGGAGCCCATTCCTGGATACAAGTAAACACAAAAATACATTTCAAGCGTAATATTATAAAATACCCTCTGGATAAATCTGGAGAGAAAAAAAACACTAAGAAGAGAGCAAAATGAATGCTATTACCAATCTCCCCACTATATTGATGTCTGTTCACGTTTGTTTTTGCTTTTTCTTACAACTCATATCAGCCTACAAAAATACTCTTGAACTTGAAAGATCAAAACAGAGACACACATAAGAAAATACAGTCCAATTGATTAGAAAGGAAGCAGACATCTGATTAATGCATAGTTCAACGTCTCCATTCTTCTAGACAGGCCTAGTCTGGCTAGAATCCACACAAAATGTTACAGAGCAAAAAAAAAATACCACCACCAAAAAACCCACAACTTTAAGAGAGCTTATAGTGTTCCATCTTGAAAGCTGAAGTTAAGGGGAACATTTAGTACTGTTTTTGCATTCAGTTGCTTTTGAAGTGAAGAGAAATATCTTTGAAATAAAAATAGTTTAAACTAGAATGTCTGTAAGGAGCCATAATATTTACCGTTTTCCCATAGAGTAAAATGTATGACACTCAAAACCTCATAAATATGTGCATAGACTGTCTTTGCGTCTTAAACTGGTTGTCAGCAGAACGGCTTAAAAGTTTTCATTAGTACCCACAAGATTTAAGAATGTACTGTGCACAGGGAGACAGGAGAGCAGGAGGGTCTCTGGCAGTGAAAACAATTAGGCAGAAAGGAAAAAGAGGTTCCTGTTGACTTCCTCTTGACCTTCTATTGTACATTTTGTTTGCCAAAATTTCTTCAACTCTTCACACAACCTTGTTAATAAAAGGAAACTTAAAGGGACAGTCTAGGCCAAAATAAACTTTCATGATTCAGATAGAGCGTGCAATTTTAAACAATTTTCCAATTTACTTTTATCACCAATTTTGCTTTGTTCTCTTGGTATTCTTAGTTGAAAGCTTAACCTAGGAGGTTCATATGCTAATTTCTTAGACCTTGAAGCCCACCTCTTTCAGATTGCATTTTAACAGTTTTTCACCACTAGAGGGTGTTAGTTCACATATATCATATAGATAACACTGTGCTTGTGCACGTGAAGTAATCTGGGAGCATGCACTGATTGGCTAGACTGCAAGTCTGTCAAAAGAACTGAAAAAAGGGGCAGTTTGCAGAGGCTTAGATACAAGATAATCACAGAGGTTAAAAGTATATTATTATAACTGTGTTGGTTATGCAAAACTGGGAAATGGGTAATAAAGGGATTATCTATCTTTTAAAACAATAAAAATTCTGGTGTAGACTGTCCCTTTAATGCAAATACAATTCTTTGTATTAAAGGGATACTAACCCCAATTTGTTTCTTTCATGATTCAGATAGTGCATGCAATTTTAAGCAACTTTCTAATTTACTCCTATTATCCATTTTTCTTTGTTCTCGTGTTATCTTGATTTGAAAAAGCAGTAATGAAAGGTTAGGAGCCAGTCCATTTTTAGTTCAGCACCTGGGTAGCGCTTGCTAATTGGTTTGCTACATTTAGCCACAAATCAGCAAGTGCTACCTAGGTGTCGAACAAAAAATGGGCTGGCACTAAAGCTTACAGTACTGCTTTTTCAAATCAAGATAGCATGAGAACAAAGAAAAATTGATAATAGGAGTAAATTAGAAAGTTGCTTAAAATCTCATGCTCTATCTGAATCATGAAAGAAAAAAATTGGGTTTAGTATCCCTTTAATGTCATGACACACCCTTGGTGTGTGTGTGTAAAGGCAGTGTTAATGCACCCATCCTATACATTAGTGCTTAGTAACATTTTCACCCCAAGAGTGGAGCAGATAATTTGGATTACTGTGATGTGGATGATCTGAAGGTTATTAGTCAGAAAGAACTATAGTGGAACTGTCAAACAGCAGCCTTATTATTTAAGGAAGCGTGACAGGTGGAACGGGATAAGCCAAAAACAACTGAATTCTCAAGGTGTCTACACAATGTATGTCTAATATCTGTTACTGAAATTGTCCACAATGAAAACAAAAAAGTGATAATTTTCTTTGAACCTTGTACATAGCCAAAAGAAAAGAAATACAAGTGCCATATAACAATAAATTGCAGGTGACAATTGTTCTAAGTTATCCACGTCCGTCTTTCCCCACTTTCCTAATACAAAAGTTATTGCATAGAGTCAAGAACTATTTACACCTATAGGAGGCCGTCTATCTCTCTATTTTACAATTTTTAGGAGATTCTACAGCCTGGAAAAAGCATAGCATAAACTACAGACATTACTTTTGACCATGATACATATAATCGAAAGTAATCAGAATAAAATATTTTACCTAGGAAGTACCAAAGTCCTAGTAGTGGGGAGGCCACCAGCTGGTCAATTAACACCTTCCGAACAACCACTCTGATTCCTCTTCCAGGGAAGGCACGGTCAAGCCAGGAATACCAGAAATGCATCAGTGGACCCATTGAACAGCCAATACCAAACATCCTACCTAAGAGAGCAGATTAAATAAAAGTTTCACAATACATTTGCGATATGGTTTTATACAAGTTATTTACAACACACACGTAGAATGACTACACATGATATTATAAAGCATAAACACAGACACTATTATAATTCTAACTTTCAAATCAAATGATCAGAACTTTGGACTGTAATAAGGCTTTGTTAAGATTGGCAATCACTATAAATCTTGTGGAATAAATATAGCATGCTCCTATATGCTTTTGGGGAGGGGGTGGGGGAGTCCCATAAAACATGATGAAGAAAAAAATAGTTGTCTAATTCCACACTATTAATACATTAAAATTGTTTATTTTTTTATTAATAAAATAGATTGATGTTACGTTGTATTAAAAAGTTGTGAAAGTTACAATATTACAAACTCAAACAAAAAAGTATTTATATAAAACAAATTATCCTCTCGTAGTATCAAAATATGTTGTGGCAGGCAAGGAAAGAGTAGAAGGCTTAGTTCTGGATATGTATCATATCACAGATAAGTGGAAGACACCAACTGATGGACAGGTATGAATGCGGATATGGATATAAGTATAATTATATGAAGTTAATTGTATCCTCTATTGCTGGAAAGTATAAGTAAGAACTACCCCCACTGTGGTGCAAAACTATTTATTATCCAAATATATCC